>NW_011494633.1:7801245-7801645 GCF_000754665.1 Bison bison bison | reverse complement strand
CCTGATGCAAAGAGCCAACTCACTGGAAAAGACCCTGATGCTGGGAAAGATTGAGGGCAGGAGGAGAAGTGAGCAGCAGAGGATGAGATAGTGGGATGGCATCACCGACTCAAGGCACATGAATTTGAGCAAATTCAAGAAAATACTGCAGGACACAGGAGCCTGGCAAGCTGCAGCCCATGGGGTCACAATGAGTTGGACATGACTTAAAGACTGAACAAAAACAATTTTTGATGGTCTCATCTTATTAGGCTGGAAAACTAACTTTGTACCCAACACCCAGTTTAGACCATAGAGAAAAGGAAGGACATACTAAACAAATAAATTAAACTATATATATATATATATATACACACATGGTAAAAAAAGAAATTAATACAATTTTAGTCACAGTAGGAAG
>NW_011494633.1:7798941-7800538 GCF_000754665.1 Bison bison bison | reverse complement strand
GGATTCATTTTGATATTTGGCAAAACTAATACAATTATGTAAAGTTTAAAAATAAAATAAAATTAGAAAAAAAAATACATTGTAATATATTTCTTTAAAAATAGAGTGGGTCAGGGTGATGGTTCACACCATACATAAAACAAGTCAAAATGGATCAAAGACCCAAGTATAAATGCTAAACAGATAACACTTTTAGAGTACATCATAGAAGTGAATTTTTATGATCTTGGATTTGCAACAGATTCTTAGATCTGACACCAAAAGCATGAGCAGTAACAGCAAAAATAGGTAAATTGGACTTCATCAAATTTAAACTATTTTGTGCATCGCAAGTCAACTATCAAGAGGGTGAAAAGAAAACCTACAAAATGAGAAAAAATATTTGCAAATCATACATCTGATGAGGAAATTGTATCTAGAATATTTAAGGAATATTTACAGCTCAATAATAAAAGACAAAAAATCCAGTGAAAAAGTGGAAAAAGGACTTTAATAGACATTTTTTCAGAAAACATACACAAGGGACTGCTAAGCACTGAGCACATGCTCACCATCCTCAGGGAAATCAAAGCCGCTGCAAGACATTAACTCAAATCAAGAAGGCTGTATTAATAATAATAATAATAGAAAATCAACAGCACATGTTTCAAGAATATGGAGAAATTGGGCCCCTTGTACATTGCTGATGAAGAAGTCAAATGGTGCAGTTGCTCTGGAAATAGGTTTGCCGGTTCTTCAAAGAGGTAAATGTCGAATGACCTTGCATGCATGCTGTTAAGTTGCTTCACTGTGTCTGACTCTTTGCAACCCCGTGGACCGTAACCCACCAGTCTCCCTCTGTCCATGGGCTTCTCCAGGCAAGAATACTGCAGTGGGCTGCCATGCCCTCCTCCTCCAGGAGACCGTCTCAACCCAGGGATCAAACCCAGGTCTCCCACACTGCAGGCAGGTTATTTACCATCTGAGCCACCAAATGAAAAAGGAATGAAATACTGAAACACAGGCAGGGTGGATGAATCTTGAAAGTATCATGCTGAGGGAAAGAAGCCAGTCACCAAAGGTCACATATTGTATCATTCCCTTTATATAAAATATTGAGATATTAAATCCAGAGATACAGAAATGTCTATTAGTAGTTACCAGGTCCTGGGGAAAGGTTGTAATGGGCAGTGAGAGCTTAGTGGATATGGGGTTTCCTTTGGGGGTGAATAAAACTGTCAAAACTAAAAAGAAGTGATAGTTGTACAGCATTGTAAATGTGCTAATCACCACTGAATTTTACATGTTAAAGTGGCTAATTTTGTTATATAAATTTCACTTCAATATGGAGAGAGAGACTTAGAGATAAAGTAATTAAATGCCATGCACAGACATTGTGTCTACAATGCATCCTAATTCAGAAAAAAATTTTTTAAGTTTAGGCACCACGTAGGGGAATAATCGGAGAAGGCAATGGCACCCCACTCCAGTACTTTGCCTGGAAATTCCCATGGATGGAGGAGCCTAAGAGTTGGACACGACTGAGTGACTTCACTTTCACTTTTCACTTTCATGCACTGGAGAAGGAAATGGCAACCCACTCCAGTGTTCTTGCCTG
>NW_011494633.1:7796855-7798124 GCF_000754665.1 Bison bison bison | reverse complement strand
CCTGCCGCTGGCCTGTCACTCTGGAGTCTGTATGTTCTACTTATTTGTCCTCCCAACAAACTGTCAACTGGTTTGCATAGTTGTGATACACAGATGTGCAAACTGAAAGCCAAGTCTGTGAGTGATGTGTGCAACACCAGAGAGGCAAAGAACAGGGACTCACTCTCCTAACCCAGAGACTGTGCTGCCTCCGAATTCCCCCTATTATATGGGGAGGGGCCAGGTCAAGGCATTTTTCTTGCAGGCAACTGTCCACAGTCCCTCCATGTCGAAGCAACTGATGGGTGAGCACTGCTTGCTACTCCTCTCCTGCCCCAGCTGACGTGTCCCTGAGCCCTCAGCTCCCTTGCCTAGGATTGGCTTCCCAGCCCTGGACCACGAAGCCCCATAGCATCTGTGCCTCCTTTACCAGGTCCTATGGCAGGTGGGGTGCAGGGGAGCCTGCAGGGCTGCCCAGCCACCCCCACCCCATCATTCACTCTGGCTTCTCTGCCTCTAGGATCACAGCACCAGGACACTGGGTGTTTTCTCGCCTACTCTTAGTGCATTTTCATCACGGTTGCTTTAGAGACTTTGTTAGTACCTATAACCTCTTACCTGCTCCGCTAGGCACCAAACAGGAACCAACAACTATATGCTCCCTTTAAAGATGAAAAGTTGGGGGATGCAGAAATGTGATCGTTCCCCTCTACAGGCAGTGAAAGATGGAGCCTGATATGGGGTCCACTGCTGTTTCCACTCGGGGTCCTTCCCAATGACAGGCTTCTGTGTCACTTTATAATTCAGGGAAGGTGGGACCTGATGTCATCGTGATTGTAACCCAGCTCTCCTGGGCTTGGGGAGTCCCAGGGAGGGAGACTGAGTTGCAGGAAAAGCAATATTTTACAAATTCAATGTGACCTGTCATCTGTCTGGCCTCCACATTTTGCGCTCTGATAGGAGGATGAACTGTCCACACTTTAAAGACTCACCTGGGAGACTACCAGGTCCCTGGTCCCTGTGATTCCTGACAGGTCAGCGTCGGTGAATATTTTCTTAATGCCCATCTGGGAGAGGGTGTCATTCAGTTCATAGTTGCTTTTGATGGAAAATTTTGGCAGGTAGAGTTCATGTATTCGTCTAGGAAACAAGGAAAATAAATTTGAACACCTGCTTGAAAAGATGTCTGCCTTTTCCCACCTCACAGCATGGTCTTCCAAGGATTCCTCTTAACCAACCCCCTTCTCCCTGGAATAAGGACTCCTGTTCTCAGTTTCTAGACCCCTCAGG
>NW_011494633.1:7794637-7795062 GCF_000754665.1 Bison bison bison | reverse complement strand
AGGAGTCCAGGAAGAGGGGGAAGGACCGAGAACGCAGCTGAACCCACAGCTCTGGGTCCTGGGGACAGTCACCTGGGCTGCAGGGAGTTTCGCCACCTCGTCAGTGTCTCCGGGGTCAGCTTGGCTTCCAGGTCCTGCATTTTGCCCTCGTCAGGGAGGATGAAGAGGGCGCTGTCGTTGCTGGTGTATGTGAGCTCCACCAGCGTGCAGCCCAGCTCCTTGTCCCGGAAGTAAGGGGTTTCCAGGTCAAGGGTCATCATGGGCACCTCCACCGTCTTGTTCTTGCTCACGTGGAACTCTGCCTGCTCAGTGTGTTTGGGGTCAAAGCGGGTCTTCCACTGGGCTGGAGGCGGGGTGACAGGTGAAGAGTCTGTGAGTGCAAGAGCTGCAGTCTCTCCCTCCTCGGCCCTGGTCCTTGAGTGGGG
>NW_011494633.1:7791705-7793904 GCF_000754665.1 Bison bison bison | reverse complement strand
GCTGAGACTAAGTCCCCTTAGAGGAGCACAGGTCACACACAGCCCACAGTGTGCGGAGCTTGGCTTTCCTTGTATGTGTTAAAAGAAGCTGGGGTTCCCAGCCACTCCAGAGTGACCTTAGAGGAAAGCTCCTTTGCCCAGGTAGTCAGGCAAGTTTGAGAATAAAAAGGCTCCCTATGGCTCAGATAGTAAAGAATCTGCCAGCAATGTGTGAGACCTGGGTTCAATCCCTGGATTGGGAAGATCCCCTGGAGAAGGGAATGGCGATCCACTCCAGTATTCTGACCTAGAGAATTCCATGGACAGAGGAGCCTGACAGGCTACAGCACATGGGGTCACAGAGTCAGACACAACTGAATGACTTTCGCTTCACTGTGGCTCAGAAAGGATTAACAGCTCCCCAGCCCTTGTGTGTTGCAATGACAGCTGTGATTTAGAAAACCCCCAAATAGACAAAGACTATGACAGGGACAGGGTTTTAGTGCCCAAGCTGTCCTCATTGATGACATCCTCCTCTGTACTGCCCAGCAACAGAACTGGCTGAGCTGAAATAGAAATCGCTCTGAAGACACAAAACTAAGCGTGTGTTTCCTTCTGAGACAAACAGGCACCCACCTTTAAAGTAGATGTAGTTCACCAGGACCAACTCCGTTCTTGGGGAAAGGTCCTTGAACAGCTCCTCAATTTTCCCCTGGGTTTTATTCTTCACATAGTCATTTATTAGACTCTTGGCAGCTTCAGGATCCCTGAAGTTGGTCGGGAAGGCCTCGGAGGAGTACAGCACCTGGGCATCTTCTATGAACTTGTCCAGCAGCTTCAGCTCCTCCTGCACAAACATGGCGTTGCCCATGCTCAGCTGCAGCTGGTTGCTGGGTCGATTGAGTGCCTGCAGGAGGTGCTGGAAGCCCTGGTGGATCTGTGTCTCCTGGATCTCCGTGAGGTTGAACTTGAGGCCTTCCAGGATCTCTGTCAGGGTGGGGCCACGGGCCCCCAGAGACAGGAAGGCCAAGGCCATGGAGACACTCAGCGGGGAGAAGATGACATTCTTATTGGGGTTCTTCAAAGCCAACTGCTTGTAGAGGCTGAAGGCGAAGTCGGTGTTGCTGGAGGCTAACGTGTGGCCATCCACCCTTCTGTGCCGGTCCTTCACCACCACATTCTCTGGGAGGCAGTGGACACTGCGGATCCCAGCCACCAGGAGCCCCAGAGCCAGGAGGGGGGACATTCTCTCTGCCCTCATGTCTGAAAAGCAAAGCTCCTTTCAGTCTCCACGTGTCAGATGATATCCCAACCCCTGCCACTGTCCCCCGTGCTTTCTGTTCTCTCAGCCCTGCTGCTCTGTGACATCCCAGGGGTAGGAACCTTCCTGGGCTGCCAACACACACGAGGAGGCTCTGGGCTCCCTCTCACCCTTTGGTCAAGTGCTGTGACAGTTTCCCCAGTGGAGAGACTGGGCGCAGAGAGGGGAAGGGGCTTTTCCAGGGCCACACAGCAAGCCATTGAGGAGTGAGAGTGACAAGCCTGGGGTGCCTGGCTCCAGGGTGGGGAAGCTGGTGATGGGTGTGACGTCTGTCCAGCGAGAAGGCATCCCTCTCCCAGGACAGACTCTGTCATCGGGCCTAGGAAGCAGGGCTCCTTTCTTACCATGTCCCTTCTCTGTCCCCCAGGAAGGAGCCCTGCACTGATCAGAGGACACAGCTCCTCTCCCCACCTCTGAGGACAAGGGTGTGACCGCAGGGAGGCTCTCCCATCGAGGTGCCTGGTCACAGTGAGGGTTCAGGAGAGAGGCCTACACAGGCAGCGGGAGCCGTGCTGGAGCCTGGCTGCCCTGAGGAGGGCTGGTGTAAAGAACAAGGAGGGCAGAGCGTTCTGCTCGGCCCCTGCCACGTGGACATATGAAGGGTGTTCCTAACAAGAACCTGGAAAGGCCTCCTAGTGGGGAGAAACAGGGTTAGCTCAGAGTCTCAGGGACCTGGTCGAGGATGTCTTTTGGACCACTTGTGAGTGCTGTGTGGTGACGAGCAGTGACTGAACCTCTCTGATCCTCAGTTCCCACCTCTGTCCAACATGTGGAATGACTCAGACGACATACAGGATGAAGGTGCTGGGCTCCTAAGAGGAGTTCCAGATGTGTCACCCCCTCCACTGGCCACCCTCTCTAGGACTCTACAAGCCAGACTGTGATCCCTGGGGACAGAG
>NW_011494633.1:7785599-7791067 GCF_000754665.1 Bison bison bison | reverse complement strand
TGGATGGGGCACAGCTGGCTCGAATCACAGCCCCAAAGACTCAAAAGCAGAAATGTCCCCAGAAGCCCTAGTGGCACATCCCTCCCTTTGCAGGATGAACACTGAGACCCAGAGAGGACTGGTCTTCAGAGGACTCAGAACCCTCCCAGCATCAGACACAGGTCCTCCCACCTCCCTCCTGCCTCAGGTTCTACCGACCCCTGACCGAGGCCAGAGCCACCTGGGAAAGGGGTCCCTTGGCTCCCCGTGTGGGAGCATCATGGATTACCTGCCTGTGAGAGCGAGAGGTGGGGATGGATCCACAGTCACCGTCTGCCTGGATGCAGGGGTTTCATGACTGCGTTTGTCTATTTATCCTGCAAAGACCTCTTCTCTGGCTTGCGAAATGTAGGAGGGAACAAGGCCTCTGACTGGAAATGGGCAGATGAACATTTCTGGTAAGAGGATTCATTATGTCTACTCAGACAATCTAGTTACCGAAATAGATGTTTTTCCCCTTAAAAAAATAGCCAGTAAATAAACACACATAAAAACCTTTCCCATGTTAGAGTTCTCTTCTGTTTCTGAAATACTCACTGAGGAAGATGCGACAACTCAGAAAACATCAAATGAATCACTTAAACTACTCCAAATTATTGTTCTTTTTAAAGAGTTATTGACTCTGTTTTATTAGTGTTTTATTCCTGGTCTGATATCCTCTTTAAGGATCATGGAGAAACCCTGAAAATGTAGAGAAGGGCTTGTAGAGTATTTCCCAGAACGCTAGCGCCCAGGGAAATCCAAGTTAACATTGTGTTGTGTTTATTAGTCACTTTTCTTTGAAGTGTGTGTGTGAGTGTGCAATACACTATTTTTTACAGCTTGATTTGTAAGTTGAAGCACTCCTCCCCCACTCCCACAGAAGTGCTGTGAGTCTGAGGTCCCCAAAGAGTGTCAGGAATACCACTGTCTGGGGCCTCTGGTCTCCAGCACCATCTGTTTGGGGGACCTGCTGTGACTTGGACATCACTCTGCTGTCCTTCATTATTGGTTCACCCTAAGAGTGGATTGTCCTCCTTTCTTGACCTTGAGGTCTCCTTAGCTGTCTCAATGAGATAATTTCAGGTATTTTCTGTGCTCATGGGAAAAACCTGTCCCTTCACCCATCATAGTCACATCCCTCCAGCCATGACAATCCCTGCCAGACTTCTGGGGACCACTGGGGTTCTACCAAGCATAGTTTGCAACCAACTGACAATGATGTTGGGCTTCCCCGATGGCTCAGCAGGAAAAGAATCTGCCAGTAATACAGGACACCCGGATTCGACCCCTGGGTCAGGAAGGATCCCTGGAGCAGGAAATGGCAACGGGCTCCAGCATTCTTGTCTGAAAAATCTCATGAATAAAGGAGCACAGCAGGCTAAGGTCCAAAGAGGTTGCAAAGAGTTGGACATGACTATGAAGGAAGCAGCACAGTGATGGCTTAGAGGTGAGGGTATGGCTTTGAAATGAGGTAAGAGTCAATCCAGATAGCACTGCTTACCAGCTGTGTGATCCCACAATATTTATTGAAAATTCGTGGACTTTGATCTCTTTATCTCTAAAATGCAGATAAGAACATGACGCTTACTGGAAAGAGGTGGGGGAGGCATGTTATGAAGAGTTAATCAAATAACTCTAGGTGTAAGCTCCAGTAGGACAGAATTTTGTTTCTTTTTTATAGTGCTGCATGCTTCCTGAATCTCATAGATGTTCATTGACAGTAAGACACTGAGACGGTAAAGAAGAGTTTGGCCTCATCTGTCCTGAATTCATGATCTGTGCCCTTTGAGTCTCCAGTGATTTCCAGAATTGACTGTACATTTTGAAGTTGCAGAGAACCCCAAAGAAAATAGTGGCTAAAACAAGACTATAGTTTATTTTTCTCTTGTCCTGATTTAAGCAGTGGTGGGTTGAAATGGTGATTCCAATTTGTCAGGGACCCAGCCTGCTTGTATTCTTCATGTTTTTTGCCAGGTCCCAGAGGGCTCATTGCCACATCCAACTTCCATTTAATGGGAGTCAAGAGGGGAAGCTGGCTTGAAACTCAGTATTCAAAAAATTAAGATCATAGCATCCAGTCTCATCACTTTGTGGCAAATAGAAGGAGAAATAATGGAAACAAAGGATTACTATTTTCTTGGGCTACAAATCACTGTGAACAGTGACTACATCCATGAAATTAAAAGATACTCCTTCTTTGGTAGGAAAGCTTTGATAAACCTAGACAGCATATTAAAAACAGAGACATCACTTTGTTCACAAAGGTGTGTATAATCAACACTATGGTTTTTCCAGTAATCATATAAAGATGTGAGAGTTGGACCATAAAGAAGCTGAATGCTGAAGAATGGATACTTTTGAATTGTGGTGCTACAGAAGACTCTTGAGAGTTCCTTGGACTGCAAGATCAAAACAGTCAATCGTAAAGGAAATCAAGCCTGAATATTCATTGGAAGGAACGATGCTGAAGTTGAAGCTCCGAAGACTTTGGCCACCTGATGCAAAGAGCCAACTCACTGGAAAAGACCCTGATGCTTGGAAAGATTGAGAACAGGAGGAGAGAAGTGAGAGGCAGAGGATGAGATGGTTGGATGGCATCACCGACTCAATGGACATGAGACTGAGCAAAGGGGAGATGGTGAAGGACAAGGAAGCCTGGCAATCGGCAGTCCACGGGGTCACAAAGAGTTGGACATTACTTAGAGACTGAACAACAACAATTTTTGATGGTTTTATCTTATTAGGCTGGAAAACAAACCCTAGATGTAAGGCAGGGGGAAGATAATAGTCTAACTTGGTGAGGGGAAAAAAAGTGTACTTTCGAGTGCGGTCCCAAGATGGCGGAGGAATAGGACAGGGAGACCACTTTCTCCCCTACAAATTCATCCAAAGATCATTTGAATGCTGAGTGACTTCCACAAAACAACTTCTGAATGCTTGCAGAGGACACCAGGCACCCAGAAAGGCAGCCCATTCTCTTCCAAAGGAGGTAGAACAACTTATAAAAGACAAAGAGACAAAAGAGTTAGGGACTACAGAGACCCATCCTGGGGAGGGAATCGTGAAGGAAAGATTTCCACACAGCAGGAAACCCTCTCATCATCAGCTCAGTGGAGAGTTTTGTAATCTCAGAGGGCAACATAACTGGGAGGAAAAAAAAAAAACAAAACACCACAGAATATGCACCTAACCACAACTGCCAGCAGAGAAGTAGCCCAGATGCTCACCTCTGCCACCAGCAAGTGGGTGCTGGACAGGGAGGCACGGGCTGCATGCTTAGGATAAGGACCTGGCCTGAATGTCCTGAGGACAACCTGTGGGAACTTAGGTGAGACAGCAACCCAAACTGTGGGATAGCCAGAGAGAAAAAAAGAGAGAGAGAGAGAAATTTCCAGCAAAAGGCTCTAACCTAATGTGCAACCTGGCCCTCTCACAGAACAAAGGATTGAGGGAACACCAAAGGAAAGCTAGCCACCTGCGTACAAGCCCCTCCCCCACCACCGGAGGCAGAGAGGCAGGTGAGCCACAGCCAGAGTTGGAAGGCAAGGGGCAATCTCGGCCCCAGAGAGGGCACCCTCCACCAAATGTGAGCAGGCCCTCAGTTGCTAACCATGTCTTCCTGGGATCCTGGATGGTTGACATCTGCCAGGAGGGTCACAGCCTGAGATCAGCTCCCCAGAGGAGACACATGGCACACCTGAGACGGTGCTCTCCGGGGTGGGGGTGGGGGGGCAGAAACAGAGCAGCTGGGACCGGGGAGGTGATTAACATGCACGGCCCACCTGGGACAGTGCACTCACCAAGCACCTGGTCACCTGAGCTGTTCGGATCTGGGAAGGGCACAAATCACACACCCAGCTGAATCTGTGCCCTTGTGGAGTACACGAGAAACTCAACCTGAGCAGCTTAGACCTGGAAAGTGCACGGAATGCAGGCCTGCTTTGGACAGTGCCCCTGCAGAGCAACCTGGAGCCTGAGCAGTGTAGACCCGGAAAGCACATGCCGCTGTGAGCTGGGGCAAACTCAGTGTGGTCCACACACTGCGAGCACTCCTGACACACGCCAGTGATGTTTGCAGTGTTCCTCCCTCCCCACAACACAGCTGAACAAGTGAGCCTAAATGAAGTGACCAGCTTCGCCCCCTGGTGTCAGGGCGGAAATAGGCACTGAAGAGGCTTGGAAAGAGAGGAAACCAAAAAAAACAAAGAAGAGGGAACTGCTCTGGAAGTGACAGGTGCAACAGATTAAAAATCTGTAGTTAACATTGACTAAGCATTGGAAGGGGCCTATAGACCTTGAGATGGAGAGGGCAATGGCAACCCACTCCAGTACTCTTGCCTGGACAATCCCATGGACAGAGGAGCCTGGTAGGCTGCAGTCCATGGGGTCATGAAGAGTCGGACACAACTGAGCGACTTCACGTTTACTTTTCACTTTCGTGCATTGAAGAAGGAAATGGCAACCCACTCCAGTGTTCTTGCCTGGAGAATCCCAGGGATGGGGGAGCCTGGTGGGCTGCCGTTTATGGGGTTGCACAGAGTTGGACATGACTGAAGTGACTTAGCATCAGCATAGACCTTGAGAAGAAATACAAGCTGGAACAAGGAACTATCTGAAACTGAACTCACTCTACACTGCCCCAAAAGCTCCAGAGAAATTCTTAGATATATTTTTACTACTATCACTTTTAAATTTTTTTTAATTTATAAGTTCTTTATTACTCCTTTAATTTTCATTTTTATAACGTACTATTACCTTGCAAAAAAAGACCCTATTTTTAAAGCAAATTCCATATATATATTTCTTAACTTTTGTGATTGATTTTGTTTTGTATTTTTAATATTCTTTTTTTGAGAGTCTAACCTCTACTCTCAAAATTCTCCAAGCCATGTTTCAGCAATACATGAAGCGTGAACTTCCAGATGTTCAAGCTGGTTTTAGAAAAGGCAGAGGAACCAGAGATCAAATTTCCAACATCTGATAGATCAACGAAAAAGCAAGCGAGTTCAGAAAAATATCTATTTCTGCTTTATTGACTATGCCAAAGCGTTTGACTGTGTGGATCACAATAAACTGAGGAAAATTCTGGAAGAGAGGGGAATACCAGACCACCTGACCTGCCTCTTGAGAAATCTGTATGCAGGTCAGGAAGCAACAGTTAGAACTGGAAATGGAACAACAGACTGGTTCCAAATAGGAAAAGGAGTACGTCAAGGTTGTATATTCTCACCCTGCTTATTTAACTTATATTCAGAGTACATCATGAGAAATTCTGGGCTGGAGGAAGCACAAGCTGGAATCAAGATTGCTGGGAGAAATATCAATAACCTCAGATATGCAGATGACACTACCCTTATGGCAGAAAGTGAAGAGGAACTAAAAAGCCTCTTGATGAAAGTGAAAGAGGAGAGGGAAAAAGTTGGCTTAAAGCTCAACATTCAGAAAAC
>NW_011494633.1:7781810-7785499 GCF_000754665.1 Bison bison bison | reverse complement strand
GGGGGCTCCAAAATCACTGCAGATGGTGATTGCAGCCATGAAATTAAAAGACACTTCCTCCTTGGAAGGAAAGTTATGACCAACCTAGATAGCATATTAAAAAGCAGAGACATTACTTTGCCAACAAAGGTCCATCTAGTTAAGGCTGTGGTCATGTATGGATGTGAGAGTTGGACTGTGAAGAAAGCTGAGCGCCGAAGAATTGTTGCTTTTGAACTGTGGTTGTTGGAGAAGACTCTTAGAGTCCCTTGGACTGCAAGGAGGTCCAACCAGTCCATCCTAAAGGAGATCAGTTCTGGGTGTTCTTTGGAAGGACTGATGCTACAGCTGAAACTCCAATACTTAGGCCACCTCATGCGAAGAGTTGACTCATTGGAAAAGACTCTGATGCTGGGAGGGATTGAGGGCAAGAGGAGAAGGGGATGACAGAGGATGAGTAGGCTGCATGGTATCACCGATTCGATGGATGTGAATTTGATTAAACTCCGGGAGTTGGCGATGGACAGGGAGGCCTGGTGTGCTGCGATTCATGGGGTTGCAAAGAGTTGAACATGACTGAGCAACTAAACTGAACTGAACTGATTAAAAAGAATATATTTGAATCAGTTCTAATGAGGTGGATGAAACTGGAGCCTACTATACAGAGGGAAGTAAACCAGAAAGAAAAACACCAATACAGTATATTAACACATTTATACGGAATTTAGAAAGATGACAACGATGACCCTATATGTGAGACAGCAAAAGAGACACAGATATAAAGAACAGACTTTTGGACTCTGTGGGAGAAGGCGAGGGGGTGTTGATTTGAGAGAACAGCATTGAAACATGTATATTACCATATGTGAAATAGATCATCAGTCCAAGTTCGATGCATGAAACAGGGCTCTCAGAGCCAGTGCAGTGGAACAACCCGGAGGGATGGGATGGGGAGGGAGGAGGGAGGGCGGTTCAGGATAGGGGACACTTGTACACCTATGGCTGATTCATGTCAGTTATGGCAAAACCACCACAGTATTGTAAAGTAATTAGCCTTCAATTAAAATTAATTAATTAATTTTTTAAAAAGTGCGCTTTGGATGAAAGACTTGCTATCTAATTTCCAAGAACATTTGTACCCAACACCCAATTTAGACCATAGAGAAAGGAAAACCCATAGAGCAAAGAAGGACATACTAAATAAATAAATTGACTATGATATGGCAAAAAACAAAGTAAGACAATTTTAGTCACAGTAGGAAACATAAGGAGAAGCAAAAGGAGTAAAAAGAAAGCAAAACATAAATCTAAATGACAATATAGGGAATACTTGGGAGAAAATATTTTGCAGAGAACCAAAACAATACTTTCCACCTTAGTATGTCATCTTGGCAGTTCCTGGCTGGGCCGTTATGACTGTCAACTATTATGGTGGAGGCAAGTGATGCCTGTGGTTTCTGAGTTTAGACCAGCACTGTGAGGAAGGCCAAGCCACATGGAAGTAAGCCATGTGCGTGTCCTGACCACAGCTCAGCTGAGATCTTTGCTCACAGCAGCATCAACCACCAGGCATGTGAGTAAGGAGGCGTCCGATGGCTTCAGTCAGCCATGGTCCGCGAGTAAGCACAGGAGCCACCCAGAGTGGAAACAGCCTTACTGAGCCCAACAGAATTGAGTGACAAAATTGTGAGAGACAGTAACAAGAAATGCGTGTTGTTTTATAAGATGACATTTGTATAACCAGCAAAAATATTTTTTAATGAAGGCAAAGTACTGATTTTTTTTGACAAACAAGATCTAAGACAATCCATTACCAGTAGACCTGCATTACAAAAAGTGTTGAAGCAAGTTCTTGGGACAGAAAGTAAATAGGCAAATAAAAATGTGTAAAGAGGAATAAAGAGTACCAAAAATAATAAACAGTGTTTTTTGTTTTTTTTTTCTGATTGTGAATCTCTTTGATGGGCAATTAACTGTGCACAGAAAATAAAAGTTGTAGTGTATTATGGGATTTAACACGTGTAAATTATAGAAAAGGAACAAGAGCACATGGGACAAAAGGGAGAAAAACAAGAATACTGAGATAAGGTTTTATGCTTTACTTGACGTGATACAGTATTATCAGATACATATTGATGAGTTAAAGATGTTTTGTACATTCTCAATACACTGAAAAAATACACAAACTAAGAAGTATAGGTTTTAATCCAACAGTTGAGTGAAACAAAAACATGAAAACTCCTCAAATAAGCCAAAAATATAGCAAGAGGAAACACAAAACAACACAAACTACAGATGGATCAAAGGCAAAACAAATAGAAAGTCAGAAGATCTACCCCAGTCATATCACTAATCCCTTTTTGTGAGCAAAATTATAGCTGGACTATAGCCCACCAGGCTGCTGTGTCCTTGGGATTCTCCAGGCAAGAATACTGGAGCCACGCCCTCTTCCAGTGGATCTTCCCGGCCCAGGGATCAAACTCACTTCTTTTAGGTCTCCTGCATTGGCAGGCGAGTTCTTCACCACTAGCGCTACCTGAGAAACCCATCATTCACCCTTATGGAAACGCGAATCAAAACTACAGTAGACACTACCTCAAACCTAAGAGGGATATATTAATAATAATAATAGATACTAAACAACATGTGCTGTCAAGGATATGGAGAAATGAACCCATCGTACACTGCTGGTGAAAATGGTGCAGTTGCTCTAGAAATTGGTTTGGTGGTTCTTCAAAG
Organism: Bison bison bison; assembly: GCF_000754665.1. Taxonomy (NCBI): domain Eukaryota; kingdom Metazoa; phylum Chordata; class Mammalia; order Artiodactyla; family Bovidae; genus Bison; species Bison bison. Next base: position 7,782,781 of record NW_011494633.1, on the reverse strand, counting down.
CGCTAAATGCAGAGTGAGCACGTGAGCCCGCAATTCCCTGCCTATGTACACACCCAGGGAAAATGAAAACATGCGTCCACAGAACAGTGTGCACGTGAATGTGTAGAGCAGCTTATTTATAAAACCCCAGAAACCTACAACAGAAAACGATCAGCAAGGTGACAAATGCATAATCACGGTGCTGTGTACGCAGACAACGGAACACGCTTCAGCCACAGAAGGAGCGAAACACCGGTACACACGCAACGCGGATGAATCCTGAAAACATTATGGTGCGTGAAAGCTGGTCACCAAAGGTCACATATCGTATTATTCCTTTTATATAAAATATCCAGATATTAAATCCAGAGACACCAAAATCACATTAGGAGTTACCATGCCCTGGGGAAAGGGTAGAATGGGGAGTGAGAGCTTAAAAGGTATGGGGTTTACTCTGGGGGTGATTAAAATGGTTAGACACTAAAAAGAAATAATAGTTTCACAGGATTGTGAATGTGATAATCATCATTAAATTTTATACTTTAAAATGGTTAATTTTATGTTATGTAAATTTCACTTCAGTAGAGAGAGATCTAAGGACAGAATAATTAAATGCCTCGTGTAGGCACTGTGTAGACATTGCTTGGATCCTAATTTTAAAAGAATTTGATTTTTAAGTTTACGCACCCATCAGGGGAGTGATAACTTGATATTTGATAATATTAAGGACTTATGCTTATTTTTAAGCATGATATGCCATTTTAAGTATTTTTAAAATTCTTATGATTAAAATAACAAGATGTGTAAGATTTGCTACAAAACAAATCCCAAAGAGGGAAAGGGTTAGGAGGCAGGGAATAATTGTATTGGCCCCATGTTAATAATGACTGAAGCTGCTGATATGTATGTGAGTTTATGTCATCCTCTCTATTTGTGCAATGCCTGAATTTTTCCATGAAACCAAAAGTCCTTGAGGGAGACACTGTGGTTTG
>NW_011494633.1:7780277-7780902 GCF_000754665.1 Bison bison bison | reverse complement strand
GGGAATACCAGACCACCTGACCTGCCTCTTGAGAAATCTGTATGCAGGTCAGGAAGCAACAGTTAGAACTGGACATTGAACAACGGACTGGTTCCAAATAGGAAAAGGAGTATGTCAAGGCTCTATATTGTCAACCTGCTTATATAACGTCTATGCAGAGTACATCATGAGAAATGCTGGGCTGGAGGAAGCACAAGCTGGAATCAAGATTGCTGGGAGAAATATCAATAACCTCAGATATGCAGATGACACTACCCTTATGGCAGAAAGTGAAGAGGAACTAAAAAGCCTCTTGATGAAAGTGAAAGAGGAGAGGGAAAAAGTTGGCTTAAAGCTCAACATTCAGAAAACGAAGATCATGGCATCCGGTCCCATCACTTCATGGGAAATAGATGGAGAAACAGTGGAAACCATGTCAGACTTTATTTTTTTGGGCTCCAAAATCACTGCAGATGGTGACTGCAGCCATGAAGTTAAAAGACGCTTCCTCCTTGAAAGGAAAGTTATGACCAACCTAGATAGCATATTCAAAAGCAGAGACAATACTTTGTTAACAAAGGTCCATCTAGTCAAGGCTATGGTTTTTCCAGTGGTCATGTATGGATGTGAGAGTTGGACTGTGAAG
>NW_011494633.1:7779271-7780177 GCF_000754665.1 Bison bison bison | reverse complement strand
GCAGTGTAGACCCGGAAAGCACATGCCGCTGTGAGCTGGGGCAAACTCAGTGTGGTCCACACACTGTGAGCACTCCTGACACAAGCCAGTGATGTTTGCAGTGTTCCTCCCTCCCCACAACACAGCTGAACAAGTGAGCCTAAATAAAGTGACCACCTTCGCCCCCTTGTGTCAGGGCAGAAATTAGGCACTGAAGAGGCTTGGAAAGAGAGGAAGCCAAGAGGGAACTGCTCTGGAAATGACAGGTGCCCAGATTAAAACTCTGTAGTTAACATTGACTAAGCATTGGAAGGGGCCTATAGATCTTGAGAAGAAATACAAGCTGGAGCAAGGAACTATCTGAATCTGAACTAACTCCACACTGCCCACAAAAGCTCCAGAGAAATTTTTAGATATATTTTTATTATTATCACTTTTAATTTTTTTTAATTTTTAAGTTATTTATTACTCCTTTAATTTTCATTTTTATAATCCACTATTACCTTGCAAAAAAGACTGTATTTTTTAAAGCAAATTCCATATATATATATTTTATAATTTTTGTGATTGATTTTCTTTTGTATTTTTAATATTCCTATTTTGACAGTCTAACCTCTACTCTCAAATTCTCCAAGCCATGCTTCAGCAATACATGAACCGTGAACTTCCAGATGTTTGAGGTGGTTTAGAAAAGGCAGAAGAGCCAGAGATCAAATTGCCAACATCTGTAGATCAACAAAAAAGCAAGAGAGTTCCAGAAAAAAACATCTATTTCTGCTTTATTGACTATGCCAAAGCCTTTGACTGTGTGGATCACAACAAACTGTGGAAAATTCTTCGAGAGATGGGAATACCAGACCACCTGACCTGCCTCTTGAGAAACCTGTATGCAGGTCAGAAAGCAACAGTTAGAACTGGACATTGAAC
>NW_011494633.1:7776392-7779171 GCF_000754665.1 Bison bison bison | reverse complement strand
GTCTGACGTGCTGCAGTCCATGGGACTGCAAAGTGTCAGACATGACTGAGCGACTCAACTGAACTGAAGTAAACAAAACTGGGAGCAGATGGAGTCTGGCTCACACCCATTAACCCATGTTCACCCTGCTTCTGCACTCAGTCTGGAGGCCACCTGAGTGTCACCCCTGCCACCAGGCCAGCTCGGGAAGCAGAAGGCCTTCGAGCTGTAAAAGTGTTGCAAACACTCTCTCTGTTGAGTACATACTAACTTTTCTGCTGCATTAAAAAAAAAAAAAAAAAGCTGCTCATCTCCCTCCAGGAGCACCCAGACCTGGATGCAGATGCACCCTGGGCTGTAACCAGCTCCTTGCACACCTGGACCCAGGACAGGAGGGTCGCAGCCCTGAGCTGGCGCAGCTCACAGTCTCCTCCAGGCAATGCCAGGTGGCCCCGGCCAAGGGGCAAACAGCCACGAGCATCAGCATTCAGGCAGGAGAGGACGTAATTCTCAAGAGAAAGACTCTCGGGATGTTCGTATTGCCTCTGGATCCATCCGACTCGGGAAGAACCATTTCAGTGACCTCTTGTCTTCTCACACATGTTCATACATGTACACACACACACTCTCACACACACACACTCTACCGTTTATCCCACTGTCGATGAGAAAACTGAGGGCCAAGGAGGCCCACCCCTGTGCCACGGGGCAGAGTGGGCTTTCTCCATCTCACCGACACCCAACAGACTGTTTGTGCCCATTCCAGTGACCCCACATCTCTCACCCTCAACTCTTTCTGCCCTAGGCTGTGTCCTCCCACACTGAGTCTCAGACCCATGACTGCATGTCTCTCTGGGCCATGTTTTCAGGCCTCTCCACCTCCATCCTCAGCCATGCAGTTGGCATCTCAAACTCCACAAGGAGGCTGCTAAGGAGGGATACAGAGAGCCCATGACTCGGAAGGGAGAGCACCAGGAATTCCTGGAATCAGACGTCAGGGAACCCCTTGCGGAGCTTGGCAGATCTACATGACATCATGGTCCCCTCTGTCCCATCTCAGGTTTCCCCCTACCCCACCTGCAGGGCAAATATCACTCAGCAAGTGATGTTGGCTCCTACGCTGGAAATCAGTAGAGGCCTTGGAGCTAAGGAGACACCAGAGCATCATATGTGGAAACCCACCTGTCCCTCACGGGGGAAGTCTTGACCTTAACTCTCATCCTCCGCTGCTCAGGATCCCCTCCCGCCTCCTCCATCCCAGGCCCTCGGCTCTCTCCAGGGATTCTGGGCGCCAGCCCGCTGGGTTGTTCCTGTGCAGCCCCGGGTTAGCGGTGCTGTCAAGCCACATCTGATAACTATCCCTTAGGACTGTGCCAGGCTGCAGCCTTGTGGCTGGTCACCCCACCCCCTGAGTCTCTCCTAAGGGCACACAAACAGACCCAAAGAACTAGCAGCATCTTTATCACACACAAGCCAACTCCAGCCCAGCTCTTGCCAGGCTGAAGGCTGAACTCTAGAAAAGTTGACTGCACCTCCTCTTAGCTCTCCTTCTCTGGCCTTCCAGCCAGGGCGGGGCTTCCCTCATTCTGCTCATCTTGTCCTTGCCCCGCCCCCCTGTGGCTTTAGATCACTGCATCCCAGGAACCACTCATTCTCCCTTTACCCCTATGTCCCCATCCCTGTCCGCTGTCTGCCTCTCCCGTGGTCCTGGGGTGACGGCTTTCCTCCCTGGCTCCCCGCTCCTCCGCACTCTGTTCCTCTCCCTGGTGCCTTGCCTTTGGGTGTCCTCCTCTTTGCACCCCTTGGCACTCAGCTTAGGGGACCTCCTTCCATCCGTGCTCACCTGTCCATCCTGGGAGGATCAAATCCTGATGCTTCCCTCCTGCCTGGTTCTCTCCTGAACTTCCCCTGAGCAGATGCCTTCGCTGCCTCCTGGGAACCATGCAAATCTCCTCACATCAACCCTCTGTTTAAATCCCTTTAAAGCTGCCTAGGACCCCATGGAATTTTCCCAGAACCCTCACTGAGTCCCAGGTCCCCGGTTCTCCAGCAGCTCCATCACGGCCCCGTGCTCCCTGCCGACCCTCACTTTCTGCTCCAGTTGTGCCCAATTTCTTTCCCTTTCTTGAAAATGCCTCCCTCGCTTGTTCTCTTGCTGGCAACACTCTGCTCTCTGTTCACCCACAACCTTCTACCTTTCCTCTGCTGGCAGCACTGCAATCCCCTCCTCCAGGAAGCCTTCCCTGACTGCCCACTGAGTCTGGTCCTCCCCTCTCAGCCTCCAATCCCTTTCTTCATCACCCATCTCCCCCATATATTCTAAGTCCCATGAGGCCCATTGCTGCAAAAATCTTTATGGGCCGAGTGGCTGTGTGATTTAGCATGTTCCTCTGACATCCATCTGGTTGGGATAACATCTTGCTGGCAGTAATTTCTAGCTGTGGGGATCTGTGGCCTTGGGGGAATTACTGAGCCTCTCTGTTCCTCAGTTTGCCCATTGGTAAAATGGGATGAGTAACAGCAAGTATCTCATGTGACATAAATGGGTTATTCCAGGTAGAGGTCTTAGCAGCTTGCTTGGAAGAGAGATCTCTTCCAAGAGACGTCAGTTTGGGTGACGTCATCATTACCGTGTGCTCTCCCCGGGGATCTCACAGCCCCAGTTGGTCAGGGGCTGAAGGGCTGTGTGTTGCTGTTATTACACATTGTGTGTCTATTGCTCTTTGACTCCTAGGAGCGCCATATTGGTGGCTGATGGGGATCCTCTGTCAGGGGAGGAGATGGAATTGGCCAGGCGGTG
>NW_011494633.1:7773917-7776292 GCF_000754665.1 Bison bison bison | reverse complement strand
GTTCTTCACCACTAGCGCTACCTGAGAAACCCATCATTCACCCTTATGGAAACGCGAATCAAAACTACAATAGACACTACCTCAAACCTAAGAGGGATATATTAATAATAGATACTAAACAACATGTGCTGTCAAGGATATGGAGAAATGAACCCATCGTACACTGCTGGTGAAAATGGTGCAGTTGCTCTAGAAATCGGTTTGGTGGTTCTTCAAAGCGCTAAATGCAGAGTGAGCACGTGAGCCCGCAATTCCCTGCCTATGTACACACCCAGGGAAAATGAAAACATGCGTCCACAGAACAGTGTGCACGTGAATGTGTAGAGCAGCTTATTTATAAAACCCCAGAAACCTACAACAGAAAACGATCAGCAAGGTGACAAATGCATAATCACGGTGCTGTATACGCAGACAACGGAACACGCTTCAGCCACAGAAAGGAGCGGAACACCGATACACACGCAACGCGGATGCATCCTGAAAACATTATGATACCTGAAAGAAGCTGGTCACCAAAGGTCACATATCGTATTATTCCCTTTATATAAAATATCCAGATGTTAAATCCAGAGACACCAAAATCACATTAGGAGTTACCATGCCCTGGGGAAAGGGTAGAATGGAGTGAGAGCTTAAAAGGTATGGGGTTTGCTCTGGGGGTGATTACAATGGTTAGACACGAAAAAGAAATAATAGTTTCACAGCATTGTGAATGTGATAATCATCATTAAATTTTATACTTTAAAATGGTTAATTTTATGTTATGTAAATTTCACTTCAGTAGAGAGAGATCTAAGGACAGAATAATTAAATGCCTCGTGTAGGCATTGTGTAGACATTGCTTGGATCCTAATTTTAAAAGAATTTGATTTTTAAGTTTACGAACCCATCAGGGGAGTGATAACTTGAAATTTGATAATATTAAGGACTTATGCTTATTTTTAAGCGTGATATGCCGTTTTAAGTATTTTTAAAATTCTTATGATTAAAATAACAAGATGTGTAAGATTTGCTACAAAACAAATCCCAAAGAGGGAAAGGGTTAGGAGGCAGGGAATAATTGTATTGGCTCCATGTTAATAATGACTGAAGCTGCTGATATGTATGTGAGTTTATGTCATCCTCTCTATTTGTGCAATGCCTGAATTTTTCCATGAAACCAAAAGTCCTTGAGGGAAACACTGTGGTTTGATTCCCAGTGCTTAATGCATCCTCAGCATGAAATGGGGGCTCATGAGTGAGTGAAGGAAGGAGGAAAGCGTGGATACCGTGCATATCATCATAACCCTTGTGTTCCTTCCCTTTACAACATCAAGCGAACATCAAGAGAAAGAATTGAAGATCCTGACAAGTCAAGGAAAACTGAGACTGTGTGTGTTTATGTCCAGGCAGTAGATGAGCAGAATAAAAATAAGTCATAGGAAACAAGACTCTTAAGAGTCCCTTGGACTGCAAGGACATCAAACCAGTCCATGCTAAAGGAAATCAGTCCTGAACAGTCACTGGAAGCACTGATGCTGAAGCTGAAACTGCAATACTTCGGCCATCTGATGCAAAGAACGGACTCCTTGGAAAAGACCCTGATGCTGGGAAAGATTGAAGGCCGGAGGAGAAGGGGACAAGAGAGGGTGAGATGTTGGGATGGCATCACTGACTCAACGGACGTGAGTTTGAGCAAAGTCCAGGAGTTGGTGATGGACAGGGAAGTCTGACGTGCTGCAGTCCATGGGACTGCAAAGTGTCAGACATGACTGAGCGACTCAACTGAACTGAAGTAAACAAAACTGGGAGAAGATGGAGTCTGGCTCACACCCATTAACCCATGTTCACCCTGCTTCTGCACTCAGTCTGGAGGCCACCTGAGTGTCACCCCTGCCACCAGGCCAGCTCGGGAAGCAGAAGGCCTTCGAGCTGTAAAAGTGTTGCAAACACTCTCTCTGTTGAGTACATACTAACTTTTCTGCTGCATTAAAAAAAAAAAAAAAAAGCTGCTCATCTCCCTCCAGGAGCACCCAGACCTGGATGCAGATGCACCCTGGGCTGTAACCAGCTCCTTGCACACCTGGACCCAGGACAGGAGGGTCGCAGCCCTGAGCTGGGGCAGCTCACAGTCTCCTCCAGGCAATGCCAGGTGGCCCCGGCCAAGGGGCAAACAGCCATGAGCATCAGCATTCAGGCAGGAGAGGACGTAATTCTCAAGAGAAAGACTCTCGGGATGTTCGTATTGCCTCTGGATCCATCCGACTCGGGAAGAACCATTTCAGTGACCTCTTGTCTTCTCACACATGTTCATACATGTACACACACACACTCTCACACACACACACTCTACCGTTTATCCCACTGTCGATGAGAAAACTGAGGGCCAAGGAGGC
>NW_011494633.1:7771949-7773491 GCF_000754665.1 Bison bison bison | reverse complement strand
CCACCAGCAGGTTCTTGGAGCAAGACCCTGCTGGCAGCTCCCACCAGGCCTAACCCACCCCGAGACCTCCCTCCCTCTCTCTCTGCATTTCCCTTAAGACTCATGTCAGGCTATCTGGTCTTAGATGCCAAATATGAGGAGTTCCCCTTAAACTGTGGGGTGCCCCACACAGCTGCCCATACCCCCTCCCTACCCACCCCTGCAGACTCTGGCCCAGCTGCCTCTCCGTTTCTTGTCCCCCTGAGATCAGTCTCCTGAATCCCACCTCCTGGTCTGTGTCTACCCTTGGGTTTACCCAGAACACAACCCCTCCCCATACTTGCCGGCTCCTCCTGGTCCAGCCCCCAGCGCCCTCCCCTGGGTGACCCTACTGGGCTCCTGGTTGCCTCCCTGCCTCCATTCATGTCCTCTGCCATCTGCTCTCCACTCAGCACCCTGAGTGGTTCTTCTAAAACATCACTCAGCTCTTTTGCTCTTTGACTCAAAACCTTGTGATGAGTTTCCATTTCCCTTAGATGGTGGGGGAGTCAAGGGATCTGCAAGACTCCAACTGACCTGAGTCTTCCCTGAGGACCCCGACCTCTCCCAACTTCTCCTCTCACTCCCTCTGCTCTCCTGCTCTGGCCTCACTAATCCTCAACCACACCAGGCTCACTCCTGCCTCAGAGGCTTTGCACTGGCTGTTCCTTTGGTCAGCAATGCTTTTCCCCACAACATCCACATGACTCAATCCCTGACCTCAAACATCACCTAAGTGCTATCCCAATTATAATCACAAACTACCCCTGGATCCAATTTTCCTTCTCTTTTTCCTTTATTTTCCCTCACCTCACCATTTCCCATCTCTCTGAGTACAAACTTATTTAGTTATTTATTTCTTATCGGTCTCCCCCAATCACAAATTAAGCACCGTGAAGGTGGGAATTTAGTGTTTTATTTGCCGACTCGGGATCTAAATCATGCCCTTAGACATAACACGATCTTCATTAATTAATTCAACCAGTGCCAAGTGGATAAATGAATAAATGAGTGGCTATGATGGAAAGACAGTGTCAAGCTGGTCCTCAGAGCCTGTCTCACCTGAGCCCTCACCTGATCCCGATTCTATCCCTTCCTCTCCACCGTCGAAAGGCGGAGCCAAAGAAAGAACTGCGTGAGCGTTGGGTGTTCTGTTGAGGATCCTACTGACTCAATACATGTTGATGTGAGAGGGACCCTCAGTCCCCTTGCCGTCCCCTCCTCTAATGTCATCATCCTATGGAAGGAAAAATTTTGCCCCAAAGTCCCTAAGGTAGCAAAGGGCAAAGTCATCTCAGTACAGGTTCTCCCACCACTGTCCCGCCCCCTGACATTCCTGAGGCCCTGCTGCTGGGAGTCAGGAGTCCAGGAAGAGGGGGAAGGACCAAGAGGGCAAGTGAACCCACAGCTCCGGGTCCTGGGGAGTCACCTGGGCTGCAGGGAGTTTCGCCACCGCGTCAGCGTCTCCGGGGTCAGCTTGGCTTCCAGGTCCTGCATTTTGCCCTCATCGGGGAGGATGAAGAG
>NW_011494633.1:7768281-7771682 GCF_000754665.1 Bison bison bison | reverse complement strand
TCCCAGGTTGGGGTGCTGGGCGGCAGAGGGGTGATCCTGGAGGAGGAGGCCCAGCTCAGCCACAGGAAGGAGCGGTCCAGGGGCATGTGCCAGAAGAGGTCAGGGTCAGAGCCCATGCAAGTGAGCACCACGGCACATCCCAGTCCTGGGGAGGAAGGAGTGAACCTTGACCTGGACCCAGAGCCCCTGGAAGTGGTCATCGGCAGCAAGGTCCCCTCGCAGTTCTAGTCCTGAGGTCCAGTGGGCTTGGTCACAGGTGCAAAGCCTGCTCCTGGGCCGGCTGGTGAGGCTGAGGCAAAGGGGCCCAGAGGTGGGGTGGGCTGAACGTGTGTGGTAGGGCGGGAGGCTTGGCCTTGGGGCCCAGCAGCAGGGCGGAGACGCACAGGAAAGCCTCGTCCAAGGAAGGTACTTTATTGCTGTTCTGTGGCCCAGAGCCTCCTTGTCACCAGGACATACAGCGCCCGTGCACCTGGAGCCCCTAGCACTGTCACTGTCACCTTCCAGGGATGAGCAGAGGGGGCCAGGCTGCTTCCAGGGACCTGGGCACCCAGCTCCTTAGGGAGGAGGGGAGCTCTAGGCTCCCTTGGGGTTGGTGACTTTGCCCAAAAAGATGATGCTCTGAGTCTCTTTGCAGAATATGGAAAGCAGAAAGGGCCTGTTGAAACTGACAGTTAGCGTGTGCAAGGGTAATGAAGTAAACATTATGACAGCCGTGACAGCAGCTCCTTCCGTGCCCTCCTCGCCCACGTCGAGCACGGCCTTGTGGACCACCTGTAGGGACACCGGAACATTACCACTGGAGACAGGGAGGCAGGGTGTGAGCAGGGGCCTGAGCGCCTCTGAGGACTGACGTTCCTCCACCTGCTCCTGGTCTGTCACTGTGCTGTCAACCTGTTCAATCTGTCTGTTTCCCATCCAACTATCAGCTGCTTTGCCGTTGTGATGCATGGATGTACAAAGGGAAGCTGAGAGTCCTGGGCCCAGGGTCAGAGAGGCAAAGAGCAGGGGCTCCTGGATCTGGATCCCTCTCTGTCTGAGTCCACAGACTCTGCTGTCCCCCAAGCACCCCCTAGTGTAGGGGGAGGGGCCAGATCGAGGCACTTTTCTTGCAGGGAACCGTCCACAGTCCTTCTATACCGAAGCTGCAGATGAGCGGCACTGCTTTCTGCGCCACTGTGGCCCCAGCTGACGTGTCCCTGAGCCCTCAGCTACCTTGCCTAGAATTGGCTTCCCAGCCCTGGACCACAAGGCCCCATGGGCCTCTGTGCCTCCTTTACCACGCCCTCTGGCAGGTGGGGTGCAGGGGAGACTGCAGGGCTGTCCAGCCACCCCCATTCATTCTAACTTCTCTGCTTCTAGGATGGCTGTACCAGGACCCCTGGGTCCTTCTCTCCTGCTCTTAGCATATTCATCATGATGGCTCTGAGCCATTGTTAGTACCTCTTACCTGCTCTGCCAGTTTCTTCATGCTGGGTAAGAACTATCACCATATTTTGTAGATGAAAAGAACTAAGGGCCACAGGATTTTATTTGCCTGTTTAGGCATGAAAAGTAGAGCTTGCAACGGGGTCCACTGATTCCACTCCAGGGGAATTCTTCCCCAATGATGGACTCCTGGTCACATTATATTTCAGGGAAGGTGGGGACAACTCCCAAGATGATTGTAACTCAGTCCTGGGGAGGGTGATTGATTTATAGGAAATTCAATGAATTTGCAAATTCAGAATTAGCCAAACATCTGCCTGTCTGCCCCCATTCAAGCTCCTATAAAAAGGATGAATTGTGCAAAGTTTAGACTTACCTGGGAAACTGCCAGCTTGTGGTCATCTGTGATTCCTGAGAAGTCCGCATCGCTGGTGAAGATTTTCTTGATACCCAGCTGGGAAAGGATGTCTTTCAGCTGGTAGTTGCTGGAGATGGAAAACCTTGGCAGCCTGAGTATATGTATAAGTCTAGGAATGAGAAAGATAAACTTGAATTCACGCTGGACAGTGTCTGCCTTTCTTCCACCTCACAGTTTGATCTTCTGTAGTTTCATCTCCAACCACCTCCTTAATACTGTAAAGATGAACATCCTTCCTCAGTGTCTAGACCCCTCAGGCTAACTCTCCTTAATTCCTAATTATGCATTCCTGACAGCAAGAGTCTAATGTCCCTAGGGCTGGGGCTGTGGTGTTGCCCACAAAGGTCCTTGCCTCTCCCCTGCACGGTTGCAGGCAAGGAAAACACCCTCCTCCAACAGGGATTTCACAATAGCTAGGAGATTGTGCCCGGGGGGCTGTTTCACAGGCACCAGGAAGGCTTCCTGCAGGAGATGGCATGTGGCCTGAGTCCCAGGGGAAGGGATGGATCTAACTGGGTGAAGAGGATCCTAGGAGGAGGTGGATGCACTTACAGGAATGTGGGAAGCCAGAGGGGCTGTTCCACAGTCCAAGGCTGGCCTGAGTGGCCTGAGTGCGGGCTGCAGTGAAGGAAGGAGCTGAACAGGGGCTTGGAGGGGATATGGGGGGCTGGGGGCTGCAGTCAGGGGACTTGGAGACATGAATCATCCAATTCAGAGTCTCCATCTTGCCTTCCCAGTTGAGGACAGAACAGCTTCAGCTCTGAGCAGAACCGCAGGCAGGTTCTTGGAGCAAGAGATGCTGTCTCCCACCCTGAGGCCTCCCTCCCTCTCTCTGTATTTCCCTTAACAGTCTTGTCAGGCTATCTGGTTTTAGATGCCAAATATGAGGAGTCTCCCCTTAAACTGTGGGGTGTCCGCACAGCTACCCACACCCCCTCCCTACCCGCTCCTGCAGACCCTGGCCCAGCTGCCTCTCCTTTTCTTGTCCCCCTGAGATCGGTCTCCTGAATCCCACCTCCTGTCTGTGTCTACCCTCGGTTTACCCAGAACTCAACCCCTCCCCATACTTGCAGGCTCCTCCTGGTCCAGCCCCCAGCGCCCTCCCCTGGGTGACCCCACTGGGCTCCTGGTTGCCTCCCTGTCTCCATTCAGGTCCTCTGCCATCTGCTCTCCACTCAGCACCCTGGGTGGTTCTTCTAAAACATCACTCAGCTCTTTCGCTCTTTGACTCAAAACCTTGTGATGAGTTTCCATTTCTCTTAGATGGTGGGGGAGTCAAGGGATCTGCAAGACTCCAACTGACCTGAGTCTTCCCTGAGGACCCTGACCTCTCCCAACTTCCCCTCGCACTCCCTCTGCTCTCCTGCTCTGGCCTCACTAATCCTCAATGACACCAGGCTCGCTCCTGCCTCAGAGGCTTTGCACTGGCTATTCCTTTGGTCAGCAATGCTTTTCCCCACAACATCCACATGACTCAGTCCCTCACCTCAAACATCACCTAAGTGCTATCCTAATTATAATCACAAACTACCCCTGGATCCAATTTTCCTTCTCTTTT
>NW_011494633.1:7766786-7768181 GCF_000754665.1 Bison bison bison | reverse complement strand
CTGAGCCATTGTTAGTACCTCTTACCTGCTCTGCCAGTTTCTTCATGCTGGGTAAGAACTATCACCATATTTTGTAGATGAAAAGAACTAAGGGCCACAGGATTTTATTTGCCTGTTTAGGCATGAAAAGTAGAGCTTGCAACGGGGTCCACTGATTCCACTCCAGGGGAATTCTTCCCCAATGATGGACTCCTGGTCACATTATATTTCAGGGAAGGTGGGGACAACTCCCAAGATGATTGTAACTCAGTCCTGGGGAGGGTGATTGATTTATAGGAAATTCAATGAATTTGCAAATTCAGAATTAGCCAAACATCTGCCTGTCTGCCCCCATTCAAGCTCCTATAAAAAGGATGAATTGTGCAAAGTTTAGACTTACCTGGGAAACTGCCAGCTTGTGGTCATCTGTGATTCCTGAGAAGTCCGCATCGCTGGTGAAGATTTTCTTGATACCCAGCTGGGAAAGGATGTCTCTCAGCTGATAGTCACTGGAGATGGAAAACCTTGGCAGGCTGAGTTTATCTATATGTCTAGGAAATTAGAAAGATAAACTTGAACTCACACTGGACATAGTGTCTGCTTTTCTTCCACCTCATAGTTTGATCTTCTGTGGTTTCATCTCCAACCACCTCCTTAACACTGGAAACATGAACTTCCTTCCTCAGTGTCTAGACCCCTCAGGTTGCTGCTGCTGCTGCTAAGTCGCTTCAGCCGTGTCCGACTCTGTGCGACCCCATAGACGGCAGCCCACCAGGCTCCCCCGTCCCTGGGATTCTCCAAGCAAGAACACTGGAGTGGGTTGCCATTTCCTTTTCCAATGCATGAAAGTGAAAAGTGAAAGTGAAGTCCCTCAGTCAGGTCCGACCCTTAGCGACCCCATGGACTGCAGCCTACCAGGCTCCTCTGTCCATGGGATTTTCCAGGCAAGAGTACTGGAGTGGGGTGCCATTGCAGGCTAACTCTCCTTAATTCCTAATTATGCATTCCTGACTGAAAGAGTCTAATATCCCTAGGGCTGGGGCTGTGGTGTTGCCCACAAAGGTCCTCGCCTCTCCCCTACAAGATTGCAGGCAAGGAAAACACCCTCCTCCAACAGGGATTTCACAATAGCTAGGAGATTGTGCCCGGGGGGCTGTTCCACAGGCACCAGGAAGGCTTCTTGCAGGAGGTGGCATGGAGCCTGAGTCCCAGGGGAAGCGATGGATCTAACTGGGTGAATGCGAGCCTAGGAGGAGGTGGATGCACTTACAGGAATGTGGGAAGCCAGAGGGGCTGTTCCACAGCACAAGGGTGGCCTGAGTGTGGGCAGCAGGGAAGGAAGGAGCTGAACAGGGGCTTGGAGGGGACATGGGGGGCTGGGGGCTGCAGTCAGGGGACTTGGGGACATGAATCATC
>NW_011494633.1:7765445-7766307 GCF_000754665.1 Bison bison bison | reverse complement strand
CTCCCTTCTGTAGAGGCTGCTCCCTTATGGTGGCCTGGCCTGTTCCCCCTAAGCTGATAGAAGAGCACAGATGAAGACCCTGGGACGCACAGGTTCCCCAGAGTCTCTCTCACCATGAAGACCCCTGGCCTCACCGGGAGCCTCCAGAGACCAAGTCCCCCGGCAGGTCAGAACCAGCCCATGGTGGGCAGGGCCGAGGGTCCTGAGGTCTCCAGCACCACCTCATCAGGAAGGACACACACAAAAGTGATGGGAATGGGAAGATCCTTCCTCTAGCAGCCGGGTAAGATTAAGTCAAAACAAAACTCTCCCTCTGCATCAGAAAAAGGGTTAGCAGCTTCCCTGCACTAACATCCTATAATGAACATTGGAATTTAGGAAATCCCAAGACGATCAAAGCCAATGGTTGGGGCAGGGCCTCAGTGCCGAAGCCCCTTAAGCTGAGGGCAGCCTTCTCTATAGTGTTTCGCCTAATGACAGTTGACTAAGCCAGGAAATAGCCCTGAAGCCTCAGAAAATAAATATTTATTCCTCTAAACCCCAAACTAGGCACCCACCTTTAAAGAAGATATAATTCAACAAGATTAAATTTGTGAGCACGTCAAGATCATTGAAGAGCTTCTCAATTTTTCCATGAGTTTTATTCTTCACATATTCATTGATAAGCTTTACGGCAGCTTCAGAATCCTTGAAGTTAGTGGATAAAACCTCAGAGGCGTAAAAAGCCTCGGCATCTTTCCTGAATTTGTCCAGCAGCTTCAGCTCCTCTGACACAAACATGGCGTTGCCCACGCTCAGCTGCAGCTGGTTGCTGGGCTGATTGAACGTCTGCAGGAGGTGCTGGAAGCCCTGGTGGATTTCT
>NW_011494633.1:7751797-7763442 GCF_000754665.1 Bison bison bison | reverse complement strand
GAGACAGGTTCTTGCCTGGAGAATCCCAGGGATGGGGGAGCCTGGTGGGCTGCCGTCTCTGGGGTCGCACAGAGTCGGACACGACTGAAGCAACTTAGCAGCAGCAGCAGCAGCAGCCTTCTCTATAGTGTTTCACCTAATGACAGTTGACTAAGCCAGGAAATAGCCCTGACGCCTCAGAAAATAAGTATTTGTTCCTCTGAACCCCAAACTAGGCACCCACCTTTAAAGAAGATATAATTCAACAAGATTAAATTTGTGAGCACGTCAAGATCATTGAAGAGCTTCTCAATTTTTCCATGAGTTTTATTCTTCACATATTCATTGATAAGCTTTACGGCAGCTTCAGAATCCTTGAAGTTAGTGGATAAAACCTCAGAGGCGTAAAAAGCCTCGGCATCTTTCCTGAATTTGTCCAGCAGCTTCAGCTCCTCTGACACAAACATGGCGTTGCCCACGCTCAGCTGCAGCTGGTTGCTGGGCTGATTGAACGTCTGCAGGAGGTGCTGGAAGCCCTGGTGGATTTCTGTCTCGGGGGTCTCTGTGAGGTTGAACTTGAGACCTTCCAGGATCTCTGTCACAGTGGGGCCATGAGCCCCCAGGGACAAGAAGGCCAAGGCTATGGAGATGCTCAGAGGGGAGAAGATGACATTCTTATTGGGGTTCTTCAAAGCCAACTGCTTGTAGAGGCTGAAGGCGAAGTCAGTGTTGCTGGAGGCTAATGAGTGGCCATCCACAGACGTCCCTTTGTGCTGTTCTTCTGGGGTCACATTCTCTGGGAGGCAGTGGACCCTGGAGCAGAGCCCAGACACCAGGATCCCCAGAGCCAGGAGGGGGGACATTCTCTCTGTCCTCATGTCTGAAAAGCAAAGCTCCTTTCAGTCCACATGTCAGATGATGTCCCAACCCCTGACACTGTCCCCCGTGGTCGCTGTTCTCTCAGCCCTGCTGCTCTGTGACCTCCCAGGGGTAGGCACCCTGCTGGGCTCCCAACACACACGAGGAGGCTCTGGGCTCCTTCTCACCCTTTGGTCAAGTGCTGTGATCATTAGCAATCTCCCCAGTGGAGAGACTGGGCACAGAGAGGGGAAGGGGCTTTTCCAAGGTCACACAGTAAGCAGTGGAGAGAGTGAGAGTGAGGAGCCTGGGGTGCCTGGCTCCAGGGCGAGGAAGCTGGTGATGGGTGTGAGGTGCTGTCCAGTGAGAACCCATCTCCCTCTTCCCCGGAGCTGACACTGTCAGAGGGGCCTAGGAAGCAGGGCTCCTTTCCCACTGTGCCCGCTCTCTGTCCCCCCAGGAAGGAGCCCTGCACTGATCAGAGGACACAGAACCTCTCCCCACCTCTAAGGACAAGAGTGTGACCTCAGGGAGGCTCTCCTGTTGAGGTGCCTGGTCACAGTGAGGGTTCAGGAGAGAGGCCGCCACAGGCAGCGGGAGCCGTGCTGGAGCCTGGCTGCCCTGAGGAGGGCTGGTGTAAAGAACAAGGAGGGCAGAGCGTTCTGCTCGGCCCCTGCCACGTGGACATATGAAGGGTGTTCCTAACAAGAACCTGGAAAGGCCTCCTAGTGGGGAGAAACAGGGTTAGCTCAGAGTCTCAGGGACCTGGTCGAGGATGTCTTTTGGACCACTTGTGAGTGCTGTGTGGTGACGAGCAGTGACTGAACCTCTCTGATCCTCAGTTCCCACCTCCGTCCAACATGTGGAACGGTTCAGGTGACATACAGGAAGAAGGTTCTGGGCTCCTAAGAGGAGTTTCAGACGTGTCACCCCCTCCACTGGCCACCCTCTCTAGGACTCTACAAGCCAGACTGTGATCCCTGGGGACAGAGGACCGAGATACTGCCCAGATGCCTCAGGAGAGACTGAGGTCAAACTGGTGACCTTTTCCCTTCAACCTCTGCCCTGTCATCTCAGGATTCAGAGGAGAGAGCACTGCTGGGTGGTGACGGGTAAGTGGGGAGATTGAGGAGGGGAGAAGCCTGAGCTGAGTCTCAGCCAGAGCCCAGGGGAAAGGCCTTCGCACAAGCCTGAGGACAGAGGCGATCAGCTTCCCCAACAATTCAGTTTGCTCAGTGCTGATACAGTGGTTTCTTTCAAAAAGAGTTAAATATTTTTTTTTCCGAAATTATCCTGAAGGAATGGTGCTTTTTTATTTAGCCAGGTTAAGGCTCTATTTCTAAGCAGATTCACCTCTCTTCTGCTTGTCCAGGGGCCCTAGAGGGGCAGTGGAGCCCAGAAAAGCCCCCTGGAGACCCCTCTGCCCAGCGGAACCTGGTGCACTAATTCTGTCCCCAGGGCTCTCTAAGAGCAGTGCCCTGTCCCAGGCAAGGAGACGCACCTCAGGCCCTTGGGGGAGCTCTGACCTGACGCTGGATGCACAGCTATATGGAGTGCAGCTGGCTCGAATAACAATCCCAAAGAGTCAGAAGCAGAAATGTCCCCAGAAGCCCTGGTGGCACGTCCCTCCCTTTGCAGGATGAAAGCTAAGACCCAGAGAGAGGACTGGTCTTCAGAGGACTCAGAACCCTCCCAGCTTTGGACACATGTCCTCCTGCCTCCCTCCTGCCTCAGGCTCTACTGACCCCTGATCAAGGCCAGAACCACCCTGGGAAAGGGGTCCCTTGGCTCCCAGTGTGGGAGCATCACGGATTACCTGCCTGCGAGAGCGGGGTGTGGGCAGTGGATCCAGAGCCGCCGCCTGCCCGGATGCTGGAGTTTCCCGGGTGCTGCTGCCTATTTATCCTGCAAAGCCCTCCTCCCAGGCTTGTGAAACATTGGCAGGGACAACACAGGACTCTGTCCTCTGACTGGAAATGGGCAGATGACCATTCCTGGTAACAGGTTTCATTAGATCTACTCAAACAATCTAGTTACCGAAATTGCTTTTTCCCCCTAAAAAATATCCATAAAACTAGCACACACAACACACAAAAAACTATCCTGTGTTAGAGTTTTCTTCTGTTTATAAAATACTCATTGAGGAACATGTGACAACTCAGAAAACATCAAATGGACCATTGAAAACTTCTCCAAATTGTTGTTCTTTTTAAAGAGTTATTGACGCTTATTGGTGTTTTATTCCTGTTTCTGATATCCTCATTAAGGATCATGTAGAAACCCCGAAAATGTAAAGAAGAGCTTGGAAAATATTCCCTAGCACTCTATCCCCAGGGAAATCCCAAGTCAGCATTGTGTTTTGTGTCTTTGTTGGGAGTTTTCTTTGCAGTGTGTATGTGTGCACGTGCCTTTATGTGATAGGAATCTCCAAACACAAACTCACACATGTTTTTCTTCATTTTGTTTTTCATTTGGCTGCACTAGGTCTTAGTGAGGCAGGCGGGATCTTTAGTTTTGGCATGTGGGATCTAGTTTCCTGACCAGGGATCAACCCCAGGCCCTCTGCACTGGGGGCGCTGAGCCTTAGCCCCCAGATCACCAAGGAAGGCCCTCACACATGGTTGTTAATATGCTATAAGCTATTTGTTTGCAGCTTGATTTACAAGTTGAGGCACTCCTTTCTCATTCCCACAGGGCTGATGTGAGCCCGAGGACCCCAGAGAATGTCAGGAGCTCCAGTGTCTGGGGCCACTGGTCTCAGCCATGACCTTTATCCTTCTGCCCTTCACTATGGGTTCAATGAAAGAGCCAGTTGTCCTCCACCCCTAATGAGATATCTTAGATGTCTCATTGAGCCAATCTCAGGTATTTTATGGGCTCAGGGAATAAACCTACCCATTCATCCCTCATAGTCACCACCCTCGAGCCATGACACCCCCTGACAGACCCTTGGGGACTGCTGGGGGTTCCATCAAGCACAGTTTGCAAACCACTGGCTTTGTGCTGAGGCTATGGCTTTTCCATGAAGTAACCTTCAATTCTGAAAGTACTATTCACCAGCTGTTTGAACCCACGCAATTTACTGGAAATCGATCAACCTTAAACTCTTCAACTCTAAAATGCATGCGGATAACAACACTTCCCTGCTAGAAAGGCGTGGGAGGACATCTCTGTGAAGATTTAGTCAAATAATGCTGAATGTGAGCTCTAGTAGAACAACTTTTTGTTGTTGTTTTCCATAGTGTGGCATCGTTTGTTGTTCAAATGCTAAGTTGTGTCCAACTCTTTGTGACACCATGGCCTGCAGCATGCCAAAATTCCCTGTCCTTCACTATCTCCCAGAGTTTGCTCAAATTCGGGTCCATCAAGTTGGGGGTGCCATCCAACCATCTCATTCTGTCATCCCCTTGTCCTCCTGCCCTTAGTCTTTCCCAGCATCAGGGTCTTTTCCAATGAATTTGTTCTTCTCATCAGGTGAGAGGGACTGGAGAGACTGAGCTTCAGCATCATGAGGAATAAAAACACCCTGAATCCCTTACAACATGAATTACCTTGTCAACCCACTATTTACATCTGGATTTACAAGAGAAAAATAGACTGCAGCTTTGTTTTCATGTCTATTTTCCTTGTGATTGTCTGTAACTTAAAAATATACAGTCACTTCTGGAAATATTTGGAGACTGAAAGGACATAGATCACGATTTCAGGAAGGACAAGACCAAACTCTTCTTGATCATCTCAGTGCCTTTGGCTGACATGGCTCATTGCCACATCCACCTATGTTTAACAGGAGAGCAAGGGATAGGGCTTCCCCCATACCTCAGTTCATAAAGAATCCGCCTGCAGTGCATAAAGCCCTGGTTCGATTCCTGGGTTGGAAAGATCCTCTGGAGAAGGGATAGGTCACCCATTCCAGTATTCTTGGGCTTCCCTTGTGGTTCAGCTGGTAAAGAATGCACCTGCATTATGGGAGACCTGGGTTCAATCCCTGGGTTAGGAAAATCTGAAGAAGGGAAAGGCTATCCACTCCAGTACTCTGGCCTGGAGAATTCCATGGACTATATACCCCACGGGGGTGAAAAAAGTCAGACATGACTGAGCGACTTTCACTATCACTTTAGGGCTTCCATTATAGCTCAGGTGGTTAAGGATCTGCCTGCTACGCATGAGACCTGGGTTTGATTCCTAGGTCAGGAAGATCCCCTGGAGAAGAAAACGGCAACCCATTCCAGTATTCTTGCCTGGAGGATTCCATGGACAGAGGAGCCTGGCAGACTATAGTCCATGGGGTTGCAAGAGTTGGACACGGCTTAGTGACTAAACCAAGGGATAAAAGGAAAGGCACCCTACTCTTTGAGAGAAATTATCTAAATATCACCTGCCTTCTTTCCACTTCTGCTCCATTGCCCATAGCTTGATCCTAGGGCTATATCTTGCTGCAAGGAGGCTGTGCTGTGAGGTCAATATTCTACATTGGATAACCCATGTCACAGCTGAAAATGGGAGGTTTCTTTCTCAAGAGAAAATGAGAATGGACATGCATCATGACTTCTAATCTTGCCACCACGTTCTACCTGAGTGTTCCCTAGTCCTCTGGCCCCAGGGGAGCCATCATTTTTCTTAATGCTGTCATTAGGCTATAGAGAAGACTGTGACTTGACTACCCTACATGAACGGTGGTTGTTGGATTCCAAAAATGTCCTGTACCAATTGGTCTGCTGGTCCCAAATATTGGTACAGGATATTTTTGCAGTTCAACAACCCCTGTTCAGGTAAGATGGTGATGTCACGATCTAGTCTAGAGCCTGATGAGAGTATAATTTGTAATGATCCAGAATCCATTGGCTCCTCGTCTTTGAAGTGAACCCCTCCAGACAATCTCTCAATAGCCACTAAGACTACAGGACCACTGGAGCCTGCTTACCTACTCAGTCTTCGATCCTTTTTCAATATTTCATCCTCTAAGTCCAAGGGACCCCAAACATATTTCTGAACCCCACAAAAGGAGTTAAAAAGGAAATTAGGGACCTACTGTTGTGTTAAAAGATAATTTTGCTCTCTTGTGGTATACCATTTCAATCTCTCCTTCCATCATATCAATTTTCCTTTTTTTCTGGTGTTAAATCTCTGTAACAATCTCTTATCAGGACTCTTGGCACTTAGAGTTCACATGAATAATCCAGAATTAACTCCTCAACTTCCATTTCAATATCCTTCAGTTAATCAAAAGTGTAAATCAATAATCCTATCATCCTCTGACCTTTTTTTCAGCATATAGGTGACATTCATAAGTTTTAAGGAATTTGAACATGGATATATTTTAATGACCTATTTTTCACCTTATCATGAAAAAAGAAATGGGGGAAATAAAGAACTCTCAAATGTTTCATAAAGAGAGGAAGAGAGAAAGTGTGTGCATAAAAATGAAAGTATTTTTAATGGCCTCATCTTGTTAGGCTGGTAAATAAACATTGGATTTAAGGCAACAGGGAGAATAATATCCCATCCTGGAAGGAAAAAAATAAGTACATTTTGATTGGAAAAAAAGAGTTGGTATCTAATTTCCAAGGACATTTGAAACTTACACATCATTTAGACTTTTGGGAAAAGGAAGATAAATATTAAGAGAAACAAATTTGAAAGAAATGGCACAAAAGAAATTAATACAATTTTAGTCAAAGTAGGAAATATAAGGAGAAGAAAAAGAAGTAAACAAAAAAGCAGCCATTAAAAAGAATTCATTTGAATCAGTTCTAATGAGGTGGATGAAACTGGAGCCTATTATACAGAGTGAAGTAAGCCAGAAAGAAAAACACCAATACAGTATACTAACGCATATATATGGAATTTACAAAGATGATAACAATAACCCTGTGTACGAGACAGCAAAAGAGACACTGATGTATGGAACAGTCTTATGGACTCTGTGGGAGAGGGAGAGGGTGGGAAGATTTGGGAGAATGGCATTGAAACATGTAAAATATCATGTATGAAACAAGATGACAGTCCAGGTTCGATGCACGATACTGGATGCTTGGGGCTGGTGCACTGGGACGACCCAGAGGGGTGGTATGGGGAGGGAGGAGGGAGGAGGGTTCAGGATGGGGAGCACATGAATACCTGTGGCAGGTTCATTTCGATATATGGCAAAACCAATACAATATTGTAACGTTAAATAAAATTAAATCTAAAAAATAGAAAAAAATAATAATCCTACCATCCTTTGACCTTTTTTTCAGCATAAAGATGACATTCATAAGTTTTAAGGAATTTGAACATGGATATATTTTAATGACCTATTTTTCACCTTATCACGAAAAAAAAATAGGGGAAATAAAGAACTCTCAAATATTTCATAAAGAGAGGAAGAGAGAAAGTGTGTGCAGAAAAACCAAAGTATTTTTAATGGCCTCATCTTGTTAGGCTGGGAAATAAACATTGGATTTAAGGCAGCAGGGAGAATAATATCCCATCCTGGTAGGAAAAAAATAAGTACATTTTGATTGGAAAAAAAGAGTTGGTATCTAATTTCCAAGGACATTTGAAACCTACACATCGTTTAGACCTTTGGGAAAAGGAAGATAAATATTAAGAGAAACAAATTGGAAAGAAATGGCACAAAAGAAATTAATACAATTTTAGTCACAGTAGGAAATATAAGGAGAAGAAAAAGAAGTAAACAAAAAAGCAGTTCATCCAAAACCTAAATTATGGTATCAGGAATACTTGGTAGAATGTATTTTGCAAAGAGAACTAAAACATTTTTCATCTCATGATGTGACCTTGGCAATTCCTTGCTGTGCCTTTATGACCATCTCAACTGCTGTAGTGGGTTAGGGTTAGGGTTGCTGCTGCTGCTGCTGCTAAGTCGCTTCAGTGGTGTCCGACTCTGTGTGACCCCATAGATGGCAGCCCACCAGGCTCCCCCACCCCTGGGATTCTCCAGGCAAGAACACTGGAGTGGGTTGCCATTTCCTTCTCCAATGCATGAAAGTGAAAAGTGAAAGTGAAGTCGCTCAGTCGCGTCCGACTCTTAGCGACCCCATGGACTGCAGCCCACCAGGCTGCTCTGTCCATGGGATTTTCCAGGCAAGAGTACTGGAGTGGGGTGCCATTGCCTTCTCCGAGGGTGAAGGTTAGGGGAGGAAAAGTGACCCCTTGTGATTTCTAGCCTAACACATGGTGACTGCAGCCATAAAATTAACAGACGCTTGCTTCTTGGAAGGAAAGCTATGACAAACCTAGACAGTGTATTAAAAAGCAGAAACATCTCTTTGCTGACAAAGGTCAATATAGGCAAAACTATATTTTTTTCCAGTAGTTATGTATGGATGTGAGTTGGACCACAGAGAAGGCTGAGGGCTGAAAAATTGATGCTTTTGAACTGTGGTGCTGGAGAAGACTCTTGAGAGTCCCTTGGATGGCAAGGAGATGAAAGCAGTCAATCCTAAAGGAAATCAACCCTGAATATTCATTGGAAGGGCTGATGCTGAAGTTCTAATACTTTGGCCACCTGATGCAAAGAGTCAATTTTTTAGAAAAGGCTCTGATGCTGGGAAAGATTGAGAGTAGGGGGACAAGGGGGCGACAGAGGATGAGATGGTTGGATGGCAGCACTGACTCAATGGACATGAATTTGAGCAAACTCTGGGAGATAGTGAAGGACAACAAGACCAACCCCAGAAAAAGAAATGCAAAACCAATACAATATTGTAAAGTAAAAATAATAATAATAATAAAGTTGTGTGTGTATTAAAAAAAAAAAAAAGAAAGAAATGCAAAAAGGCAAAATGGTTGTTCAAGGAGGGCTTACAAATAGCTGAGAAAAGAAACAACGTGAAAGGGAAGGGAGAAAAGGAAAGATATACCCACTTGAATGCAGAGTTCCAAAGAATGGCAAGAATGAGAAAGCCTCCCTCAGTGATCAATGCAAAGAAATAGAGAAAACAATAGAATGGGAAAGAAAATTAGAGATACCAAGGGAACATTTCATGCAAAGATGGGCTCAATAAAGGACAGAAATGGTATGGACCTAACAGAAGCAGACAATATTAAGAAGAGGTGGCAACAATCAGTTCAGTTCAGTCGCTCAGTCGTGTCCGACTCTTTGAGACCCCATGAATTGCTACACGCCAGGCCTCCCTGTCCATCACCAACACCTGGAGATCACTCAGACTCACGTCCATTAAGCCAGTGATGCCATCCAGCCATCTCATCCTCTGTCGTCCCCTTCTCCTCCTGCCCCCAAATCCCTCCCAGCATCAGAGTCTTTTCCAATGAGTCAACCCTTTGCATGAGGTGGCCAAAATACTGGAGTTTCAGCTTTAGCATCATTCCTTCCAAAGAAATCCCAAGGCTGATCTTCTTCAGAATGGACTGGTTGGATCTCCTTGCAGTCCAAGGGACTCTCAAAAGTCTTCTCCAACACCACAGTTCAAAAGCATCAACTCTTCGGCACTCAGGCTTCTTCATAGTCCAACTCTCACATCCATACATGACCACAAGAAAAACCATAGCCTTGACTAGACATACCTTTGTTGGCAAAGTAATGTCTCTGCTTTTGAATATGCCATCTAGGTGGGTCATAACTTTCCTTCCAAGGAGTAAGTGTCTTTTAATTTCATGGCTGCAGTCACCATCTGCAGTGATTTTGGAGCCCAAAAAAATAAAGTCTGACACTGTTTCCACTGTTTCCCCATTTATTTCCCATGAAGTGATGGGACCGGATGCCATGATCTTTGTTTTCTGAATGCTGCAACAATACACCTATACAAAAGAGATCTTCATGACCCAGATAACCATGATGGTGTGATCACTCACCTAGAGCCAGACATCCTGGAATGGGAAGGCAAGTGGGCCATAGGAAGCATCACTAGAAACAAAGCTAGTGGAGGTGATGGAATTCCAGTTGAGCTATTTCAAATCCTAAAAATGATGCTATAAAAGTGCTGGACTCAATATGCCAGGAAATTTGGAAAACTCAGCAGTGGCCACAGGACTGGAAAAGGTCAGTTTCATTCCAATCCCAAAAAGAGGCAATGCCAAAGAATGTTCAAACTACCACACAATTGCACTCATCTCACACACTAGCAAAGTAATGCTCAAAATGCCCCAAGCCAGGCTTCAACAGTATGTGAACTGTGAACTTACTGATGTTAAAGCTGGATTTAGAAAAGGCACAGGAACCAGAGATCAAATTGGATCATCAAAAAGGCAAGAGAGTTCCAGAAAAACATCTACTTCTGCTTTATTGACTATGCCAAAGCCTTTGCATGGGTCACAATAAACTGTGGAAAATTCTTCAGTAAATGGAAATACCAGACCACCTTACCTGCATCCTGAGAAATCTGTATGCAGGTCAAGAAGCAACAGTTAGAACAGGACGTGGAAAAACAGTCTGGTTCCAGATTGGGAAAGGTGTATGTCAAGGCTGTATAATGTCACCATGCTTATTTAAATATATGCAGAGTACATAATGAGAAATGCCAGGCTGGATGAAGCACAAGCTGGAGTGAAGATTGTCAGGAGAAATATCAATAACCTCAGATATGCCGATGACACCACCCTTATGGCAGAAAGCAAAGAAGAACTAAAGAGTCTCTTGATTAAGGTAAAAGAAGAGAGTCAAAGTGAGTGAGTGAGTTAGGGAAGTCACTCAGTCCTGTCTGACTCTTTGTGACCCCATGGACTGTAGCCTACCAGGCTTCTCCGTCCATGGGATTTTCCAGGTAAGGATACTGGAGTGGGTTGCCATTTCCTTCTCCAGGGGATCTTCCTGATACAGGAATCAAACCTAGGTCTTCTGCATTGCAGGCAGACGCTTTACTCTCTGAGCCACCAGGGAAGCAAAAAGTTGGCTTAAAACTCAACATTCAAAAAATTCAAACTATGGCATCTGGTCCCATCAGTTCAGTTCAGTTCAGTCACTCAGTCATATCCGACTCTTTGCAACCACATGAATTGCAGCATGACAGACCTCCCTGTCCATCACCAACTCCCGGAGTTCACTCAAACTCATGCCCATCGAGTCAGTGATGCCATCCAGCCATGTCATCCTCTGTTGTCCTCTTCTCCTCCTGCCTCCAATCCCTTCCAGCATCAGAGTCTTTTCCAATGAGTCAACTCTTTGCATGAGGTGGCCAAAATACTGGAGTTTCAGCTTTAGCATCAATTCCTTCTAAAGAACACCCAGGACTCATCTCCTTTAGAATGGACTGGTTGGATCTCCTTGCAATCCAAGGGACTCTCAAGAATCTTCTCCAACACCGCAGTTGAAAAGCATCAACTCTTCAGCGCTCAGCCTTTTCACAGTCCAACTCTCACATCCATACGTGACCACTGGAAAAACCATAGCTTTGACTAAATAGACCTTTGTTGGCAAAGTAATGTCTCTGCTTTTCAATATGCTATCTAGAATGGTCATAACTTTCCTTCCAAGGAGTAAGCGTCTTTTAATTTCATGGCTGCAGTCACCATCTGTAGTGATTTTGGCACCCCTCCAAATAAAGTCTGACATGGTTTCCACTGTTTCCCCATCGATTTGCCATGAAGTGATGGGGCCAGATGCCATGATCTTCGTTTTCTGAATGTTGAGCTTTAAGCCAACTTTTTCACTCTCCTCTTTCACTTTCATCAAAAGGCTTTTTAGTTCCTCTTCACATTCTGCCATAAGGGTGGTGTCATCTGCATATCTGAGGTTATTGATATTTCTCCCGGCAATCTTGATTCCAGCTTGTGCTTCTTCCAGCCCAGCATTTCTCATGATGTACTCTGTGTATAAGTTAAATAAGCAGGGTGACAATATACAG
>NW_011494633.1:7750814-7751697 GCF_000754665.1 Bison bison bison | reverse complement strand
AGGGAGTAGGTGATGGACAGGGAGGTCTGGTCTGCTGCAGTCCATGGGGTCTCAAAGAATTGAACATGTCTTAACAACTGAACAACAACAAAATGACAAAGTATGTAAAATTTTCTTCAGACAACCCAAAAGAGGAAAAGGTTTGGGAGGCAGGAAAAATTATATTGCCGCATGTTGATAATGACTGAAGCTGCTGAAATGTATGTAAGATTCATTATGTCATCCTCTCTATTTGTATATATATCTGAATTTCTCCATACTAAAAATGTGAAGCAAAAAAATCTTTGTGGGAGAGATTGTGCTTTGTTTCTCAGGATTTAATGCATCCTCAGCATGAAGTGGGTGCCCAATAGTGAACAAATGAAGGATGAAGGAGGGAAGGAATGAAACCATACATCTCATCAACAGCCCTGCCTTGCCCTCCCTTTAGTGAACATCAAGAGAAAAAATTGAAGATTACTAAGAAGTCAAGGAGAAGTGAGACTGTGGGTGTTTATTTCCAGACAGTAGATGAGAAGTCAGAATGAAGCTGGGAGGAAATGAAGTCTGGTGCAAACGCATTAACCCATGTTCACCCTGACTCTGTGCTCAGTCTGGAGGCCACCTGTGTGCCATCCCTGCCATCAAGCCAGCTCAGAAAGGACCAGGCTTTTGAGTTGCAAAAGTTTTGCAAACATGCTTTCTGTTGAGTACATATTAACTTTTCTGTTCATGCTGCATTAAAGTTGAAAGTTCTATTGATTTGTATTTACCACGGAAAACCACTCCAGCCAAAACAAATAAACCATTGTGACATCTGAGGCATAACTCAACCTTCTTGGAGGCTAGATCATTGACCTGGGCTGCGCTCCTGTGACAGACAGTGTACATAAGGAGGTGTCCC
>NW_011494633.1:7749770-7750714 GCF_000754665.1 Bison bison bison | reverse complement strand
AGTGATTTTGGAGCCCAAGATAATAAAGTTTGTCACTGTTTCCATTGTTTCCCCATCTATTTGCCATGAAGTGATGGGACCACATGCCATGATCTTAGTTTTTGAATGTTGACTTTTAAGCCAACTTTTTCACTCTCCTCTTTCACTTTCATCAAGAGACTCTTCAGTTTTTCTTCACTTTCTGCCATAAGGGTGGTGTCATCTCCTTACCTGAAGTTATTGATATTTCTCCTGGCAATCTTGATTCCGGCTGTGCTTCATCCAGCCCAGCATTTCACATGGTATATTCTGCATATAAGTTAAGTAAGCAGGGTGATAATATACAGCCTTGATGTACTCCTTTCCCAATTTGGAACCAGTCTGTTGATCCATGACCTGTTCTAACTGTTGCTTCTTGACCTGCATACAGATTTTTCAGGAGGCAGAAAAGAGAATAAAATCATAAAATTTTCAATCTGACTATGATATTCACCAAAGCAGATTGTCAGACAAATGGGCGTATAGAGACCGGTGTCATCGCTGCCCATAAATAACTGATAGGGAACAAACATTGACAGATAAGGCTTTCCTAGAGGCTGTGTTTTAGTTATTTTCTCTTTAAAGACAAGAGAACTCAAGTTTAGAAAAGTTAAGGATTGGCCAAGAACACCTGGGAAGCCAGAGGCACAGTGGAGAGGTGTGATCATGATCAATTCTGTCAGTAATTAATCCAATTCCAGAGGTGCCAGGCAGGACTGTGACAGGGGACCAGGGCTTGGGGAGGGATCTCAAAGGAGCAGGGAAGTGCTTGTGCTCCAGGAGAAGGGCTGAGACCCTAGAACGGGGTTTTCCTAAGGATGCCCATGGACCACTAGTTCTTTGAACAGATAGTGTTTGAATGTCCTCTCCATGCAGAGCAGTAGGAGCTGAGCCGTGAAGGACACAGGCAGGGGGGGGGCGTCGCC
>NW_011494633.1:7748029-7749670 GCF_000754665.1 Bison bison bison | reverse complement strand
GGCTGCGCTCCTGTGACAGACAGTGTACATAAGGAGGTGTCCCAGAGGAGAGAATGACCCAGGAGAGGCTGGAGCATGGCTCCAATGAGCTCAGCCTTCCTTGGTGTAACAAATCTCTATCAACATCTCTGGTTTCAGCTTCATGATATTGACTTGAAGGGGGTGTCAGGTTATATGGAAGTTTGCAACAGAATGCAGGTATTCTGCACATCAAAAATATTTTGGCAGTTTTGTGAATTAAAGAAAACCAGATATCCCAAGTTAAGGAATCTAGCACTTTTCTATGTATGGGAAGAGGTAAGAGTCTGGGTTCACTTTCCCATATGTATCTCAGCTATATGAGGCCAGTATCCTGTGTTTTCACATCCTCAGCTCCCTTGTGGCTCACCACAGGGAGTGGCTGCATCTTCATCTGATGGCTGCCGTGTCCTGCAGCTGTTCTTCTTCCTAAGTGCCCTTAGGGCTCATATTGGAGAGCTGCAGTCGCTGACAACTGTGACATCCTTGTTTACAGATATGGCAGGAAATTCTCCATTTCTCAGTGGCAACCTTGGGTGGCCAGGGGGCAAAGGAGGAAACATACTCAGAGAGTCAGGCCCAAACACCTGAGCCTGCAGCCCAGGACCTCAACCCCCATGCCCACACCCACAACTCTTTCTTCTCCATGCGTGGATACCCACACACCTCTGAGGGTTTTTCTCCTCAGTGATGGTGGTTCTGAGGGTGGGTAATGGGAAGGAGCCTTGGAACAGTCCATATCATCTCAGGAGACTAGCCTGTCACTTCCCACAACAGGGACAAGCTTCTGTGCCAACAGCTCTGGTGATCTGCTTTCTATCCCCAGCTCCTCTAAGATTCAGGCAAAGATTTCAACTTGAGGTGAGTGTGGAACTGCAGGTGGGGCTGGAGTCCTGGTCCCCACTTAGCTTGGTGAGTTGGCTACAGGTCGTCTCCTCACAAGAATATGTGTTCCTCGTGCTCTAAGAGCTGCACATGTGGGCAACAAGCTGTGTGGTGCCAGCTCATCCTACCTCCATGACTTTGACCATGCTCTTCTCTCTGATTATATCCCTCTCTGGTGCACTCCCGATCCATCTCCCCATATCAGCTCAGAGGCCACCTCTTCCAGGAAAGCTTCCAGAAACTCCCTTCCTGCTTGCTTTATGCATGCTCTCCTGTCTAGGCCTCCTCTGACTGCCAGTGCTCATGGAGCTGTAATCAGGGCTTTGCATTTCCATCACAGGTGGAGCTGGTGAGCTCTTTCCAGGCTGGATCCAGGCTGCCAGTCCCTTGTGTCCTGATTGCCGAGTATTTGTTGAAGGAGTGAGTCAACAGGGGAATGGATAAGCATCTCTCCAAGCTCAGAGAGCTCTGTGGCTTGGGGGCCCTAGGCATGCTGACACGCTCAGTTCAATTCAGTCACTCAGTCATGTCCGACTCTGCGACCCCATGAACCGCAGCACCTCAGGCCTCCCTGTCCATCACCAACTGCCGGAGTCCACCCAAACCCATGTCCATTGAGTCGGTGATGCCATCCAACCATCTCATCCTCTGTCATCCCCTTCTCCTCCTGCCTTCAATCTTTCCCAGCATCAGGGTCTTTTCCAATGAGCCAGCTCTTCGCATCAGGTGGCCAAGTAC
>NW_011494633.1:7747216-7747929 GCF_000754665.1 Bison bison bison | reverse complement strand
GATCTCTGGTTCCTCTGCCTTTTCTAAAACCAGCTTGAACATCTGGTAGTTCACGGTTCACATATTGCTGAAGCCTGGCTTGGAGAATTTTGAGCATTACTTTACTAGTGTGTGAGATAAGTGCAATTGTGCGGTAGTTTGAGCATTCTTTGGCTTTGCCTTTCTTTGGGATTGGAATGAAAACTGACCTTTTCCAGTCCTGTGGCCACTGCTGAGTTTTCCAAATTTGCTGGTCCCATTACTTCATGGCAAATAGATGGAGAAATAATGGAAACCGTGGCAGACTTTATTTTTCTGGGCTCCAAAATGACTGCAGATAGTGACTGCAGCCATGAAATAAAAGATACTTGCTCCTTGGAAGAAAAGTTACAACCAACCTATACAGCATATTAAAAAGCAGAGACATTAACTTGACAAAAAATGTCTGTCTAGTCAAAGCTATGGTTTTTCCAGTAGTCATGTATTGAAGTGATATTGGACTATAAAGAAGGCTGAGAACTGAAGAATTGATGTTTTTGAACTATGGTGTTGGAAAAGACTCTTGAGAGTCCCTTGGACTTCAAGGAGATCAAACTAGTCTATCCTAAAGGAAATCAACCCTGAATATTCATAAGGACTGATGCTGAAGCTGAAACTCCCATACTTTGGCCACCTAATGCGAAGAACTGACTCTTTGGAAAAGACCCTGATGCTGGGAAAGATTGAAGGCAAGA
>NW_011494633.1:7744781-7747116 GCF_000754665.1 Bison bison bison | reverse complement strand
TCAGGATGGACTGGTTGGATCTCCTCGCAGTCCAAGGGACTCTCAAGAGTCTTCTCCAACACCAGAGTTCATAAGCATCAATTCTTTGGCGTTCAGCTTTCTTTATAGTCCAACTTTCACATCCTTGCATGACCACTGGAAAAACCATAGCCTTGACTAGACGGACCTTTGTTGGCAAAGTAATCTCTCTGCTTTTTAATATGCTGTCTAGGTTTGTCATAGCTTTTGTTCCAAGGAGTAAGTGCTTTTTAATTTCATGGCTGTAGTCAGCATCTGCAGTGATTTTGGAGCCCAAGATAATAAAGTTAGTCACTGTTTCCATTGTTTCCCGGTCTATTAGCCATGAAGAGATGGGACCAGATGCTATGATCTTAGTTTTTTGAATGTTGAGTTATAAGCCAACATTTTCACTCTCCTCTTTCACTTTCATCAAGAGACTCTTCAGTTCTTCACTTTCTGCCACAAGGGTGGTGTCATCTGCATATCTGAGGTTATTGATATTTCTCCCGGCAATCTTGATTTCAGCTGTGGTTCATCCAGCCCAGCATGGTATATTCTGCATATAAGTTAAGTAAGCAGGGTGACAATATATGGTCTTGACCTGAAACCATCCACAAATATATAGAAAAGTAGACCCAGGGGAAGCTTGAGGCCTGGGTGGAAGAGCTCAGGGTGACACTACAGCAGTCTTGAGAATCACATGCTCTTCAGAGGGGAGACAGCATGTATCCAGTGTGGAATCTCCACCTGGGAATCGCAGCTTCAATCACTCCCAGACCCAGTCTGCTCAGCATCTGGGAAGCCTCCCCTGCTGACTTGACATAGGAGGCACTCAGTCAGCATCTGCCCTCTGAAGCCTGGATGCTTCTGCTTGAATACCTCCAGTGATGGAGAACTCATTGTCTGTCCTGTTTTAATGCTACTTGTTGAAAGTGAAAGTGTTAGTTGATCTGTATGCCCCACCATGGATTGTAGCCACCAAGCTCCTCTGTCCATGGAATTCTCCAGGCAAGAATATTAGAATGAGTTGCCATTCCCTTCTCCAGGAGATCTTCCCAACCCAGGGATTGAATCCAGGTCTCCTGCATTGCAGGCAGATTCTTTACCATCTGAGATACTTGTTGAGTTTCTTTCAAAGAAGGTTTTTCTAGCTTTTGCCCCTGACAACTCCCTGGGGAGTTTGTTTAACATGGAAGTGCCCTGAACTCACCCCGAGGAGATTCTGATTTAGGAGAAAAGTAAGTCAGGGACTCTGTATTTCAGAACCTCTCCTTTCTTCTCTCAGCAAGTGATTCTTCTGCAAGAGGACTGTGATCTTCACTTGGAGGAACCCTGAAGGCAAGTACTGAATTAAGGAACATGAGTTCCCTTCCTCTGGAAGGTCCCAAAAGGCATGGGTTAATGCAAGAAAAATCCCAGTGCAGGGAGGTCTTTTATTTTTTCCAAAAGAGCCAGTAAAGTTACACACCTCTCTCCTAACCATGCTCCTAATTCAGCAAATGAATTCAGTCTTCCTCATATTTGTACAGTGCTCTCTGGGTCTCCAGGGGTATTCACACCCATTATCTCCTTTGACCTGCTCATCTTCATGAAGCTGATGGGGCTAAGACTGATGGTCCCATTTTATAGATGAAGAGACTGGTATCTTAAAAGAAGAAAAGTTGTTATCCTGAGGCATCGTGGCATTCATATACACACCTATGGGTTGCTGTCATGTGTTATATGTAAGTGTTTTATACACATGCACACATGCAATCTAAATATGAAGTCCTTATCATCATGGCAGGCATTGTGCATGTTTAGTTTTTGTTGAAATCTGTTTGCATCTCAGCAAGGTAGATAGTTTCATGTCCACTTGAGAGACTGGAAAACTGAGGCACAAGTGTTAGGTATTTGCCCCAGATCTCAAAGCCAGGCAGACCCTCACCTTCAGATCCACACCTACCTCAGAGCAGTTGGCACCACAGGATACATTTTTTCTCTAAAATTAAGGAATTTCTGGAGAGGTTAAAGAGACTAGGAAGGGCATTCCTATTTATATATCATTATACTCTTATTAGTGAAAGTGGAGAGTGAAAAAGTTGGCTTAAAGCTCAACATTCAGAAAACGAAGATCATGGCATCTGGTCCCATCACTTGATGGGAATTAGATGGGAAACCAGTGGAAACAGTGTCAGACTTTATTTTTTGGGGCTCCATAATCACTGCAGATGGTGACTGCAGCCATGAAATTAAAAGACGCTTCCTCCTTGGAAGAAAAGTTATGACCAACGTAGATAGCATATTAAAAATCAGAGACATTACTTTGCCAACAAAGGTCCATCTAGTCAAGGCT
>NW_011494633.1:7743782-7744681 GCF_000754665.1 Bison bison bison | reverse complement strand
CCGTGAAGGACACAGGCAGGCCTCTGCCCTCAAACAGCTTACCATCTAGTGAGGAAGCCTTATGGTCATATGGTGTCAGACGGGCAGAAGGAAACGAAGCAGGGTAGAGAGTGGTGAGGACAGAGGCAGTGAGGATCGAGGTGGGGCCTCTCTGAGAAGGTGACCTGTGAGCAGAGAATGAGTGGAGTGAGGGAGTGTGCCATGCAACGGGCTGGGGAAAGGCAGCTCTAGCAGCTGACAGCAAGTGCAAAGGTCCTGAGGCAGGAAGCCACTTACATTCTAGAACAGCAGGAAAGCCAGGGTGGTTAAAGTAGAGGGAGGGAGGGGGAGGATGGTCAGAGGAGAGGGCAGAAGGTTGGCAAGAGCAGATCATGTGGGGCCTTGAGGTTGTGGTGAGGAGTGTGGATTTTTTCTCAGAGATCTGGGGGCCAACAGGGGTCTCCAGTAAGAAATTAAAAATCTGATTTGTGATAGAGGCTGACCCATCAGACAGTATCACCAGAGGGTGACAAAGGCTGGTTCCATGAACTGAAGGGTCAGCTCAGGCCCTTATTGACATAGATTCTGGTTCCCCCCGAGACCTACCGAGTCAGAATCACTAGGCAGGACATGGCCTCAGGTCCACCAGGGGAATAAAGCCTGCTGCCTCCTGGGGGCCTGCCCTGAGCCAGGCCCTCGGCAAGGTCCCCGGTTCATGATCACTGTGATTTCCTACACCTCTGGGATGAGGGATTCAGACATCACCCTACAGAAAGGACCAAGCAGCCCAGAGTGGTTGGGTGATCTGAGGAAGGTGGCGGGGCCCCTGTGCAGCAGCAGAGCCTGGAGCTGAGCCCAGGTCTCCAGGACGCACCTGCACAGGACACTCTTTCTGCACCCGCCCCCAACCCCCTGCCCGC
>NW_011494633.1:7735659-7743682 GCF_000754665.1 Bison bison bison | reverse complement strand
AGGCTGAGCGCTGAAGAATTGATGCTTTTGAACTTTGGTGCTGGAGAAGACTCTTGAGAGTCCCCTGGACTGCAAGGAGATCCAACCAGTCCATTCTGAAGGAGATCAGCCCTGGGATTTCTTTGGAAGGAATGATGCTAAAGCTGAAACTCCAGTACTTTGGCCACCTCATGCAAAGAGTTGACTCATTGGAAAAGACTCTGATGCTGGGAGGGATTTGGGGGCAGGAGGAGAAGGGGACGACAGAGGATGAGATGGCCGCATGGCATCACTGACTCGATGGATGTGAGTCTGAGTGAACTCCGGGAGTTGGTGATGGACAGGGAGGCCTGGCATGCTGCAATTCATGGGGTCGCAAAGAGTCGAACACGACTGAGCGACTGAATTGAAGTGAATTGAACTGATACTCTTATTCTAATGTAACAGTATTCACTTCCATTTTACAAGCAAGGAGACAGAAGCTCAGGGTGGTGATGGGCCTTGCCCCCCAGGGTCACACAGGTAATAAGGGACAGCCCAGATACTTTGGCCCACCTGATGTGAAGAGCCGACTCATTGGAAAAGACCCTGATTCTGGAAAAGATTAAAGGCAAAAGGAGAAGGGCATGGCGGAGGATGAGATGGTTAGATAGCCTCACTGACTCAGTGGACATGAATTTGAGTAAACTCCGGGAGACAGTGGAGGACAGAGGAGCCTGGCGTGCTGCAGTCCATGGGGTTGTAGAGTTGGACACAACTTAGCGACTGAACAAGAAGTCACCACTATTAAGTTCCCCTTAGGACTGTGCCACACTGCAGCCCTGGTGCTGGTCACCCCACCTCCTGAATCTTTCCTGAGGTCATACAAATGGGCCCAGCGTCATTAAAGCACAGAAGCCAACTCCAGGCTAGCTCTTGCCAAGCTGAAGACTAAACTCTAGAAAGGTCGTCTGCCCCCCTCTACCTCTATCTCTTTCCCCCTCCAGCCAAGGCAGGGCTCTGCTCACTAGGCTGGCCCTGCCTTTGCCCTGCCCCCTGTGGCTTTAGACCGCTGCATCCCATGGACCACTCATCCTTCCATTACCCCTAAGGCCCCTCTCGTCCCCTGAGTACCTCTCCAGTGGTCCTTGAGTGACAGCTTTTCTCCATGCACGCTCTCCTTGGTGCTGCATCCTTTAAGGTTTCCTCCTCTTCACATCCTATGGTACCCAGCTTAGGGGGCCTCCTCCCATCACCACTCACCTGCCCCTCCTGTGGGCACGAATCCTCATGCTTCTCTCCAGCCTGATTCTCTCCAGAACACCTCCCTGAGCAGGTCCCTTGGTTGCCTCCTGGGAACCACACCCCTGGGGTTCCAACCCAGAGGTGTCCCCTCCCCCACAACCTGCTCCTCCTGCTGGGGGTCCTTCCTCGGGGGTTGCCTTGTCATCACCCAGGAGCCAAACTGAACGTGGGTTGTTTTTCCTTCTTCTACCCACATCCACCCACAGTCCTTTAATGCTCTCTTCACAGGCCTCCAATCTTCCCATTCTCCCTTTCAAGCCTGGACCCACTTTGGCCCCAATTCCTGCCATAACTTGTCGAATACTGAGAAATGGAGTATGTCCTGCCATATCCGTAAACAAGGATGTCACAGTCATCAGCAACTCCTCCAAAAGAGAATTCCTGAGTCCTAAGGGCACTCAGGAGGAGAATACCTGCTTCCTCTCACAGCACTCAGGCTGCAGCCACTCCCTACAGTGAGCACTGAAGAACATTGGATGTGAAAAACGCCGGATACTGGCCCCAGATAGCTGAGACGCATGAGAAAGGAGTGATTGCAGTGAGCCCAGACTCCCACATCTTCCCATACAGAGAAAAGCTCTAGATTCCTTAACTTGGGATATCTGGTTTTCTTTAACTCACAAAAATACTTATGATGTTCAGACCACCTGCCCTTTGTGGCAGACTTCTATACGACCTGACTCCTCTCCCTACCTTCTGGGAACAGTTTGCTCGGGGTTACTTGAGGTGCTCTTCCTCGGGTTTGAAGTCCTAAAAATTTCCACCAAATAAAACATAACTCTCAACTTTTAGGTTGTGAGTATTTTTTAAGTCGACAATACCCAGCCTGTATCCCTGACCTGGATCCTGAATCACTTCTCACATAGAAGCCAGAGTCATCTCTCTACCATGCACATCTGCTCACATCAATGCTCTGTTTAAATTCCTTTAAAGCTGCCTAGGACTCTTTGGAACCTTTCCAGCATTGCTACTGATTGCCAGGCCACCTGAGGTCCAGTGGCTCCATCATGGCCACACCGTCTGTGTAAGCCTTTCATTTCCTACTTCAGATCTGCCCATATTTTTCAGCTTCTTGAAAATGTCACCCTCACTCTTGCTGCTGCTCCGAACACTCTGCTGTCTCTTCACACCATAACATTCTTATTCTCCCTCCGATGACATCACAGAAATCACCTCCTCCAGGAAGCTTTTCCTGACCTCCCAAACTAAGTTTGGCCCTCTGCTCTCAGCATCCAGAGCCTTGCTTCCTCACATCCTGCCCGTCAGATCTGAAGTTCCTAGAGAACCATCACTGTGGAAGCATTTATGGGGCAGAATGGCTCAGCGGCTCAGAGTATTCTGATCGAGGAGGTTGGGATAAATTCTGCCAGCCATAATTAGTAGCTGTGTGAACCTGAGGGAAATTACAGAGGCTCTCTGTTCCTCAGTTTCCTTATGTGTAAAGTAGGATGAGTAACAGGATGTATCTGTTATGATCATCATGAGGACTAAAAATGGGTTCTTCCAGGTAGAGGTCTTAGCACCTACCTGAAAGAGAGCTCTCGACCCTTCAGTTGTGGGGGACGCCATCATTACCACTTGGAGCTGTCCTCCCTGGAGATCACACAGCCGTCCATACGTCAGTAGGAGGCAGGGCTGGGCTGTTGCTCTTGTCACAGGTGTGTGTTTGCTGCTCTTTCCCTCCTGGCACACCTCTTCTGCCTGATGGGGATCGTCTGTCAGGGGAGGAGGTGGGACTGGTCACGAGGTGGAGGAGCTCAGCTGGGGCCCGGGAAGCAGTTAGTCTCCCAGGTTTGCTGCTGGAAGGCAGAGGGGAGGTTCTGGGGGAGGAAGACCCAGCTCAGCTGCAGGATGCCAGGGTCCAGGGGCTGTGCCAGAAAAGGGCACACTGTGTGCCCTGGGGAGGGAGGGGTGAACATGGACCTGGGATCAGAGCCCCTGAAAGTGGGCATCAGGCAGCAGGGCCCCTTTCAGTCCTGGACCTGTGGTCCAGCAGGCTTGGTCACGGGTGTGAAGCCTGCTCCTGGGATGGCTGGTGAGGCTGGGGCAGAGGGAGGGGCTCAGAGTCTGGGGTGGGCTGAGCAGATGTGGTAAGTTGGGGGTGGGGGTGGCCTCAGGGCTCAGGCAGCAGCTGCATGGAGACACACAGGAAAGAGGCAAGTCCGAGGAAAGTGCTTTATTGCTGTCAGAGGTTTCAGAGTCTCCCTGTGACCCGGACACAGACTCCCTGTGCATGGGGAGCTCCCAGCAGAGTCCCTGTCACCTCCCCAGAGGTGAGCAGGTGGGGACAGGCAGGGTGGATCCTCAGTGCCCAGGGGCCAGGCTGCACCCAGGACCTGCGCACCCTGCTCCTTAGGGAGGGGACCCACAACTCAGAGCGGAGCTCTAGGCTTCACTGGGGTTGGTGACTTTCCCCAAAAAGATGATGCTCTGGGTGTCTTTGAGAACTACGGCAATCAGGAAGGGCCTGTTGACACGCACAATGATTCTCAAGAACGTTCTTTCCATGCTGATTCCCGTGGCAGCAGCTCCTTCCGTGCCCTCCTCATCCACGTCCAGCGCAGCGCCGTGGACCACCTGTGGGGACACCAGAGCAGTACCCACTGGAGACGGGGCAGGCGGAGGTGAGCAGTCACCTAGCGCCTCTAAGGGGGCTGACATTCCCCCCCCTGCCGCTGGCCCGTCACTCCGCTGTCCATCTGTTCTACTTATTTGTCCTCCCAACAAACTGTCAACTGGTTTGCATAGTTGTGATACATAGATGTGCAAACTGAAGGCAACGTCTGTGAGCGATGTGCCCAGCATCAGATAGGAAAAGAACAGGGACTCACTCTCCTAACCCAGAGACTGTGCTGTCTCTGAAGACTGCCTAGTATAGGGGAAGGGCCAGGTCAAGTCATTTTTCTTGCAGGCAACTGTCCACAGTCCCTCCGTGTCGAAGCAACTGATGGGTGAGCACTGCTTTCTGCTCCTCTCCTGCCCCAGCTGACGTGTCCCTGAGCCCTCAGCTCCCTTGCCTAGGACTGGCTTCCCAGCCCTGGACCACAAAGCCCCATAGCATCTGTGCCTCCTTTACCAGGTCCTATGGCAGGCGGGGTGCAGGGGAGCCTGCAGGGCTGCCCAGCCACCCCCACCCCACCATTCACTCTGGCTTCTCTGCCTCTAGGATCACAGCACCAGGACACTGGGTGTTTTCTCGCCTACTCTTAGTGCATTTTCGTCATGGTTGCTTTAGAGACTTTGTTAGTACCTATAACCTCTTACCTGCTCCGCTAGGCACCAAACAGGAACCAATAACTATATGCTCCTTTTAAAGACGAAAAGTTGGGGGATGCAGAAATGTGATCATTTCCCCCAAAAGGCAGGGAAAGATGGAGCCTGATATGGGGTCCACTGCTGTTTCCACTCCGGGTCCTTCTCAATGACAAGCTTCTGTGTCACTTTATAATTCAGGGAAGGTGGGACCTGATGTCACTGTGATGGTAACCCAGCTCTCCTGGGCTTGGGGAGTCCCCGGGAGGGAGACTGAGTTGCAGGAAAAGCAATATTTTACAAATTCAATGTGACCTGTCATCTGTTTGGCCTCCACATTTTGTGCTCTGATAGGAGGATGAACTGTCCACACTTTAAAGACTCACCTGGGAGACTACCAGGTCCGCGGTCCCTGTGATTCCTGACAAGTCAGCGTTGGCAAATATTTTCCTAATGCCCAGCTGGGAGAGGATGTCATTCAGTTGATAGTTGCTTTTGATGGAAAATTTTGGCAGGTAGAGTTCATGTATTCGTCTAGGAAACAAGGAAAATAAATTTGAACACCTGCTTGAAAAGATGTCTGCCTTTTCCCATCTCACAGCATGGTCTTCCAATGATTCCTCTTAACCAACCCCCTTCTCCCTGGAATAAGGACTCCTGTTCTCAGTTTCTAGACCCCTCAGGCTAAATCCCCTTTATTGTTACTTATCCATTCCAATCTGCAGGAGTCTAACATGCCAGGCAGGCACCAGGGCAGGGGGAGCTTAAGGAGTCTGCAAGGACCCAAGTGACCTGAGTCCACCCTCGGGGGGGACCCTGACCTTGCCCAGCTTCCCCTCTCACTCCCTCTGCTCTCCTGCTCTGGCCTCAATAATCCTCAACCACACCAGGCTCGCTCCTGCCTCAGAGGATTTGCCCTGGTTATTCCCTTGGCCAGAAATGCTTTTTCCCAACACATCCAGAAGGCTCAGTCTCTCACTGCAACCTCACCTAAGGGCCACCCTATTTATGATCACAAACTACCTCTGGATACAATTTTCTTCTCCCTTTTTACTGTGCTTTACTCTCTCCACCTCCCCATTTGTCCCCTCTCAACCTAATAAAGTATTTATATTTATTTCCAGTCTGTCTTCCACAATTATAGAGTGCCATGAGGACAGAGAATTTAGCGTTTATTTGCTGACCTACCACAGGGTCTAAGTCAGTCCCTGAGGCGTAGCATGTCCTCAGTTAACCTATTCAACCAGTGCTGACTGGGTGAGTGATAAACGAGTGACTACAATGGAAAGACAGCGCCAGTGTGATCCTCAGAGCCCATCACACCCGGGCCCTCACCCGATTCTATTCGATCCTTCTACCTTCAAGAGGAGAAGTCAGGGGAGAAGCTCGTGAAAACTGAGGGTCATGTGGAGTTCTCATGACTCAGCCCTTGTTAATGGGAGCCAAACCTTCAGCTCCCACCCTCTCAGATGTCATCAACTTACAGAAGGATTTAAGCACTGAGCCAGGCAGGCAGCAAAGGGCAAGGTCATCGTGGTGGGCTCTCCCATCCTGCCCCTGCCCCGCACATTCCTGAGGCCCTATTGCTGGGGGTCAGGAGTCCAGGTAGAAGGGGAAGGACCAAGAAGGCAGCTGAACCCACAGCTCTGGGTCCTGGGGACAGTCACCTGGGCTGCAGGGACTTTCGCCACCTCGTCAGCGTCTCCGGGGTCAGCTTGGCTTCCAGGTCCCGCATTTTGCCCTCGTCGGGGAGGATGAAGAGGGCGCTGTCGTTGCTGGTGTACGTGAGCTCCACCAGCGTGCAGCCCAGCTCCTCGTCCCGGAAGTAAGGGGTTTCCAGGTCAAGGGTCATCATGGGCACCTCCACCGTCTTGTTGTCGCTCACGTGGAACTCTGCCTGCTCAGTGTGTTTGGGGTCAAAGGGGGTCTTCCATTGGGCTGGAGATGGGGGGACAGGTGAAGAGTCTGTGAGTGCAAGAGCTGCAGTCTCTCCCTCCTCGGCCCTGGTCCTTTATTGGGGAAGACCCTCCCCATGGCAGAAGCCCCTCCCACCACGTGCCTCTGGGAATGGACCTGCTAGGTGTGATCATACACCTGGGCAGGTGGTTAAGTCCTTGGGGATGGTGGTGAACCCCAGAGGTCAGGATTGAGAAGGGGAGCATTAAACAAAGCTGGTTAGTTGTGCTACATGTGAAGTCAACAGGAATGTGGAGGGCAAGGGAGAGATGGGGATGAGGCTGGGCCTGGGGAGATATGGGACCACCTGGTCCTTCAAGGGGACATGTTAGCGACCAGGCATTAGTCGTTGGCTTTGTAGGGAGGACACCCATCCCCATGGCCGTAAGCCCGGCTGGAGCAGGAGCCACACAGGAACCCGGAGGGCAGAAGAGGGGGCTTGGGTGTCCCCCATGTAAGATGGAGACCTTAATGTCAGGGGGTGGGCTTCTTGGGGAGATTGGCGCCCTGGGGCTCATGGAGGATATACCCACCCCTGCTTCCTGCTTTGTCTCCACCCCTGCCTGTGTCCCCATGGTTAGAGACAGGAGGAGAGGGAAAGCTGGGCTGGTGGGGTACCCCTGGGGAGGAGAAAGTCCTGGGACAGGTCAGGGTGGTAGGAAATTAGAACACAGAAAAGTCAAGGAAGAAACATATTAGATCTGGCCTGGATTATTAACAATTTTCCAGAGAACTGGGAATCTATGGCTTCATTTACAGAGGAAAGTACAGATCCAGGAGGGCTACCCAGGGCTCTGCCAGGAGTTCCCAGTTCAGGGTGAATATGTCCCCGCAGTGGGTGTCGCTTAGGCACCTGACCACTCTGCAGTGTGCGGGGCAGTGGCTTTCCCTGCATGTGTTAAAAGAAGCTGGGGTTCCCAGCCACTCCAGAGTGACCTTAGAGGAAAGCCCCTTCCTCCAGGCAGCCAGGCAAGTTTGTGAATAAAAAGTCTCCCTATGGCTCAGGCAAAGGGTTAATGGCTCCCTTGCCCTTGTGTGCTGCAATAACAGCTCTGATTTAGAGAACCTCCAGATAGACAAAGACCCATTAAGAAGCAACAGTTAGAACCAGACATAGAACAACAGACTGGTTCCAAATTGGGAAAGGAGTATGTTAAGGCTGTATATTGTTCACCCTGCTTATTTAACTTCTATGCAGAGTATGTCATGGGAAATGCCAAGCTGGATGAAGCACAAGCTGTAATCAAGATGGCTGGGAGAAATATCAATAACCTCAGATATACAAATGACACCACCCTTATGGCAGAAAGCGAAGAAAACTAAAGAGCCTCTTGATGAAAGTAAAAGAGGAGGGTGAAAATTACAGCTTAAAACTAAACTTTCAAAAAACTAAGATCATGGCTTCCAGTCCCATCACTTCATGGCAAATAAATGGGGAAACAATGGAAACAGTGACAGATTTTCTTTTCTTGGGATACAAAATCACTGCAGATGGTGACGGCAGCCATGAAATTAAAAGATGCTTGCTCTTTGGAAGAAAAGCTATGACCAA
>NW_011494633.1:7719972-7735559 GCF_000754665.1 Bison bison bison | reverse complement strand
ATAGTCAATAAAGCAGAAATAGAAGTTTTTCTGGAACTCTCTTGCTTTTTCAATGATCCAGCGGATGTTGACAATTTTATCTCTGGTTCCTCTGCCTTTTCTAAAACCAGCTTGAACATCTAGAATTTCATGGTTCACGTATCGCTGAAGCCTGGCTTGGAGAATTTTGAGCATCACTTTACTAGCATGTGAGATGAGTGCAATTGTGCAGTAGTTTGAACATTTTTTGGCATTGCCTTTCTTTGGGATTGGAATGAAAACTGACCTTTTCCAGTCCTGTGGCCACTGCTGAGTTTTCCAAATTTGCTGGTCCCATCACTTCATGGCAAAGAGATGGTTAAATAATGGAAACCGTGACAGACTTTATTTTTCTGGGCTCCAAAATGACTGCAGATAGTGACGGCAGCCATGAAATAAAAGACACTTGCTCCTTGGAAGAAAAGTTATGACCAACCTAGACAGCATATTAAAAAGCAGAGACAATACTTTGCTGACAGAGGTGAAAGTGAAAGTGAAATCGCACAGTCGTGCCTGACTCTTTGTGACCCCATGGTCTGTAGCCTACCAGGCTCCTCCGTCCGTGGGATTTTCAAGGCAAGAATACTGGAGTGGGTTGCCATTTCCTTCTCCAGGGAATCTTCCCAACCCAGGGACTGAACCCAGGTTTCTCACATTGTAGACAGACGCTTTAGCATCAGCTATGGTTTTTCCAGTAGTCATGTATGGATGTGAGAGTTGGACTATAAAGAAGGCTGAGCACCGAAGAACTGACGCTTTTGAATTGTCATATTGGAGAAGACTCCTAAGAGTCCCTTGGACTGCAAGGGGATCCAACTGGTCAATCCTAGAGGAAATCAGTCCTGAATATTCATTGGAAGGACTGATGCTGAAGCTGAAACTCCAATACTTTGGCCACCTGATGCGAAGAACTGATTCACTGAAAAACACCCTGATGCTGGGAAAGGTTGAAGGCAGGAGGAGAAGGGGATGACAGAGGATGAGATGGTTGGATGGTGCCACCGACTCAA
Source organism: Bison bison bison (assembly GCF_000754665.1). Classification (NCBI taxonomy): domain Eukaryota; kingdom Metazoa; phylum Chordata; class Mammalia; order Artiodactyla; family Bovidae; genus Bison; species Bison bison. The sequence goes on along the minus strand of NW_011494633.1, from coordinate 7,734,531 downwards.
CGGACATGAGTTTGAGCAAGCTCCGGGAGTTGGTGAGGACCGGCCAGCCTGGCGTGCTGCAGTCCATGGGGTCACAAACAGTCGGACATGACTGAGCTACTGAACTGATGGTCAGGACAGGGTCTTAGTGCCCAAGACCCCCTCACCGATGCCAGCTCCCTCTATGATACCTAAAAACACAGTTGGCTGAGCTGGAATGGAAATAACCCTGAGAACAAAAACTAAAGGTGCATTTCCTTCTGAATCAAACAGGCACCCACCTTTAAAGTAGATGTAATTCACTAGCACCAACTCCGTTCTCGGAGAAAGGTACTTGAACAGCTCTTCAATTTTCCCCTGGGTTTTATTCTTCACATAGTCGTTTATTAGACTCCTGGCAGCTTCAGAATCCCTGAAGTTGGTCGGGAAGGCCTCAGAGGAGTACAGCACCTGGGCATCTTCTATGAACTTGTCCAGCAGCTTCAGCTCCTCCTGCACGAACATGGCGTTGCCCACGCTCAGCTGCAGCTGGTTGCTGGGTTGATTGAGCGCCTGCAGGAGGTGCTGAAAGCTATGGTGTATTTCCTTCTCCTGGATCTCTGTGAGGTTGAACTTGAGACCTTCCAGGATCTCTGTCAGGGTGGAGCCACGGGCCCCCAGAGACAGGAAGGCCAAGGCTATGGAGACACTCAGCGGGGATAAGATGACATTCTTATTGGGGTTCTTCAAAGCCAACTGTTTGTAGAGGCTGAAGGCAAAGTCGGTGTTGCTGGAGGCTAATGTGTGGCCATCCACCCTTCTGTGCTGGTCCTTCACCACCACATTCTCTGGGAAGCAGTGGACACTGCGGATCCCAGCCACCAGGAGCCCCAGAGCCAGGAGGAAGGAAGTTCTCTCTGCCCTCATGTCTGAAAACAAAGCTCCTTAAGTCTCCATGTGTCAGATGACGTCCCAACCCCCGCCACTGTCCCTCGCATCTCTGTTCTCTCAGCCCTGCTGCTCTGTGACCTCCCACAGGTAGGAAACTTCCTGGGCTCCCAACACAAATGAGGAGGCTCTGGGCTCCCTCTTACCCTTTGATCAAGTGCTGTGATTGTTACCAATCTCCCCAGTGGAGAAGCTGGGCACAGAGAGGGGAAGGGGCTTTTCCAAGGTCACACAGCAAGCAGTGGAGTAGTGGGGGTGAGGAGCCTGGGGTGCCTGGCTCCAGGGTGGGGAAGCTGGTGATGGGCGTGAGGTGCTGTCCAGCGAGAACCCACCTCCCTCTTACCAGGAGACACTGTCAGAGGGCCTAGGAAGCAGGGCTCCTTTCCCACCATGCCCCCTCTCTGTCCCCCCAGGAAGGAGCCCTGCACTGATCAGAGTACACAGCACCTCTCCCCCCCTCTGAGGACAAGGCTGTGACCTCAGGGAGGCTCTCCCTTTTGAGGTGTCTGGTCACAGTGAGGGTTCAGGAGAGAGGCCGCCACAGGCAGTGGGAGCCGTGCTGGAGCCTGGCTGCCCTGAGGAGGGCTGGTGCAAAGAACAAGGAGGGCAGAGCGTTCTGCTCAGCCCCTGCCACGGGGACATGTGGAGGGTGTTTCCATCAAGAACCTGGAAAGGCCTCTTAGTGGGGAGAAGCAGGGTGAGCTCGGAGTCTCAGGGACCTGGTCGAGGATTTTGTTTGGACCACTTGTGAGTGCTGTGTGGTGACGAGCGTGACTGCACCTTTCTGATCCTCAGTTCCCACCTCTGTCCAACATGTGGAATGGCTCAGGTGACATACAGGAAGAAGGTTCTGGGCTCCTAAGAGGAGTTCCAGACATGTCACCCCCTCCACTGGCCACCCTTACTAGGACTCTACAAGCCAGACTGTGATCCCTGGGGACAGAGGACCGAGATACTGCCCAGAAGCCTCAGGAGAGACTGAGGTCAAAGCTGTGACCTCAGCAAAGAGGGCAGTTTCCCTTCAAATTCTGCCTTTCATCTCAGGGTTTAGAAGAAAGAGGGCTGCTGGGGTGATGTGGTGGGGAGGGGAGAAGGAGGAGGAACTGGAAGAGAGGAGCCTGAGTCGAGTCTTGCCCAGAGGCCAGGGGAAAGGTCCCAAACAAGCCTGGACACGGAGGTAAGCAATTGCCCCAACTTGGGGCTGATGCAACCATTTCATTTCTTTAGAAAAGAGTTAAACATTTTCCTCTAAAATTATATTTGGAAAAGTAGCTCCTGTATATTTGGCCATGTTGGAGGGCTGGCTCTGTTCAGTTCCTGTCTGGCTCTGGACAGACTCAGTTCCTGTCCACTTGGCTGGGGGCCCTGGACAGTGGAGCCCAGAAAAACCCCCTGGATACCCTGCAGCCTCTGCCCAGAGGGATGCATTGCACTAATTCCATCTCCAGGGCTTTCTGAGAGTAGCACCGTGTGCCAGGCAAGGAGATGCACCTCAGGGCCCTTGAGAGAGCTCTGACCTGATGGTGGATGCACAGCTGTATGTGGCACAGCTGGCTCGAATCACAACCTCAAAGACTCAAAGGCAGAAATGTTCCCTGGAGCCCTGGTGGCACATCCCTCCCTTTGCAGGATGAAAACTAAGACCCAGAGAGAGGACTGGTTTTCAGAAGACTCAGAACCCTCCCAGCATCAGACACATGTCCTCCCGCCTCCCTTATGCCTCAAGTTCTACCAACCCCTGATCAAGGCCAGAACCACCCTGGGAAAGGGGTCCCTTGGCTCCCAGTGTGGGAGCATCACGGATTACCTGCCTGCGAGAGCAGGGTGTGGGCAGTGGATCCAGAGCCGCCGCCTGCCCGGATGCTGGAGTTTCCTGGGTGCTGCTGCCTATTTATCCTGCAAAGCCCTCCTCCCAGGCTTGTGAAACATTGGCGGGGACAACACAGGACTCTGTCCTCTGACTGGAATGGGCAGATGACCATTCCTGGTAACAGGTTGGTCTGTTAAACAGGTTAAATCTATTTGAACAACCTAGTTACAGAAACCACTAACTTTTTTTTTTTTCTTTAAAAAAATTAATTTATTTTAATTGGAGGCTAATTACTTTACAATATTGTAGTGGTTTTTGCCATACATTGACATGAATCAGCCATGGGTGTACATGTGTCCCCATCCTGAACCCTCCTCCCACTTCCCTCCCCATCCCATCCCTCTGGGTCATCCCAATGCACCAGCCCTGAGCACCCTGTCTCATGCATTGAACTTGGACTGGTGATCTATTTCACATATGGTAATATACATGTTTCAATGCTATTATCTCACTAACTTTTTGTCTGTTAAAACTGAAAATACATTTAAAAAATTTCCCTTGAGAATGTTTTCTCCTGTTTAAGAAAACTCATTGAAGAGTATGTGAAAATTCAGAAAATATAAAAAAGGAGATTGAAAAATATCCCTGATTGTTGTGATTTTTAAAACAATGTTGGCCTTGTTAGTTTCCCCCCTGTTTATGATATCCTCATTGAGGACTGTGTAATAATCCAAAGACTGTAGGGAAGGACTTTGGAAAACATTCCCTAGAGTTGTGTCACTCTGGGACTGCCCCCCTCTCATTGCGTTGTGTTTCCTTTACAAGCCACCTTTCTTTAATTTGTGTATATGTGTGTACCTGTGTGTATGTGATAGGAATCGCCAAACACAATCTCAGATATGTTATAACGGGTAATGTGCTTTGACTACAGCAAGATTGACTTTCCCAGAGAGGGGGTGTGAGGGCCGTGAGAGGGCCTGTGGCCTCTGTCCTCTGGTACCATCTGTCTTTGGGGTTCTGCTGTGTCTCAGCCTTTGTCCTTACCCCTTCACTATTGGCTTACCCTAAAATAGCTAGCTGACCTTCATCTCTGGCTTTGATGTCCCCTTAGATTTCTCTCTGAGCTAATCCCAGGTCTTTCTAGGGCTCATGGGAAAATCCTTCCCTTTTATCCCTCATAGTCACAACCCTCCATCCATGACAACCCTTGACAGACCTTTGTGACCTGTAGGAGTTCCACCAAGAAGTTTGGAAACCACTGGCTTTGGACTGAATATCTCAATCAAAGGAGTACTCCTCACCAGGTGTGACCTCAAGCTGCTGCTGCTGCTGCTAAGTCGCTTCAGTCGTGTCCGACTCTGTGCGACCCCGCCAGGCTCCCCCGTCCCTGGGATTCTCCAGGCAAGAACACTGGAGTGGGTTGCCATTTCCTTCTCCAGTGCATGCATGCATGCTAAGTCACTCAGTTGTGTCCGACTCTATGCAACCCCAGCAGCCTGCCGGGCTCCTCTGTACATAGGATTCTCTAGGCAAGAAGACTGGAGTGGGTTGCCATTTCCTTCTCCAGTGACCTCAAGCAATTTACTGTAAATCCCTCATCCTTAATCTCCTCACCTCTGAAATGAAGATAACAAAATTTCCCTGACCAAGGTCTCTGCAAACACCAAGTGAAATAGCACTAAACGTAAGCTCTAGTAGGATTTGATAGTGGGGGTGGGGGTTTGGGGGGTGGGTGTACAGTGCTGCCGCCTCTAAGTACTGAGTAAATACTTGTTGGCTGTAAAGCATTGATATGACTAAGAAGATTTTGGCCCCATCCTTCCGGAAATGAAAGTTTACATCCTTTCAGGCACCAGATATTTCCAAAATAGCTACGTATTTTTTAAGCTACACAGAATCCCAACGAAACAGTGGATGAAACAAAACTGCCGTTTATTTCCCTCCCTTGTAGGTCCAGATGCCGACAGTGGGTTGACATGTTGGCCCCTACTTTGTCAGGACTCAGGTTCCTTCTATCTTGTTCTGCCATCTCTGATGTTTATTTGCCCTTTCCCAGACGGATCATTGCTGAGTCCACATTCCAGGTAAGGGCCAGAGGGAAAGGGAAAAACACACCTTTTTCTTTGAATGAAATGTGCTAAATGTTGCCTATATCATTTCCGCTTCTGTCCCATCAGCCAGAGTTTGGTGTTATGGTCACACCTAGCTGCAAGGGAGGCTATTTGGTGTAGCCAATATTCCACACGGGGTGCCATGCCCTAGCTAAAAAATGGGGAGGGGATAATTACCTTGAGAGACAATGAGAATAGACATTAGGTATCATTATTAACATTGTCCCAACATTTTCCCTGTGTGTTCTCGAATTATCTAACTCCAGGAGAGCCATCATTTTCCTTAAGACCAAAATGGCTTAGTCTGGACCTCCAGGCGATGTAAAGGCAGAAAAGTTCCCTACTTTTTCCAACTAACTTGCAGGATGATGTGTAGGTCTAAAATGTCCTGGGTGCCACCAGTCACCTAGAGTTCCAAGCTAATACTCCAGGGCCACACGTACCTCTGGTCACCTCTGACCATGTTTCAGCCTCTTCTTTGAGCTTTTAGAAACTTCATTGGTCTGCTTGGTCCCTAGTGTTCATACAGGACTTCTTTTTTTCATTTCCACAGCATCGATTATGCAAGGATGGTCATGGCACAGTGTCACTAGGGCCTGATCAGAACATAAGGGAATTACGACACAGAATGTAAGCAAAGATAATGTCAGTTGTACTGTTGCTGAATCTCATGGCTCCTATGTTTGAAGCAATACCCTCCAGGACATCTCTCTATAGGCCACTGAGGCTACAGAATTATTGGAACATGTTTACCTCCTGAGCCAGGAATCCTTTTTAAATATCCCCTCCTCTGTGTCCAGGAGATCCCATAAATATTTATGAAACACACAAAAGGAAAAAAAAATAATAATGGCATAATGATGATGTCTTAAAAGATACTCTTGGCCATGAGGAAAAAGCTTTGACACCATTACTGTATTCAAATGTGGCATGGGGACCAACTGCAAGAGCTTGTAGAAAAGCAAACTTTTGGGACCCATACCAGACCTACTAATACACAATCTGTCTTCTGATAATCTCCCCAAGTGATTCATATACATCTTATAGGTTGATGGGGCACAGCCATGTAACCTAAGATGTTGATGGAGAGCAGACTATGTGCTAAAAAAAAAAAAAAAAAAAAAAACAACACAGAAGCCTGCAACATAGAGTCTTTGGAATTGCAGTTTGAAAGATATCTATTCAGGTAAAATCAAAAGAGTGTTCCAAGGAAGAGAAAAGTCTGGAGCTTATAAAGACAAAAACCATAAGGCTGTTAAAGTTATCTGGCAAGAATTATGACTGACTCTGACACGAGAAAGGAAATGATTGCCCTTAAGAGATAGGCTGTCAAGATTTTTTAAAGATAAGGTTCCAATAAGTAGATAGGTAGTCATGAATTATTTTAGGATAAGAATCTGGTATGCATCTTGAATCTGAAGACTGGGCAGATATTCTGGACGTTGATGTTAAGAAAATAATTGGTTAAAGCTCAGATTCCATTTGGGCTGAGATGTGTATTAGTCACAATTCTTAAGTGCCCTCCAGACTCCATTTTAGAGAGTCTTTTAACAATCAGTTCAGTTTAGTCGCTAAGTTGTGTCTGACTCTTTGTGACACCATGGACTGCAGCACGCCAGGCTTCCCTGTCCATCGCCAACTCCCAGAGCTTGCTCAAACTCATGTCCATCAAGTTGGTGATGCCATCCAACCATCTCATTCTCTGTCGTCCCCTTCTCCTCCTTCCTTCAATCTTTCCCAGCATCAGGGTCTTTTCCAATGAGTTGGTTCTTCACATCAGGTGGCCAAAGTCTTTTGGCAATATTGACTCCATTTTGATTTTCTAGTCAAATTTACACCTTTTGCTCAAGATCTTTTTGACAAAAGCATTGGTGATCAACTGCTTGTTTGCTTGGCATTAGCATTGACTTCTTTGGTGCTGGGAAGATTCTTCCCAGAAAATCATGTCTTATGAAGGAGGGAAAGAGATGGTCATGCAGGAGATATGCTTTTAGAGAGTTTATGGCCACATTTGAGGAGCCATCTAGGAAATGAGTCTTAGGCAGCACTCACTATAGGAGAAATTCATGGATCTTCATTAGGCAGAATCTTTTAGGATAAATCAATCACCTCCAGAAGTCAGCTACCATTATTCTTTTGGAGGCTGTCATAGTACAGCAATGGAAGACACAAAGCATATGAAATTTTAGAATGATAGAGAACAAATTAGAAGAATGATTAGTATAACTAGCTGCAATTCTGATAATCATAAGGCACCAAGTCTAGAAGGGAGCCAGTTGAAGAAGATTTCTAGATGCCAAGGTGTTGAAGCCTCTTTTTGCATCATCAGAAATGCCTCTGATGATGGCCTTTGGTGTTTATATAAACTTTCTGAATCACTCACACAACAATTGGCATAAAGCGTGCCTATACATGAGCTATTATGGTAATTTCCATGAGGTTTATATCAAGTTGTCCAATTTTAGCTTGTATGGCCTCAGGAAAAGGGCAGTTTTAGTTCTCAGTGATTCTAAGTCAAAAAGATTAGAGGAAAAACTGAAAACAGTTGTTTTGAGAGTCCGAGCCTGATATTGGAAGAAATTAAAATTCAGTTCTAGTTTAGTTCACAGGTAAATACCAAAACCTCAAAGACAGTTAACAGGACTAGAATCTATTATCCACAGAGGCACATTACTGAAACATAATTTTTCTCTCTAAAATCACCCTCATCCCACCAAATATTGCTAAATTAAGATTGATTTTTTTCATTAAAGTAAGTCTGGTATCAGCAAAATTGTCCTGATTATTTATCTAAGTGTAACAAAAAAGCAGTTGAAAGCATAAGCTCTTTTGAATCTGCTTTCCTGGAACTTTTCACCAGGAGTCCCAGATTAAACTTTTAAAGGCCTCTGAAGTCCAGGAAAGCCAACCCATATACTTACCATCAGATTTTACCTGCAATGCCTGTAGATTTAGGTGAATTCCCTCCCTTCTTGAGATAGATCCCCCAAATATCTTGAGCTCTTGTACCTACCTTCCTTACTCACCTAATTAGATAGCTGGCAACCTTGTAAGCAAGGTACCAGCCTATTTTTCCTGGTTTTTTTTTTTTTGCTCTATAAAGTCAATCTTAGTCCCTTAAAGCTGCCTGGTAAAAGTTGAGTTTATGCATACTCTTGAATATGACATTCCAGACAAAATCTTGGTAATAACTCTATGTTTTTCCAGTTGTATCCTATTCTAAAGAGAGTAGATTATTTTGAATTTATGCAAATGGCTAAATTGCCATGAAAATAAGCACACTCTTAAAAAGTTTCTGAGTCCTGGAGAGTTCAATTGGGGAGGAATCCATAAATGTTTTATATTTGTTTACAAAGTTAAACAATATCAAATTGCTGCAAGTCACAGATGCTTTGAAAGAAAGTAAAAGTGAAGTCGCTCAGTCGTGTCCTACTCTTTGCGACCCCGTGGCCTGTAGCCTACCAGGCTCCTCCATCCATGGGATTCTCCAGGCAAGAATACTGGAGTGGGTTGCCATTTCCTTCTCCAGGGGATCTTCCGATTCCAGGGATCGAACCCGGGTCTTCCACATCGCAGGCAGATGCTTTAACCTCTCCGCCACCAAAAGGGTTCCTTAAATCTGGAAGAACAAAACATAAAAAAATAGACAATATTTAAACCAAAAAGTCATACAAAGTATAATCATCCTTGTCAGTTCATTCCTTTTCATGAATTTAATTCTTGATTTTGCTTTCTTGCTTCCCTAGGGCCGCCCACCTGCGTCTGTTACTGGCTTGAGTTCTTGGACTCTTTAATCAGTAAAAATTGATAAGAGGCCAGATGAAAAATTTTGGCAAGGCTTTATTGGGACTTACACTGCAACAAGAGGGAGCAAAAACAAGCAGTAGATGCCCTTGTTTGCTCCCTGAGTGGGAGGCAAGCTGGCAGGGATCATGGGCAGGGTCTCACTCAGTGAGGCTCCTTTGACATCTGTCTCTGCCCCTATCTACTAGCTGAGTTAAGGCAGTTACTTTACCTCTCTGAACCTCTTTCATCAATTGTGTCTCTTTAAGGAATTCTTAGAAGGAAGAAATGAGAATTGACAGCTACTCAAACTGCAGAGCAGTTTCCACCTTCTCTGTTATAAGCGAGGGGACTCTGGAATCTGCTCTCCCCTGGAAAACTATGGAGAGAGGAGATCTGTATTGCCTGACACCTATGCTCTCTGGCTGCGTTTGCATGGACCTAGTCTTGCAGTTGCAGGGGAGATACTGACTATAGATCGGAGGTGCGTTTGCAAATCCCCTTCAGCACAACCCAGCTGGCCCTTGGCCTGGTCCCCACACAGATCAGATCTGGAGGCAACTGCAGAAGCATTCAGCAGGATCAGGGAGAATTCCTGTCTCTGATTTGCCTGATGCTTAGCCATCCATTCCTCCTCCTGCTGTATCTTGTTTGCCTTTGAGGAGGGAATTTTGTACTTTGCATCATCATTTTCCCTTTCAGCACTGCCCTCCAGGCTCTGGGTGACATCTGAGAATTTCTGGGTAACAAGGACTGTTGAGATCAGAGCAGCCACCCCCATCCTAACAACTGTAACCACAATTCAGCCTCTCCAAGCCTCAGCCTCTTTCCTCGGTGTCAGACAGGACAGAAATACCCTCCTCAGTGACCCATTCACTTGCTCATTCATTCCTCCCACTCGTTTTTAATAAAGGCTCTACTACCAGGGCAGTGACTTCACTGGATTTGGAAATTACAATATGCAGGTCATTTTAGAGGTATGTCCACACATTCTTTGATAATCCTGCCTTTAAGAGACAGAGTTTAACTACCTTCTCCTGGAGCTAGAGTGGACTTAGTGGGCGTGTGTGCGTGCTAAGTCGCTTCAGTTATGTCCGACTCTTTGGGATCCTATGGACTGCAGCCTGCCGGGCTCCACTGTGCATGGGATTCTCTAGGCTAGAATACTAAAGTGGGCTGCCATGCCCTCCTCCAGGGGATCTTCCCAACCCAGGGATCAAACCCACCTCTGTCACATCTCCTGGTCTCCTGCATCGGCAGGCAGGTTCTTTGCCACTGGTGCCACCTGGGACTTTGTGATTTGGTTCTAATGAAAGGAATATGGCAGAAGGGATGGGGTATCACTCCTGTGTTTGGGTTGTAAAAAGATGCTGCTTCTGTCTTGGGTTCTCTCTCTTTCTCACTCACACACACAGGCACGCACACACACACACACGCACACACACACACACAGACTTGAGGGGGAGCCATGTGTGAAGCAGCCCTATGAAGAGACCCAAAGGCAAAGAACTGAGGCCTCTTGCCACCAGCCATGTGAGTAAGTCTGATCATGGAATTCTAGCTCTGGGCAGGTCTGTAGCCCTCCTGCCCAAGCTCACAAGAGAGAGCCAGAACCACCCAGTTTAATACGTCCCAGATTCCAGACTCTCAGAAACTGTAAGATAATAAATAAAATTTTATCATTCCAAGCTGTGAACTTTTAGAATGATTTATTATACAGCAGGAGATAAACCCAAATCCACATCACCTGCCCACTTGACTCAGGCTAGGGGAAGACCGTAAACCGGGCCATTTGAATGTTACAGAAGAGAGCAGACCAGCTTCACAGAGCGGCGTGTGCCGTACACTTGATGCCTCAGTAAATGGGTTTTCCCTTTGCCTTCCCTGTTTTTATACAAATTATCAATTCCTCCTTCACTGCGCAGAGGCCTAGTCATAATGAGGATGTAACCACAGGTGAGCTAGTCTTTATGTTAAGAACTCAAGTTCTCACAGATACCTTCTAAGGCAGTTTCGGTTATTCAGTTTCACATATGAAGAAACTGAAGTACAAAGAGAGGAAGCGAATTCCCATGGTTGCAGGGCAGTGAGTGCCCAGTGAGGATTTTGCACCAGGCCAGCTGGTTTTAGAGCCCACGCCCTTGTCCTTTCCAAGAAACACAGCCCCACTCCTGGCTGACCTGTTCTCAACTTGGTTACAGAGACAGCAAGTGCAGCCCACAGGAAGAAGGAGGCATCCTGACTCTGCTCTGGGCCAGCCTGTGGGAAGATCTGGTACAGGTAATGTACATAATGGACCAGGATCCTATGGGGCCTTCCCTGAGTTCCAAGGAATAAATTGAACCATAGCCATGAGAAAATCCAGAAGCAAAGGAAAATAGTCAAGCAAGACAAAATAAAAATACTTCAGCCATTAAACAAAATCAAGGACCTTTATTTCCTCCCTAAGGGCTATAGATAATATTCTGGACCATAACCTTTGAACTATTTTGCAGATACTGAAACCCTCATCAGGTGGGAGAAGTTAACTATAAGCTGCCCACTACAGATCCCAGACCACTTGGAACCAGAAAGCTGATGATGCTGACTCCCAGTTACCTCACCACCAATCAATCAGAAGAAAGTTCAAGAGCAGGAAATAGCAACCCATTCCAGGACTCTTGCCTGGAAAACCCCACGGACGGAGGAGCCTGGTAGGCCACAATCCTTGGAGTCGCAAAGGGTCCAACATGACAGAGTGACTTCACTTTCACTTTCAGGGCACAAAGATGCGGCAGGCTGCAGGGCCCTTGGTTAATGTGGGTGTTGTTGACCAAGCCCTCATGTGCTTCTCCAACTTCTTCCCGTGCCCTCTCAGCAGCTTGGTCTGACCTGAGACCCTCTCCTAGATCATCCACTCTCCATAGCAGGGTGATCTCCACCTGCTGAGTTTTCTGTCGCATGGGTCACCTCCCACCTCTTACCTGGGATGCTGCAGCTCTCACCATGCTTCAGAGACTTCTGGCAATCAGGGTTTTGACACTGCTCCTCCTTGGCTTCTCTCCTTGGGATCTATCCCACCAATCATACCCTAAGTAACCCCCACCCCCACCCCTCTGTTCTCTGCTCCCCATCTCTGTGGACGGTGCCACTAACTCCCCAGCTCAGCCAGGAACCTGAGGCACCCTCCCTCCTCCAGCCTCCCCTTCAGTGTGGGCAAGATATTCTCTTCTGCTTCCCGGGAACCTACTTCCTACTCTCTGTTTCTGCTGCCCACACTCTGGTCCCAGCTGCTGGCACTGCTCCCTGGGTCACTGGCCCCTGGGCTGCCTGCTCTCTTCCCTGCCTGTTCCCTCTCAGTCTGTTTTCTGAAAGGTCCTCAGAACATCTTTAAGGATACAGATTATTCAGGGAACTAGCGTTTGAAGCTCCCACATCCACCCCTTGGCCTCCCTTCCATCCTCTGATCCATCAGCAGCCACATGGTCTGGCCCCACCCACCTCTGCAGCTGGGATACCAGCATTGCAGGTCACAAAGCATATTCCATAGAGCACAGCTGTCCCTATAGAACCCTCGTGTGCATGCATGCTAGTCACTTCAGTCGTGTCCGACTCTTTGAAACCCCATGGACTTTAGCACGCCAGGCTCCTCTGTCCATGGAATTCTCCAGGCAAGAATACTGGCGTGGGTTGCATGCCCTTCTCCAGGGGATCTTCCCAACCCAGGGGTCAAACCTGCATCTCTTACGTTGACAGGCGGGTTCTTTACCACTAGCACCACCTGGGAATCCTCAGGTCTCTCAGTTCATCCCAGGACACGGGAGAATTTCAACTCCATTCACAAACAAGGGGACCTCTGAGAAGTTCTGTCTTGGGCTTCAGCTTGATGCAATCACACATAAGTCCACCCCTTTGTGTTATCTCGGGCTGCACAGCATGTGGCAGGGAGCCCTTCCTGGTCCTTCCTGGTGGAATAGACCCTCCTCTAACTCTTCGAAATCTGTTCCCGCCCTCTTACAGGAAAAGCCTTTGTCTGCTGTCCCTGTGATATGACTTCCCCCTTAGCTCTTCAGGGAACACTGCTGGCTTCTGGCCGTGGGGATGGCCGCTTCTCTCTCCCCCTTGTTCTCTACAGACAGAGCTGTCAGATTTGGCAAACAAATTCCTGGGACCCACCCCACAATCCCTGGGACATATTTATGCTAAAAAGGGATTCATTATCTGGAATTCATATTTATCTGTGTTATCAGCAGCCCCATCTGCACAGTGCACTCAGGTAGGCATCCAGGGCTCAAGGAATAGGGGTTTTAGGCAGTGGACTGAGGACTGGCAGAGGCATGGAATCTTCTGGAATCTCCATTATGTAGCTCCTTAATTCATTCACCTAACATTTGTTGAGGGCCCACTTTGGGCCAAGGACCATGCCAGGCACTGGGGCCAGCCCTCGGGGATTTCCTGGTATGTGAGAGACACAGACATGTAGAGAGATGGGCAGTATAGAGTGTGGGAAGTCATGGAGGAAGGGGTGGAGGGTGGGGGTCCAGAGATGAATCTGGGGAAGTCAGGAAGGTGCCTCTGGGCAGAGTCCTGAGGATGTGCCGGTGTTTGTGTTTATCACCGGGCAGTGGCTCTGCAAGGATTAGCTGCTGCTGCTGCTGCTGCTGCTAAGTCACTTCAGTCATGTCCGACTCTGTGCGACCCCATAGACAGCAGCCCATCAAGCTCCCCTGTCCCTGGGATTCTCCAGGCAAGAACACTGGAGTGGGTTGCCATTTCCTTCTCCAATGCATGAAAGTGAAAAGTGAAAGGGAAGTCGCTCAGTTGTGTCCGACTCTTAGCGACCCCATGGACTGCAGCCTACCAGGCTCCTCCATCCATGGGATTTTCCAGGCAAGAGTACTGAAGTGGGGTGCCATTGCCTTCTGAGAAAGTGCTAAAACTGAAGAGTATCCAGGCCCTTGGGGCATAGAGTGTGAGTGTATGAGAGTCCCCGGGCACTGAAGCTTGGTAGTGGCAGCTGCAGAGAGGAGGGGGTGTGGATTCATTGGGATCTGAGCCAAACTGGATAACTCTGTGCTCTGCTTGTGCACCAGAATCCCGAGGGTGAGGGGGGCTTGTTAAACACACTGACTGATTCCTCCCGTAGGGGCCAGGAAGAGGCTTCTTTAACAAACACCCACCTCTCCCCCCAGTCTCTGGTGATACTGATCACAGACTGAGAAACACCGGTGTCAGATGTAAGGTCAGGGCCCTGCCCCTGCCTTCAGTTCAGGTCAGTTCAGTTCAGTGGCTCAGTCGCGTCCGACTTTTTGTGACCCCATGGAGTGCACCAGGCTACGCCTTCCTGTCCATCATGAACTCCTGGAGCTTACTCAAACTCATGCCCATTGAGTCAGTGATGTCATCCAACCATCTCATCCTCTGTTGTCCCCTTCTCCTCCCACCTTCAATCTTTCCCAGCATCAGGGTCTTTTCAAATGAGTCAGTTCTTCCCATCAGGTGGCCAAAGTATTGGAGTTTCAGCTTCAGCATTAGTCCTTCCAATGAATATTCAGGACTGATTTCCTTTAGGGTGGACTGGTTGGATCTCTTTGCTGTCGAAGGGACTCTCAAGAGTCTTCTCCAACACCGCAGTTCAAAGGCATTAATTCTTCAGTGCTCAGCCTTCTTTATGGTCCAACTCTCACATCCATACATGACTACTGGAAAAACCATAGCTTTGACTAGACAGACCTTTGATGGAAAAGTAAAGTCCCTGATTTTTAATCTGCTGGTAATTTCAATATGCCCCTGCCTGGTTTCCTCCAAGCCTCCTTACCATCACCCTACATGGCAGTGGGGAAAATGGACATACTGTGTGTTTGGCTCTGAGTACCGGGGAGCAGAGGCTGGGCCCGTCTCATACTCTTTCACCACACACCCACCCGACCTGCCAGACTGGCCTTCCCAAACCTCCAGCCTGCCCCACCC
>NW_011494633.1:7701320-7719872 GCF_000754665.1 Bison bison bison | reverse complement strand
TCATAGCACAGCCTCTCTGGGGGAGGGATGGAGAAGCAAGGACCCAGATAGGGGAAGGCTCTGGGACCACTCCCCCATCCAACCCCCCAGGTATACAATGAATGCTCAGCTTCTAGTTCAACCAGAGAATTAGCAGCCACGTATCCCCAGAAGACTGTGCCTATGTGTGCACATATGAGCAAGTAGCAAGCACATCTGGACATGTGTAGGAGCATTATTATTTTTTTTTTGTCAGTACTCTTTATGTCTTCATGGAAAATGATCATCAGGAATGGCATGTGGTCTCTCACACTGGATTCTCTCAGTTGGGCAAAACACTTTTGTGTCTGTAGCTGTTGCCAGGTGGGGGTCATCTCATCCCCACCTCATTCCTTGGGGAAAGGTGGTGGATGGTCAGCTCTGGAGTGGGGCTCTATAGAAAATGGGAGACTGTCATTGATGTCACCCACTTGCCCTCCCAACCCCTTGTGCAGGCGCCTCTCTGCCTCTTCATTAACTGAGACAATATATGCAGAGGACTCTGAGTGGTGCGGGTGCTCAGGAGGTGGCATCCAAGTGCCACCCACTGTTAGGAGCGCTGCCACCCCCACCACCGCCCTGGCACCCTGCATAGTCTAACTGGTGCTGGTGAAGACTGATCCTCCTGCGTTCCAGCCGCCTGTATCTTTCTGCCCCTGTCAGTTCCATGAACAGGACACACTCTCCCATCGCTGGGCCTTCACTCACGTTCTGTACAAGCAACAGTCTCCCCATTCATCCCTGCTTGTCCCTCAGTTCTTGGCTTCAATTCCACCACCTACAGCTCTCTGTCTTGCAGCAGTAGAAGGTCCTTGCCTGTCTCTTGGTGCCCATTCTCCTCCTTAACTAGTCCCCTGCTTCTGCCCCACCCAACCCCATACCTACTCTCTTCTCTACATTTTTTTTAACATCTCACTGGAAAAAGTCAATTTTCTAGTTTGAAACAATTTTAGATGTACAGAGAAGTTGTGATGACAGTGAAGAGAGCTCTTGAGACATAAACATCTTATGTAGCCGTGGCATATTTCCGAAAACTAAGGAGCGAACTTTGGCATGGTATAGACTCTTTTGGATTTCACTTTTTCCACTAATGTCCTTTTTCTCCTCCAGTATCCTATCCAGGAAACCACATTATACTCAGTTTCCAGGTCTCCTTAGTTTCACCTGGCCTGTGACAGTTTTTAGGTCTCTGAAACTGTCCTGCTGCCATAACAGAATACCACAGGCTTAGTGACTTATACACAGTAGAAATTTACTCTTCATAGTTTGGGAGGCTGAACATCCAGGCTGAGATCAGGAACCAGCATAGTCAGGTGAGGACTCTCTTCTGCTTAAGTCCTCATGTGGGGAAGGACAAGAGCGAGCTCTTGTGTCTCTTTCAAGGGCACTAATCCCATTCATGAGGGCTCCACCCTCATGACCTAGTCACCTCCCGATGGCACCACCTTCTAACAGGATCACATTGCAGGGTGAGGACCTCAACATGTGAATTTTGAGGGAACACAAACCTTTGGTCAATAGCATCAGGCTTTCCTTGCTTTGTGTGACCTTGACACTTTTGAAGAGTAGGGCTGGCCAGGTATTTTGTTGAAGGTCTCTCAGCTGTGGTCTATATGGTGTTTTCTCATGATCAGAGTGAGGAGGTGATGTGTTTGGGGGAAGATCCCACCGAGGCAATGCTTCTTTCTGGTCGCTCCATATCAGAGAACCCAGGATGATGACACGCCACACCACTGGTGAAGCTGACCTTGATCATACAGTCAAGTTCATGGATGTCAAGTCTCTGTCCTGTATTCTGTACTTCCTATGCTCGACTGTCAAACTCACACTTCATAGCACTTTGTCATCCACTGACAATGTGACATATTTTACTTTTTGATTTTTTTCTCTCTTTTTTGTTGTCTTTCTGTGCTAGAATATAGCTTGCCCAGAGCAGAGATCTTTGCTCATTTTTTCATTTATCTCCAGCACCTGGAGCAGTTCCAAGGGGTATTTAATAAACATCTGGGAACAAAAGGATAGCCCTCATTACAGTCTGTAATTTTGCGTATTTGTGTGCATGCCTGGTTATTGCCTAAGCCTGCATCTGCTAGGCTCACCGTTTACATCTTTGTCCTAGCTCCCTGCCTGATTCCCTGTAGGAACCACTTAAACAGTAGCCTTCAAATGATAGAGTTAAATAAACAAGGGTAGGCTAGCCAAGGTTGTTCCATGGGGTGTGAAGTGCTTTCTCTGGAGACCAAGGTCATTCTTTCTGGTCTGGGTTTCTGCTGGGAATGGTGGGGGAAGGAATCCTGGGTCCTTGAACCATTCCTCTGCTCTCTGAAGTCCACAGTGGGGAGGGCCTCAGAGTGCATGTAGTCAGAGAGGGAAGCGAAGATGGGTTCCTAAGAACAGCAGTGAATCTGGTAATAGCTTCCAAGGAACTCAAAGATGGGTGACTTTGAGCTATGTCCTCACCAAATCCATATGTTAAAGTCCTAACCCCAGTACCTCAGAATGTGGCTATATTCAAAGGTGGCATCTTTAAAAGGGTGATTAAGTTAAAATTAAGGTGGGTCCCCATCCAACATGGGCTTCCCTGGTAGCTCAGATGGTAAAGAAAATGCCTACAGCGAAGGAGACCTGGGTTCAATCCCTGGGTCAGGAAGATCCTCTGGAGAAGGGAAAGGCTATCCACTCCAGTATTCTTGCCTGGAGAGCCCCATGGACAGACCATGGGGTTGCAAAGAGTCGGACACAACTGAGCGACTAGCACTACTACCATCCGACGCGACTGATGAAGATTGGAAGGGGAGGGGATCAAGAGGGAGAAGATCAAGAGGGAAGCCCACGTGAGGACACAGAGAGACGACTGCCATCTGCAGACACCAAAGACAGCCCTCAGAGAGAAACACCCCTGGAGACACCTGATCTCAGACTTCCAGCCTCCAGGACTGTGAGATAATACACGTCTGTTGTCAAGCTGCCCCATCTGTGGAATTTTGTTATGGCAACCCTAGAAAATGAATATAAGGGCTAAGAAAGAAGGTCCAGAGGTGGGTGTGTGTGCATGCCTAGTCGCTTCATTCGTGTCTGATTCTTTGTGATCCTGTGGACTGTAGCCCAAAAGGCTCCTCTGTCCATGGGATTCTCCAGGCAAGAATACTGGAGTGGGTTGCCATGCCCTCCTCCAAGGGATCTTCCTGAACCAGGGATCGAACCTGTGTCTCTTATATCTCCTGCACTGGCAGGCGGGTTCTTTACCACTAGTGCCAGCTGGGAAGGCCCCGGATGGGGACAGCCATGCCTATAATGCAGGCACCTATAAGACAGGTCTGGTGGGGTCGATGGAGGAGCAGGTGTGGATGGGTGTGAAAGCCCCCCCTAAAGGGCTGTGTGAGGCATCTACGGACACACAGGTGGAAGAGCGAGGGCCCGGAAGGGGTCCAGGGAGTGACTTAGGTGTGGTGAGGATGGTCAAACTACGCTGAAGCTCAGGATGAGAGAGAAGTGTCCAGGGTCCCTGTCACTGGACCACAAGCATCGCCCCCTCTTCCCTCCTTGCTCTCCTCCCCACGTGGCCCTGGCCCACACTGAAGCCGCCACCATCTCCCGTGCACACTGCAGCTTCCTCAGCCACACTCTGCTTCAGCTGTTCCCCCGGCCAGACGGCCCAGCCCTGTACCCAAATCTGCTGCCCATGAAGCCCTATCTGCTCACTTCAGGTCACTTCTTTGGCAAAAATCTCACCTGCTCCCTCAGAATTTAACCCTCCTTCTCTCTCTGTCTGAGTGGCTCTATCGATCTGTTCATCCCAGGATGGTGAGACAATTGACTCACATGAGCGGTGCTGACTCCCAGCTCAGAGTTTCCCTCCAGGCCCCCCCAAATCAGCTGCCCCGAGCCCGGGCTGGTCCCCCCACATGGGGGCATTTAGTGACTATTTGCTGAGTGAACTTTAGACAGCGCTGGACCTTGGCCAGAGACACGTGGTACAGTCAGGGCCTCCCCTGACCTTGGACTGGCTGAGTCAATGCTGAGAGAAATATTTGCCAAAAAAAAAAAAGACCAGGTGTTACGAAAGGAAAAGGCACCCAGGAGTGAGTCAGGCCCCACGAAGAGGCCCCATCCTCCCCAGCTTCCCAAGCCCGAGGCGCACACGCGAGGACAAGCCGCCTGGTGCTGCTTGCAGGGTCTGCCCTGCCGCCAGCCCATACTCGTGCCATCTGGGCCCCCGAGCCTGGGCCTCTCACTGGAGGGCTCTGGGCACGCGCTCAGGCTGTCCTCTGTGAGATGGGGACTCTGATAGGCATGCAGGGTTGTCGAAGGATCAGAGATCACAGATGCAAAGTGTGGCTGGCACATAGTAAGTGCTCCTACCTCAGGGGATGGTCAAAGCTCGGGGTTCTGACCTTAGTTCTAAGGGGCACACACCTGCCACACAGGCAAGGGTCTCATGAGCACAGGCTCATGAGAAGCAAGCCATGGGCATGCAGAGTGGGGTGACAGGCACTCACGGGTCAGACCTGGGGGCAGCGAATTAGGGGACCGTCTGAGACTAAGTGAAGGACTCCTTCACTCATTCATTCCTTGATGCTGGAATGTGCCTGATCCCCTTCATTTGACAGATGGGGAAGCGTCATGGGACTCATGAAGGAGGAGACTGAGCCTACCTGGATGACAGCGGAGCTGGTGCCCTGATGCACTTGACCTGAGCTTCTGTTTCCAGGTCATGTCTGCTCTGCAGCAGAGCCCAAGGCTGAGAGGGAGGTCCTGAGGCCACACTCCCAGGGTCCAATCCTGCCTCTACCACCAAGGAGCTGTGTGACTGGAGAGATTACCTGTTCCCAACAAGGCTCATCTTCCCTATCTGTAAAATGGAAGTAAGAGGAGTGCCTGCCTGGTACAGGATATTGTGAAGGGTAAGTCTAACGATCCAGGTGAAGCAGCTAGCATTGGTCCTAGAACATGGTAAGCTAGGAATGTCACCATTCCCAGCACTACCTCCAGAAGGACAATGACATCCAGTGTTTGCAAAATGCTTTATTGTTATTGCTGACACTAAAATCCATGGTTAGTCATTAGGGTCTTCAAATGACACTCTAGTATTCGCGTCAGGCCTCCATTCTTCCACACCTAGCCAAGCCCACGAGGTTGTAACTTAACCCACAGGACAGTACAATCCTGGGTTGGCCATGTCTACCCGGCTGTCCACCTGCTTTTCTTAAAAGATGAGTGGCACTTAAATGCATTGAAATCAACGGTGATTGGTGGGGAACATTCTAGCCTTTTTATATGATTTCAAGGGTTCTTCAGTCCCTCACCTGACATGGGGAAACTGAAGTCCAGAGAGGGATAGTATTACCCAAAGTCACACAGCTGGGACAGAAGCCCGATTTCATACTCCCATCCCAGCATTTTTTTTCCAAGCCATGATGAACTGATAGCTGGTACTGCCAAAAGGTGGGAAGCTAGGCTTAGGGATACACTTCCTGTTGGAAATATCTACTGGAACAATGCTCCTACAGAAACTGGTGGTGTTGGGCTGGGTAACAGGTGCTTAGATTCTGGGCTTCTCTCTGCCACTAACATGCTGTGTGGCCTTGGTCAAGTCAACCAACCTCTCTGGGCCTCAGGGCTAATCTCCACTGATGAAAGGCAAGGGCAAAACCAAATGTTCTCCAAGGCACCCATGTCTTGCAATCATGTGAAAAAAAGCAGTCATCAGTGTTTTGATGATGTTCTTAATATTATGATTTGTGGGAGTCTCATTAGTCAACCAAACCTGTGTAAATCAGCAACTCCCAGCAGACAGACAGCCATCATGCACATTCATCTTCCACTATGGAGGCCCCTTGAGAAATCCTCATCTCAAGGGCGAGTCACTTTGCCTAAGAAAAGGATGTGTTTGCTGTTCTTCACAATGAGCACCAGAAAAGGCCTGTTGAAGACTATCCTTTGAGAGCCCAATCGGGCAGATTTGAACGTGATGACCATCCCCGTGGCTGCAGCCGCTTGGGTTCCAGACTCATCCACTTCCACCACAGCTTTGTGCACCATCTACAGGGGAGACATCAGGCGTCACGGAGACATCAGGTGTCACGGAGCCACCAGGGGCAGGGAGATGCCATCGGGGAAACAGCCAAGCTTCTGCCAATGGCACCACTATCTGAACTTCTGTGCTCCTGAGCCATGAAGCAGACAGGAGATGAGGTGACTGAACAATTACTGTGCCCCCAGGGCTTAGGGGTGAGTGCTCACATGTTTTTCATTGAATTCTCACTGCCTCTCACAGCAAGGGTGTGACTCTCTGAGTTTATAGAGAGAAAGGAGGCTCAGAGAGGTCTAGTAATTGCTGGAGGTCACGCAGTAAGTGAAGGAGTCAGCCTCTGATTCTTAGGTTTGATTGCTTAAGACAAGACACCTGCAAGACATGGCGCTGGATACAGCTTCCCACTGCTCAGAGGACAAGAGGCAAAGTGAAACCTTTGCTTCTTGAGGGAAAGGAGGAGAGAGAGAGAGAGAGAGAAAGAATATGGAATGAGGGATGGGGTGAATAGAATGGAATAGAATATAACAGAAAAGGATAGAAGTTTCTAGAAGCAGATGCTCAGGAGCTTCTGGGCTCACCTCAGAGACCCGGATGCTGGAGTGGTTGGAGATGCCGGTCAGGTCGGCGTCGGAGGTGAAGATGTCTCTGATCCCCAGCTTGGGGAGGACTTCCTCCAGCTGATAGGAGCCCTCAATAGAGAACTTGGGAAGATAAAGCTCAAGCCGCCTGGAAAGAGAAGAGGACCTTTTCTTAGACTCTCTGAGAGCACTGGCTCATATTACTGCTATCTCTAGGTTTCCTAATGCTCCTCCAACCTGTTGTCTAGAAAGGAACCCATCCAACTCTGGACTTGGACCTGAGCTGTCCCCAGTGGTCACTGCCCACTCAGATGTCCCACCAGAAAACCCAGCTTCCAGCCCTGCTCCCTCCAGCTAGGGGACTCAGGCCCCAGAGCTGGGACATCACATGATGCTTCTGGGCTTGGAGGCAGGTCCTGGGCCAGGTGAGTGCTCCCACCACTGCCGTGTGGCCCTGTGGGTGTGCCGCAGCAGGCTGGCCCAGAGTAGTGTGAAGAATACCTCTTCATGGGCATCCTGAGCCACTTCTTGAGTGTTTTTTCCTTCAGGCCATTTTCCACCTGCTCCATTTCCCCCTCGCGGGGGAGAATGAAGAAGGCAGTGGCGTTCCCTTGGTAGG
Organism: Bison bison bison; assembly: GCF_000754665.1. Taxonomy (NCBI): domain Eukaryota; kingdom Metazoa; phylum Chordata; class Mammalia; order Artiodactyla; family Bovidae; genus Bison; species Bison bison. The sequence continues at coordinate 7,712,623 of NW_011494633.1, read as the reverse complement.
GGACCCCCACCACCTTGCAGGAGAGGTTTCGGTCCAGGAGGTAGTAAAACTGGTCCTGTTGTTTCATCATGGGGACCCGCACCACCGTCTCTGGGGTCACGTAGAAGTCCTGCTCGTGGGTGCTTTTGAGGTTGAAGCTTGTCTCCCACTTAGCTACAGATTGAAATGGAAAAGGAATTAGAAATTGTCAGCTACCAATGAAAAGTGTGCTCACAGTAAACCTACCAGAGAGCATCCTCTTTAGAGCAGTATCGTTGGGAGAAGTGACAGCAAAGCCTCTTCAATATAAAGACAAGCCCCTTCTTAATTCAGGGGACAGACTAGAACTTTGTGGGGCTATGCTCCCACATTTGCAAAACAAGGAGGTTGGTTTTCATGTCTTCGGGCACCCTTTACCCTAAATGCTGTTTGTCTGGTTCTCTGATGTTGGTACTCAAGCTCAAATATCCCACTGAGGAGGGTGAGTTCTTCTCTTTTCCATTCTTTTCCCAATATTGAATTTCAATCTAGGTTTGGAGGAAAGGTTCATAAGGGTCCTGAAAAAAACATGATTTTTCCTGCTGGGAAGTCTTTGGTTGTGCTTCTTCTTGCTCAGTCTGTTTCATATGGGTATTTTGTTCAAAGTGATACAAGTAATTGCTTTCATCTTCTTGCTAAGTCGCTTCAGTCGTGTCGGACTCTGTGCAACCCCATAGATGGCAGCCCACCAGGCTCCGCTGTCCCTGGGATTCTCCAGGCAAGAACACTGGAGTGGGTTGCCATTTCCTTCTCCAATGCATGAAAGTGAAAAGTAAAAGTGAAGTCGCTCAGTCGTGTCCAACTCTTAGCGACCCAATGGACTGCAGCCTACCAGGCTCCTCGATCCATGGGATCTGCCAGGTAAGAGTACTGGAGTGGGCTGCCATTGCCTTCTCCATTCATCTTCTTAGTAGTTATCAAATATAGATCCAACTCCCACGGGCCAGTTAGCTTACTTCACAGCTGTCCTCTGAAGCCTAGACCTGGACATGAGGACAAGAACTCTTAGAAGGCAAGCTTGATCCTCACTCTCTGTGACCACAGGAAGGGGGTTTGGGTACCAATTTAACTAGTTTCCTCTTTCCCTTTCTCCCCACTCCCCTCTCTATCTTCAGTCAGGCCCCATATAGGGTGCTCAGGACTCAGCATCTAGAAGGAGAAGCAGGCATACAAGCTGAGATGAGTAGGGATATTTACAAGAAATGCCAGGGAGACAAAGATGGGGAGACTGACTCTCAAGTGGGGGAGAGAAGACAATTCAGAGGAATAGGTTCTTGTCCCAGAATTTCTGGGCTAAGGAACCAGCTCCCAGGAAGGCACAGAGGTGAGGACGTGGGTGCCTCAGAGCAGCTGGCAAAAGCCCTCTAAGGCACGTCTAAGACCCACAGTCCTTCCCTGAGTAGCCATGGTGTCCGTTTCTTTGGCATCGTGGCCTTGACAAACTCATGCTTCAGAGTTTATGTGGATGCTGTGGCTTTAAGTGTTCCTGGGGGCCCAAATAGGAGCTGGCTTTTCCCCAGTGGAGGAAACAGCATCAGGCTCTTTATACCACCTGAAGCATTAAGAGGGGCTTCCCTGGTGGCTCAGCAGTAAAGAATCTGCTTGCAATGCAGGAGATGCAGATTCAACCCCTGGGTTGGGGAGATCCCCCGGAGGAGGGCATGGCAACCCACTCTGGTATTCTTGTCCACAGAATCCCATGAACAGAGGAGCCTGGCAGGCTACACAGAGTCCAACACAACTGAAGCGACTAAACACACACATACGCACCAAGAAGGCTAAGAAGGCATCGTCTCACCTGGCTGACCGTTGACTTCACTCTATCATCAGGGACCAGAGAGTACTAAAACCCCTCCCACTCGTTTATGTGTGTGGGAACTGGTTTTGTTTCGTCTTGGAGGGATTGGGGGTTTTTTGTTTTGTTTGTTTTTGACAAAAAGCATCTGCAAAGAGCAAGTTCAGATTCAAGCCCAAGGGTCTTACCTTTAAAGAAAATGTAATTCACCATGACCATGACCTGGGTGCCATCCAGGCTCTTTATCAAGTCCACAATCTTGCCTTTCGTTTGCTTTGCCACGTAATCATTGATCTTCTTCTTGGCCCCTTCGGGGTCCTCAAAGTTCGTGGGGAAAGTGTCTGCCAGGTACAGAGTCCTCATGGCACCCAGGAAGGCCTCCTGGATGGGCAACCTGGGCTTGGTGAACAGGGCGTTGCCCAGGCTCAGCTGGAGGCTGTCTTGGGGCTGCTGGAGCTCGCGCAGCAGCCTCTGGGAGGCGCTGTGGAGCTCCTCCTCCGAGGCTTCCCCCGGGCCGATGCCCAGGCCTTCCAGGATCTGCGCCTTCGTGTTGGATTGAGCACCCAGGGAGAGCATGGCCAGGCTCACGGTGATGCTCAGAGGGGAGAAGAAGATGTTCTGAGCAGGGGCGGCTGCGGCCAAGGCCCTGTAGAGGTCGAAGACAAAGTCCCTGCTGCCTGGCGGCGCCGTGGTAACCGCTGGCGGCACCTCCTGGATTTTCTTCTTTTGGGAGCGCCGGAGGGTGGCCATCCGCGGCCCGAGGAGCACCAGGCACAGGAAGAGACAGAGACGCATCGCGGCTAACCCCTCGTTCTGAAAGGGAGAGTGGGAAGATGACCTCAGAAAGGATGGGTGGCTAGCGCATCCTCTCCGTGAGAAGATCGGAAGATTAGGGGCAGGGCTGACCTTCCGAAGGGGGCGACCGTGCCCACCAGCAGCCTCAGAGGGCGATGATGAACCCCAGCGGCTGGGAGGGAGTGAGGTTTTAGAGAGCCCCAGAGGGGCGGAAGGACAGAGGCTCGGGGACGTGGGTATCTATGGCAGGGAGAAGAAGGACAGGCGGAGGAGTGAGACCCCTGTGGGCACTGGGCAAGAAGACGCTTCTCATCCATAGGGAAGTACCCATCACAGAGGACTGAGGATTCTGCCTGCTCAGCAGCTCTGAGGTTACCAGAAGCTGAACAGCCTGTATCCCTGAATGACCCCTATCCCTCACTTTCTTGCTGGGGCGTAGCATTTGCAATACCTCATTTCCTGCTATGAGCTCAGGGTAGCTACTCCCCGTGGTCTCAGCCACACTGCTGGATTTGTCCCTGTTCATTCGGAGCATCCAGGTGGTGGGCAGAGTGCCAGGCTCCTGTGCTTCACGCGTGAACACAGGATACCATCAGTCTCCCTCTCCTTCCCCAGGGGCTGCTCTAGGACCCCATAAAGCCACCCAGTCCCTCATCAGAGGCACCTTCCTCCCTTAAGGAAATTCTGTCCTCTTACTGTTAGCTCCCAGGGCTTCCCTGGTGGCTCAGTCAGTAAAGAATCTGCCTGCAGTGCAGGAGACCCAGGCTCAATCCCTGGGTCGGGAAAATCCCCTGGAGAAGGAAATGGCAACCCACTCCAGTATCCTTGCCTGGAACCTGGTGGGCTGCAGTCCACAGGGTCGCAAAGAGTCAAGCACAACTGAGCAACTAACACACACAGTGTGAGCTCCCAGACTACCCTCTTCTTCTGTGATGGGCTGAATTGTGCCCCCCAAATCCATACACTGATGTCCAGAAACCCAAGACCCCCAAATGTGACTGTGTTTGGAGACAGGGCCTTTAAGAGGCAGTTAAATTAAAATGGGGGCTTCCCTGGTGGCTCAGAGGTTAAAGCGTCTGCCTTCAATGTGGGAGACCTGGGTTCGATCCCTGGGTTGGGAAGATCCCCTGGAGAAGGAAACGGTAACCCACTCCAGTACTCTTGCCTGGAGGATCCCATGGACAGAGAAGCCTGGTAGGCTACAGTGCTCCTGCTGCTGCTGCTAAGTCGCTTCAGTCGTGTCTGACTCTGTGCAACCCCTAGACGGCAGCCCATCAGGCTCCCCCGTCCCTGGGATTCTCCAGGCAAGAACACTGGAGTGGGTTGCCATTTCCTTCTCCGATGCATGAAAGTAAAAAGTGAAAGTGAAATCGCTCAGTCGTGTCCGACTCTTAGTGACCCCGTGGACTGCAGCCTACCAGGCTCCTCCATCCATGGGATTTTCCAGGCAAGAGTACTGGAATGGGGTGCCATTGCCTTCTCCGAGGCTACAGTCCACGGGGTTGCAAAGAGTCCGACACGACTGAGCGACTTCACTTTCTTAAGTTAAAATGAGGTCTTTGGAGCAGGGCCCTGATCCAGTGCGACTGGTGTCCTTGAAAGAAAAGATTAGAAAACAGACTTATGGACAAGGGCATGCGAGGAAGCAGAGGGTGAGACGAATGGAGAGAACAGCATGGAAGCAGATACACTAACATATGGAAAATAGCCAATGGAAATTTGCTGTGTGACTCAGGGAACTCAAACTGGGGCTCTGTAACAACCTGGAGGGCTGGAAAAGGGTGGGACGTGGGACGGAGGTTCAAGAAGGAGGGCACATATGTATACCTATGGCTGATTATGTTGATGTATTGATATAAATCAAACCAATATTGTAAAGCAATCATCACTCAATTAAAAATAAATATAATCAAGGATTTAAAAAAGAAAAAAAAGATTAGGACACAGACACACACAGACTGAGGGGTGACCACACGAGAAATGTGGGGACACAGGAAGGAGAAGGAGACAATCACAGACAAGCCAAGCAGCAAGGCCCCAGGAGGAACCCGCCCTGCCAACACCTTGACCTTGGCCTTCCAGCCTCCAGGACTGTGAGACCATGAACGTGTGTTGTTTGACCTCCCCGGCGCTCTTCTTTGCCTCCCCCAGATAGGACGCCCTCACCTCTTGTCTCTCTACAGACTCTCAGGTGGGCCCTGGGGCTCTGCCATCATTCTGGCCTGTCCTCCACCCTCAGTCTCTCCCCTGCCACCTACCTAGACTCCCCCTGTCCACCCAGAAACTGTTCCTGTGCCTGGGCCTCCTAAAGCCCTCCTTCCACCCACTGTGAACAGCACAGACTCTAAAGGCAGCAGTCCAGGTTCAAATCCCAACCTCACTGCTCCTCCAAGTGTGATATGGAGCAAGTGTTGCTGCCTGTAGACGGAGGTCAGGACAGAACCCACACCAGGAGTGGCTGAGGCTTTAAGGAGTCCACATAAGCAATGGCTTGGAACCGGGCCCTATGCAGACGTGCTGTCCAAGTGTGAGCTGGCAGTGTGGCCATGATGGACCAAAGCCCCACTCGAGACCCCCGCTTCCCCAGCTGTATGCAGGGGCACACGCTTTCACACACACGCTCTCATGGGAGCCCAGTGGCAGCCAGACAACTAATTCCCACGATGGGCCCGGTGTGCATCCCCTTCAGCTGGGTGTGCTCCCCCCATGGACACCATGACATCAGGCCCCCCCAGGCTCAGGGCGAGCATGGCCACAGAGTCACAGACCCACGCAAAACCAAACTCCAAAGGGCCCCCCACTGCTGCATTGGATATGGCTGGGGGGAGGACACCAGTGAGCCTGGGGGTCCGTGGACCCTCCTGTCTTTGAATGAAACTGATGGACTCAAGCAAGTCACACTCAGCACTCCTGGCCTCCAAATTGTACCCGAGGGCCTCTCGCCTTCTGAGATGGCCCACACTCTGTGGATTGTTTCTACCAGGGCTGTTCTCATCTTCTGAGACAAACCAGATTCTGTCTATGCAATGTGTGTCAGTTTAAATAAATAAATCTACTTCTCACATTATCAAAAACAAACAAAAAAATAAACTACACCTGAGCCCACCAAGGAAGTTCATTTAGGATGTTCCGTCTGCCGAACCTCCAGTGACCCTGAGCCAAACACAGCGGCTTCAGAGGTCCCGGTGCCCATGGGAGGCCCAGGTCCACTGACAGCACTTGCCACTGCTGGGTGCTGCGATGTCTCAACACACATCAGTCCCTTTAGCCTCACACACACCCGTGGACGCAGGTTCGATTACGGGCTATGAGGCAGGAGGTAGATGGACTCCCAGGGGAAGAGCGATTGGAGATTCATTTTCTGTGGACCGAAACTCCAAGACGAGAATAGCAGGACAAGTAAGGGAGTGGGCTGGACCCTACCCAGAAAACACATGTTTCTCTTTCTTGAAGTCAGGAGACCTCCCTGACCACACATGACCAGACAGGCTTCTTGGAGGGCCAAGGAGTGATGTCAAGAAATGCTCTACCCGTGAGCCTCCTCGGTGGGATCCATCTTGGCTAAGAGATGCGTGTGCTCACATGGGAAGACCCTGAGCTATGCCAAACATGGACTGTGAACCAGGAAATCAAAATTGTTGGCCAAAGGAAACCTGGAAGAAATGCCCCATAAAAGTAATTCAAACTGCCATGAGGATGCGAACTCAGTGACTCTCCCTCTGAGTCTGCCTGTGTGTCTATCCACACTTACTGTACTCCTTTTCCTCCTAATACTTCACTTGTTTCACTACTTTCCATTTTGTGAGAATTCTTTTTTGCAAAGCAGAAGGACAGGGACTTGTCACTGACCACTGGTCTAGTGGCTAGGATCTGGTGCTCTCACCGCCGTGACCTGGCCTCAGTCTCTGGCTGGGAACCCAGGCTCTGCTCCAAGACTGTGCAGGCCGAGGCCACGAGATCAGCTCCGTTTTACAGATGGGTCGTCTGAGGCTCCAAGAGTTTGAGTCACTCGCTAGTAGTGGCAGAGCTTGGGCTCAGACCCAGTTCGGACCCTGAAAGCTCACGCTCTGAACCGCCACACCCTTCAGTTCCCCAGATCCCTGGTCCTCCCCTGTCTGTGTCACAGCCTTCCAATTTTGTATTCTCTGCCTCTGCAGAGAATTGAGAAATGGTCTGGGGACTCTGCTGGTGGCCCAGTGGTCATTAATTTGCTTTGCAGTGCAGGGAACATGGGTTCGATCTATGTTCGGGGAACTAAAACCCCACATGCTACAGAAAAACCAAGCCTATGCACCACAACTATTGAGCCTGGGTGCCATACTAGAGGGTGTGTGACCTACATCGAAGGACCCATAGGATGTAACAAAGAGCCTGCTTCCCCAAGGCAGCCAAATAAAAAAATAAACAAGAAGCAGTCCAGGCTTCCCATGCTGACACTCCCTTTTTGTTCCCACTTTGAGAGTGACCTTCCCGAAGGTCTTTAAAGAGCATGGGTGGGTGGCATGATCGCTGTGTCCTTTGGTCCGAAGAGTGTTAGAATCATCAATGTAGCAGGATGCTGCTTAAGAAGCAACTCAGTTCAACCCTCCCTCTACACCCACACACAGATAACACTGAGCTGATAATTACCATAAAAGAAATGCTTTCAAAGAATTGTTACAGGCCACAGAGGAGTTTCCTGCTTGGACAGCAGAGCCCAGGGGCAGCTGGTCAGGGAGCAGGAGTGAGAGTTCCAACCTCCCATCCTCCTGTCCCTGGCAACAGCCTGGTGACCTTGGGCCAGGCCCTTCCCCTCCCAGGCCTGGAGGTCTGGTGGCCCCACCACTGGCCACCCCTCTGAAACACCAGCAATCTGACGGACTAAAGCTGCTTCTCTCAGGCTCCTCTGGGCTTCAGGTTTGGGGCCCAGAAAACCTTGCTCCATTTAGCTCTCTCCCTCTTATTGATGCCACTATTTATTAAGGACTGATTAAATGCTCTCTAAATATAACTACATTTCATCTTTACCCAAAGTATTATTAGTTCCATTTTACAGCCAAATAAACTGAGTCTTCTCTGATGGCTCAGTGGTAAAGAATCTGCCTACCAATGCAGGAGATGTGGGTTTAATCCCAGGGTTGGATAGATCCCCTGAAGAAGGAAATGGCAATACACTCCAGTATTCTTGTTTGGTAAATCCCATGGACAGAGGAGCCTGGCGGGCAACAGTCCATGGGGTCACAAAAGAGTTGAACCGGACTTAACTAAACAACAGCAAGAAACTGAGGCTTAGCAAAATGGAATAGCTCGTTCCAGCCAGTGAGTAATGGATCTGGGTTAAAATCCAGACTCTGACTGGTGTACATGCTGCCTCTTGGCTCCGATTTATGAGGATGACATGCTGTTCCCCCTCTTCTGATTCCCAGGTGTCTCCTAACCTGCTCACCTGAAATAGCTCATTCATGTTCCTTGTCTGCCTGCAATGCAGGAGACCCAGGTTGGAGCCCTGGATTGGGGAGATCCCCTGGAGAAGGAAATGGCAACCCACTCCAGTGTTCTTGCCTGGAGAATCCCATGGACAGAGGAACCTGGTGGGCTACAGTCCATGGGGTCACAAAGAGCTGGGCACAACTGAGCAACTAACACTTCACTTCATAGCAACATGGAGTTGGTATCATTGTCACAGTTGTCCAGGAGAGGAAACAGAGGGTCAGAGAGGTAACTTTTGAGACAGTAGAGGCCTGGGGGTGCTCATTTCAGGTTTCTGAGTTTCTAAGTCCAGGCTTTGCAATTGCACTCATGGGCCTCTGGGGGCAAATATACAGCTTACAGAGTTTCGTGCCAACCTTGAGCCAGTGGAAAGTCTTCAGGCTCTGTGAACCTGGCTCTCAGGAGACCAGCCCCCACTGAGTGCTGGCAGAGCCTGGCCTGGCTGACCCTCTCCTGGGTCCCTGACGCCAGTGTGTCTGCAGAGATGCTCCCACGTGTCAGAGGGAAGACAGCAAATTGATCGGGCTGATCTGGCACCCTAGGCCAAAGGGACTTGCGATGACAGAGGCTGGGCGTCGGATAGGCAGGTCCTGGGCAGTCCTCCCACTGGTGTCCCACCATCCAGCCTGGAAATCTGCTGGTGTTTATTCCAAATGTTAGGCAACAAAGCCCCACCAAGGTCGACTTTGGACTCAGCTGTGGGAGGTGGCCGTGTGGCTCAGGAGGGTCTGTCTACTATCTGCTAATTACACAGAGAGAGATAGGACTTGGAACCCAGGCAGAGAGGGAGAGATAAAACACAACTTCCCCTAGATCCTGCAGGCCAGGGGGGAAGAGCTTTCTGGAATCAGGGGCCTGGGCCTTTCTTAACCTCCCTCTCTATCTCCAGACCATCAGCAGGGCTTGTCGGTTTCTAGCTCTGAAATCTGCCTGCCTCGCTGCATTTTCCTTGCTATCATCCCAGTGGAAGCCTCTTTTTCCTGGACTCTGCTTATCCTGCCCCTGAGAGCCATTCGACATACATAAGTATATTCTGAAATAATCCCCTTCGATCACAAACATGGGCAGGACCCTCCCTTGCCTAAGGACACCATTGCTGCCCACTGGCTCGGTAAAACCTAACTGTGATTACACGATAACCCATGAGGCTGCCAGCTCTGTCTGGCTCTCACCAGCCGCACCTGACCAGCTCTGCCTCCCAGGACACACGTCTTGTTTTTCAGTTCCTAACACAGAAGCCCTGTCCCAGTCCTGGGCCCTTGTACACTCCACCCTCCCTCCTGGAAACCTTTCCCCGCCTCTTTCACTAACGCCACCTGCTCTCTGGGTCCAGGCTTCCACTTATCCTGATGGCACCCTGTCCACACCTGGCCATACCCTCACCACTGCTATTCTCTATAAGGGCTCCTTTGACTGTTTCTCTCATGGCTCCACCAGTTACAGAAGTGAAATTACATATGCGTGTGCTGCGGGCTTCTTTTGTCCAAGCCTTTCCCCCACTAGAACCTGTGCTTGCAAGAAAGGACCTCCATCTCTACTGGTCCCGCCATGACGCGTTCAGTCAAGAGGTGGTGCTCCAGCACTCCTGTGGAATGAATGGATGAGTGGATGGATGACTGGACTCGGGCTCCTTCTCTGTAATTCAGAGGTGTTAGAACATGTGCTGGCCACCGAGTCATGGAAGTGAGCCAGTCTGGGCATCCAGGGCTGAGCCCTGGCATTCCTGGGGCTAACTTGCCAGCTGACCTTGAATAACTTCCGCACTGAAGCTAAGCTTCAGTTTCCTTTCTCTTTCTTTTCTAATACTTTATTGAGGTCAGACTGACCTGCCAAAGGCTGTACATATTTACTGTACACAATTTGATGAGTTTGGAGAGCAGGGAAGTACACACCTGTGAAATCATCACTGCCATCCACCACTTCCCGAAGTTCCCTCCCACCCCCTTTATTCTTTAAGCTGTGGTTTCTTGATCTGTCAATAGGATGTCGGCCCAGAGGAGCAGTTTCCCTTTTATTGTTGTGTTTCATGCGCAAAGCCTTATCTTTAGAAAAACTGAAAATTCCACTCACTGTATGTCTACATTTTCTTACTTAGCAAATGGCCAAATGACCACTCTGGGTGGCAACCTCCTGGCAGGCCAGCCTTATCTTAGGGAAACAGATTGTATTCGATCATTTTTCCTGATTTCTGAAGGTGAAACATTCCAGGCACAGAAAACAATAGAAGCTATGGTTTGTCCAGCATGTTCCGGGGACCAGACGTTGTGTCCCCACCACTTAGTTCAGGGTTTCTCAGGACTATTGGCACTTCGAGCCAGGTCGTTCAGTGGGGGCTGTCCTGTGTAGCGTAGAGTATTCACAGTATCCCTGGCCTGTCCTCTCCTCCTGGAAGCCAACAGCAGCACCCAGTCCAGTTATGACAACTAAAAATGCCTCCAGATGAAGCAGTGCCCAAGAGGCAAATCACACTTGGGTGAGAATCACCACTTTATTTAATCTTCAGGCCCTGGCTTCCTCCCTCCCCACCACTGTCCTGCTCACTCTGGGACACCTCCAGAGTTTTTAAGCCCTCCAAATGCCATAACTCCAGAGGCCATTCCCCCACTCCCCCACCACCACCCTAAGCCCCACAGGTCCTCGGTCCACACTGCCTGTACTTACTTTGTCCGGTGATGAGTGTGCACACAGCAGAGGCGACTGTCCGTAGGGCTTGGTAGAGAACTGGCTGGACTAGAGCCAGGTTCTGTCACTAACCAAGCAGAGCCCTGACTCTGCCTCTCCCCTGGCCTCGCCCCTTCTGGGGCTCCTCCCCTTCCCTGGCTCCTCCCTGTCCAGTCGTTTGCAGGGCTGAGCTCTGACCAGGATCAGCCCCTCACTGCCCTGAAAACCCTACACCAGCCACCAACTGCTATGGCACAAACACCCCAGGTGGACCAGGCTGGACAGGTGACCAGCTGTCCAGACACAAAGAAAGACACCCTTCCAAACCCTCTTTAGCTTCGTTTCCTGCAGCCAATTTGCTGCAAATCTGGGGAAATGAGAGCCCAAGCTCTATGCAGGCTGTGCACTTACGAGGTTCATGGACCCCTACAGCCAGCTCCTGGTGGAAATTAGATGTATCAAGAGGGTCTTTGCCTGGAGAATCCCACGGACAGAGAAGCCTCCATGGGATCACAAGAGTCAGACATGACTTAGCAACTAAACCACCACCACCACCACCACCACC
>NW_011494633.1:7699973-7701042 GCF_000754665.1 Bison bison bison | reverse complement strand
TTTCCAAGTGGTGGGGTGTTGGCTCAACCTTTGTTTCATTGCCAATGTCCTCATGCCTGGGGCTTCCAAATAACTGGGGTGTACAGTGTGTGGCCATGACCCAGAAGGCTGTGTGAGTAAATGTGGGGTGTGCAGTTGGTAGAGGAAACAGAGGGTCGGGTATTACCCAGAGAACGTGACCTTGCTGCTCAGCAAACAGGGTCCCTCTAGAACCTCTGAGACATCTGCTTTCTCGCCCCATAATTTTGGACCCAGTTTTGGCCCTTTATCTAGTTTAGTACTTCCAGCCACCTTGCAAAGGGGATAATACTGAGCTTTGCCTCAATCTAGAGACAAGCACAGTCACTACTGGGCATCAGGTGCTTGGCGTGTGCTCACGACCTTCGCCATGCACTGGAAGATGGGTGCTGGAACCCCTAAGGAATCAGTGAGAAGATGGAAGTAGAGAGAGGGTAGGTGATCAGCCCAACAGCACATGGCTGCTAGGGAGAGGCCTTAACAAGGGGAGACTAGGTCTCATTTGTTCACGCTCTGTTTTCCATCCATCGTGCCACGTGATGTAAGAAAGAGTCATAACCAAGAGCTTCCCAAACTATGCTTTCTAGGAAGGAAATCAGTGTTTGTTACCTTTTGAGTGTCTTTTGCAAGAACAAAGTCCCACACAAGGAGATCAAACCAGTCAATCCTAAAGGAAATCAGTTCTGAATATTCATTGGAAGGACTGATGCTGCAGCTGAAGCTCCAATACTTTGGCCACCTGATGTGAAGAGCCAACTCATTGGAAAAGACCCTGATGCTGGGAAAGACTGAAGGCAGGAGGAGAGGGGACAACAGATGATGAGATGGTTGGACGGCATCACAGACTCAATGGGCGTGTATTTGAGCAAACTCTGGGAGACAGTGGAGGACAGAGAAGCCTGGCAGGCTGCAGTCCATGGAGTGGCAAAGAGTTAGACACAACTTAGCAACTGAAGATGGAGAAGGCAATGGCACCCCCACTCCAGTACTCTTGCCTGGAAAATCCCATGGACGGAGGAGCCTGGTAGGCTGCAGTCCATGGGGTTGCTAA
>NW_011494633.1:7699644-7699873 GCF_000754665.1 Bison bison bison | reverse complement strand
TGAGGGATCACTGTCTCCACCCCTCTTATTGTACCAGTAACTGAACTGAGGCTCAGAGAGATGAAGGGACTTTTTAGAGATGTGCATCAGTTAGGGACAGAGTGGGGCTGACTGCTCAGGCCACCAGCTTCAAGGCCACTGTATTTTGCAAAGCAAAAGTCTGTCCCCAGGATTTCTGTGGGCTCAGTTGAACTGTTCTTTTCTACCTTGACATTGGGGCTTCAAAACT
>NW_011494633.1:7685810-7699544 GCF_000754665.1 Bison bison bison | reverse complement strand
TCATGCATTGGAGAAGGAAATGGCAACCCACTCCAGTGTTCTTGCCTAGAGAATCCCAGGGATGGGGGAGCCTGGAGGGCTGCCATCTATGGGGTCACACAGAGTCGGACACTACTGAAGCGACTTAGCAGCAGCAGCAACCGAAGATGTGTGTAGTATGGATAACAACAGCTTCCCAAAGATATCCATGTCCTAACACCCAGAACCTGTGACAGTGACCTGATAGAACAAAAGGGACTTTGATTGATCTTGAAACGGGATTGGGGAGTACTGTTATGGATTCCCCAGGTGAGTCCTAAGTGTTATCATAAGAGCCCTTCTTTATAAGGGAGAGAAGCAGAATCGGGGGGAAAGAGAGAGCAGAGTCAGAGGAGGCAAGGGAATCAGTGTTTGTTACCTTTTGAGAGTCTCTTGGAAGGAGACATGACCAGGGAAGCAGGAGGAAATAAACAATGGGATGTGGGGCATTGGGCCAAGGAACTCCAGAAGCACACCCTGCTGACACGACATCTTGATGTTGGCCCAGGAAGACCCATTTTGAACTTCTGACCTCCAGAGCCATAAGAGAATAAACTTGTGTTGCTTTACCCTGCCCAGTTGGTCCTAATTGGTTACGGCAGCGATGGGAGACTAGTGTAATACCTTAAAACGGGTTTCTGATGAAAGATGGGGCTAAACGAGATGCTGAAAAGACTTCTCCAGCCCGTGTGTATGTCTGTGGAGGCACCCCACGTACCATGTCCCAGGCTTACAGTCTAGGGACTAGCTTGAGAATCTGGGGAACAGGGCAAGCCCTGACTCCCCATTGCCACTCAGGTTCTGAAGGAAGGGGGGCTGGGGACGGGAACACTTGAAAGAGAAAGTTCTGAGGGTGTCTCAGGGCACAGATTAGTCTGCTCTACCAAAACAAAAGACTACAGATGGAGGGGCTCACACAAAAGAAACATGTTTCTCAGTTCTGGCAGCTGGAAGTCTGAGACCAAGGTGATGTTCAGGTTCATTTCTAGTGAGATCTGTCTTCCTGGCTTGTAGATGGCACCTCCTTGCTGAGTCCTAACACAGTCCCTCTCTGTGCCTGTGTGGGGACAGAGAAAGAGGGAGAGAGAGAAGAAGCAAGCTCTGGTGTCTCTTCCTCTAATAAGCACACTTAGTGCTATGAGATGAGGATCCCGTCTTTATGACCTCACCGAACTTTAATTACTTCCCTGAAGGCCCATTCACTGGGGGTTCAGGCTTCTATATACAAACTTTTGGAGGACACAATTCAGTCCACAACAACTGAGATAGTAGGATGAGTCAGTGGCCAGGATATGGGGATTTTAAGGACTGAGTAAGTCATGCTAGATTTATTTTTCCATTGACATCCAGAGCAAAGAAGAGTACTATTCCCAATAGGTGAGTTTCACCCTGGGCAGAACTGAGTTCTGTCACCCCCAAGTGAGTGTGACAACGTGGAACAGAAATGTCTTTCAATTGGGGCTCTTATTATTCCACCTTCTTGGTCCCCATGGCTGTCAGCCTGCTTTACCTGCTCAGGCCACCTGCCAGCTCTTGCGGGGAGGTGGAGTTGTGACCCTGCTCTAGGGGAGAGTTGTGATAAGAGATAAAATGAAATAACAGTAGTGAGCATTTGTGGAACAACAAAGCTAGGTGCTTTAGATACAGTGACTCATCCAGAGTCTACTCATGCGTTAGGTGCCTCATCTCCATTTCACAGGCGAGGGAACTGAGGCACAGACGGGGGACCCAAGTCCCGCATCGGGTCAGAGGTTCAAGCACATCTCCCCAAAATTGAAGACTTAACCACCAGCATTTCAGGAGGTGACCTGATTTGGAAATAGGGTCATTGCTGATGTAATTAGTTCGGGTGAAGTCATTCGGAATGAGGCTGGGCCTTTAATCCAGTATGGCTGACGTCCTTGTAAAAGGGTGAAATCTGGGAAGAGACCCCCACACAGGGAGAACACCATGTGAAGACGAAGCGGAGATCTACAAGCCAAGGAAAAATGGCCAGGGAACCCCCAGAAGCCAGGGGAGAGGCCGGGACAGATGCCCCCTCCGAGCCTCAGAAGGAACCAACTCCACCATTCTGCCATCACCTTGATCATGGCATACTGGCCTCCAGAAGGGTGAAATAATACACTTCTGTTGTTAAACCACTCAGCTGTGGTCCTTTGTTAGAGCAAAATTAGTACACTAACCAACTCGTGTACTCCGTCATGGGTCAAGTGCAGGTTCAAGCACAGGCATTCTGCCTCCAAAGTCCAGCTCTGTGCTCAGATGCTCGTGGCCTCTTGGTAACTCCCTGAAAGCACTTGTCACTGTGCCTTGCTCGCTGCAGATGCTCAGGGCTTGGAAACCATTAGGCTTAGATCTGCTCTGGCTCAGAGAAGGACACTTCGCCTTCCCAGGCAGCCAGGGATGGAACAGACACTCTCCTGCCCTTCACATGTCCACACATTCACAGGCTCCATCAGAGCTGGGGGTTCCCAGGCCTGGATCTTCCACGGATCCCATGTCCATCTGCTCCCTACCTTTATAGACGCTGCGGGATTATGTACCCACTTACAGGTGCGGAAAGTGAAATCTGGAGAGGTAAGAGCTTGTCCTCGGTGCGGGTAACAGAGACGCTGGGAATGCAGACTTTCTGTCCCAGCCCAAATTTCAAGTGCCTCTTCTCCCATTGAGGAAATCCCCCTGGCTTCCTGGCTAGTGGCCAGTCCACTGTTTGTTGAAGGAGAGAATGAATAACCTAATGAACCCACGATGTTTCTCTCCACACTTGCTTATGAGGGCGGGGCAATTCATCCATCCACTGGCATCCGGGTCCCCCAAGCTCCACCACGACACTCATGACACTCCCTTGCCTCCCTCCGCTCTCCAATTGCAAAGTGAAGAAAGACTGTGCCTTTCCTGCCAGAGGAGAATGACAGAAATCACCAGCATACCCCACCTCCCGACACTGAACTCCATGCCCACAGTGTGCCTCCCAAGTAGCAAAACAAGGGTCACACACAGCCCTGTAGATCTTTTTAATTTTTTTTTTTAATGCTCCAAAGGACATTTTGAAATCTGAGAAGCTGGACTAAATATTTACCCAATCAATTCCTGGGGTGTGTCGGGGGGTGGTGATACAGAACAAATAACATGGGGACCTTGCTCAGGGTACAGCCTCTTCCATTCATTCATTCAGTCACGAACCATTGGTTGGGCCTGAGTCACGTGCCAGACCAGATGATCAGCACTGGGGTCAGGTACTAAGGTGAGTGAAGGGAATGCAATGTGAATAGGGTCCTCCCTCTGAGATGTTCCGTCTAGGAGGGGCCAGGGTTGACCCAGTGGGAGGCAGAGATTAATGTCAGCCAGCCATGTTTAATAGTAGGAAGACCGTCTTCCTTAGGGACAGCAGGAGGCACTTGTTGGAAATCCTAATAGATTCTCAGAGATGGGGAAGGGAGCATTCTGGGTGATAGGGATCTGAAGGGACAGAAGCCCAAAGGTGGGAAGCTATGGGTAGCCTGGGAAGACATCAGACTTTCCATGAGTGCAGTCACTGGGTGAGTGAAGGCAAGAGAGGAGTCGAGGGCGGGAGAGGCAGGCAGGGACAAGATTGGGATGGGGGCCTTGACTACAGTTGGAAGAATATGAACTTTATCCTGGAGGCAATAGGGAGCCATTGAGTGCTTTTGAGCAGAGGAGGGAATGAGATGAGCTTAATCAGAACAAGAAGGCATCACTCTCAAGGGGACTGCACCCCTCTCCTCCCCTTCCTCACACCAGAGCTTCTCTTCCTCACCTCACTCCAGCAGTGTCATCGCCATGGTAACCCCAGGCCTGCATTTCTTCCAGGCTTGTCTGGGACTCAAATCCACCCACCCCCTGCTGCTGTAGGGGCAGACAGGGAAGTGAGTCAGCCTGCGCTTAACTATCTCTTGCCTGGCTGTTGAAAAATAGAATCCAACATCCCAGCAGGTGCAGGGGGAAATGGACCAATTAAACCAGGGTTGGCAAGAAAAGAGTGAGGTCCTCGGGGCCTTGGAGGACTTGGTGCTGAGCCCTGGCAGGCTCCTGACCTTGTAGCCCAGAGCTGGTGTGGTTAGCGCTGGGCTGGCATTGCTGAGATATTTCCTCCTATAGGATCTTCTCTCTGTCGGTGACACCTGAGGCCATCAGCTGTGTTACAGAGAAAATGGGGGAGACCCCAGAATCTTCCGCTCCTCAGTTTGTTCCCCATGGCTTTTTCCGTCAAAAAAGTTGTCTGTTTCCTGCTCCAGATACTGGCTTCCTAGCTTCCTGACATGATTCTATTCTGCCATCGTGGCATTATTTGGGCCAAGGACCAGGACCAAGTCACACAGTCCCTGGAATATTTTGATTCTTGAATAATTGTCAGCTCTGTAGATGGTGCTCAGTCTACTTTTCCTTGTCACCAATGTAAACTCTGATTTTGTGGCTGTGAAACCTCCTGCTGCCTCTGACACTCACCTTCAAAACAGACAAATGAACAAAACCCACTAGACCTTGCATTTGCTGGAAATTACTGAGGTTTAGGACAAACACAGCCAGGTCCTGTCAGCCTGCCTCCTCCCATGGGAGGGGGAGAGGTTTATTCTCACAGACTCTGAGTGGTCCCTCCTCAGAGGCTTCACCCCACAAACTCAAAGACGGTCCGAGCTGGGCCACCTGTTGTTATTCAGTTGCTAAGTCGTGTCTGACTCTTTGTAATCCCATGGACTGCAGCACGCCAGGCTCCCCTGTCCTTCACTATCTCCCTGAGTTTACTCAAACTCATGTCCATCAAGTCAGTGATGCCATCCAACCATCTCATCCTCTGTCGTCCCCTTCTCCTCCTGCCTTCAGTCTTTCCCAGGGTCAGGATCTTTTCCAATGAGTCATCTCTACACATCAGGTGGACAAAGTATTGAAGTTTCAGCTTCAGCACCAGTCCTTCCAATGAATATTCAGGGCTGATTTCCTTTAGGATTGACTGGTTTGATCTCCTTGCTGTCCAGGGAACTCTCAAGCGTCTTCTCCAGCACCACAGTTCAACAGCATCAACTCTTCAGCACTCAGACTTCTTTATAGTCCAACTTTTACATCCAACCATAACTGAAAAACCATAGCTTTAACTAGATGGACCTTTGTCAGCAAAGTGATGTCTCTGCTTTTTAATACTGGGCCAGCTAACATTACCGAGGTGGGGACACTGAAGTCCAGAGGGGGAAGGACCACAAAAGTCTCAGAGCACCTCGATGGCACAGCAGGGATGGGAAGATAGGCCTCTAGACTCCTACATCTCACACTTCTCCTTGTGAAGCTCAGTCCGTGGCCATGGCAATCTGCTCTGAGAGGGATACTGGCCACATCCCCGTGACCACAGGTGGGGCAGGGCCTGAGCTCCCTTGCAATAGCTTGCCTCCCTGAGCCTCCATCTCCAGTCTCGGTAGCAGATGCCTTGGTGGACACTCTCCCTGCCAAGGCCTTCTGAACCCTGGCTCTGAAACGGCACCTGCCCTGTCCACTGGCTGCCCACACCACGACTGCCTACCACACACACACACACACCTCGTGAACTTACTGAAATTTGGAACATCTCACCACTGCGTCCTGGACCAGGTGTGCCAGGGGACCACAGGCAAACCCCAGAGGGATAGGAAAGGGATGCATTGATTGAGTATCCACTATATGGGAAGCGCTGAGCCAGGCTCCCCGTAGCCATCATTTTGTTTAATCTGTATAACTACCCTGGGCGGTGCGGCTGGTGGTGGACATTTCTCCCACTTTCCAGGGTAGACCTGCTCAAAGAGGTTAGATGGTCTGTCTGGGGTGACACAGCTCTGAGGAGCTGGGTGTCCAGTCCACACCCTTCAGATACCACCCGCATCCTTCACCAACAACTTCTGCCCCAGATCCTCAGCATCTTCTGTATCCTCCACTCCAAGCCCAGAGCTGCTCATGCCTCTCCCTCCAGGCTACGTCCTCCTGCTTGTAACAGACAAGCCAGCCCTGGGAGGGCTATGGTTTTGTGGGGTTGACCACTTTTCCCAGAAAGAAGATGCTCTGGGCATTGGTGGAAAAGATCACAAGGAAGAACTGGTTAAACCAAAGGGCTTAGCAATTGTCCCGGGGGCCAAAAGGTGGCAAAACTGCCGGGGGCCACTGCAGCCTGGGTGCCAACTTCACCCACCTCCAGGATGGCCTTGCGGAAACTCTGAAAGGGAAATGGCTAGTGTTAGCGCCGAGAGAGCGTGTGTATGTTAGTCGCTCAGCTGTGTCCAACACTTTGCGAGCCCATGGACTGTAGCCTGCCAGGCTCCCTCTGTCCATGGGACTTTCCAGACAAGAACACTGGAGTGGGTAGCCATGCCCTCCTCCAGGGGATCTTCCTGACCCAGGGCATTGTAGGCAGCTTCTTTACCATCTGAGCCACGAGAGAGCATGAGTCAGGGCTTAGGGAAGCCTGGAGAGACCAGAAACCACTGAAGACCAAAGCCATTTGTTGAGAAAACACAGCAGGAATTTCTGCACCGTGGGGAGGGTCATTGAGCTAAAGATCCCTTATTTATACAATGGTGATTGTGATCATTTATTGAGCACACACTGTGTGCCTACACTCTTTTAATTTTCTTAACCATCCTATGATGTCAATGTCTTATGTCTGTTTTACAGATGAGGAAGGTAAATCCAGAGGCTGGGTAACATTGCAGACGGCTGACCGTGGAGTCAAAGGAGGGTCATAAGATGCAGAACTTCTAATGTTATAAGAGGCGGAACTGAAACTTGAACTCTCAAGCCCAAGACTCTACCCTCTAGCACAACTTTATCTTACATAACTGAGGTCACAGGTCCCTTTTTTTCACCTAGAAATGGGTGAAACAACCCAGCCTCGTCTGCGTCCTTCCTCTGTTTCGGTCTCTGCATTTGTCACTCTTGTTGCCACCATCTGTGACTTGACTGGGACAGCTCTCTGAGGGCAGGAGCCTGGTGGCCCCTGGATTCCCAGCATCGAGCACCACACCCAGCACATGGTGGGTTACTTCTTGGCTCCCTATGCCCAGGGATTATTGAGTAAAACTCGGGCTCTGAGACTTCACATGGTGGCCGGGAGAGCACCCAGCACCCAGCACCTTCCAAGAGGTAGAAGTTCCCCTCCAAGGTCTCCAAGGGTTGATACCCATGGATGACTTACCTTGGACACCCGCAGGTTTAGCTGTTACGTGATGCCAGACAAGTCAGCCCGCTGCAAGAACAGGTCTGTGATGCCCAGCTTGGGCAAAATCTGATCTAATCTATAGGCGCCAGAAATGGAGAACTTGGGGAGATACAACTTGAGCTTCCCATAAAAATGGCTGAAAGAGGCAGTGGGTTAAAACACTGGACTCTTGAACTAGCCAGGGGTCCCATCTAGGCTGGGGTCTTCTCAAGGGCACTGGCTCCCTACCCTCACTTCATCAGAGTTCTGTGCCATGCCCTTAGTGAGTGCTCCCAGTGACTTAAAGCCAGGCTCCTTTGACTCCGGGGTCAGCCATCTGCAAGGTCTCCTTCCTTTGGCAGCTCTTCTAAACAGAGGTGGTTTTCTGCACACGTGTCAGGAGATACAGGTCTCCTCATGCGGCAGTTTTGCCTTTGTCTCTGATGGGGCCAAAATCAGTCCTGAATATTCATTAGAAGGTCTGATGCTGAAGCTGAAACTCCAGTACTTTGGCCACCTGATGCGAAGAGCTAACTCATTGGAAAAGACCCTGATGCTGGGAAAGATTGAAGGCAGGAAGAGGAGGGGATGACAGAGAATGAGGTGGTTAGATGGCATCAATGACTCGATGGACATGGGTGTGAGCAGGCTCCAGGAATTGGTGATGGACAGGGAGGTCTGGTGTGCTGCAGTCTATGGAACCGCAAACAGCTGGACACAACCGAGCAACTGAACTGATGGGGCCCCATGGTTTTCACTTGTTTGCAACCGGTGATTTCTTTGGATAGAATTCCTCTACCACATGAGTTGTGTGAATTGCCCACCCCCATATGGCCTTGACCTGAGGTCCTTTTCTCAAGTGTGTTTGAAGACTTTTCCTCCTCATAGCCTCAGGGTGATGTGAAAGCTTCCTTGGTACTTGCTGGTGTGGGTGGGTGTGGTTTTGCTAAATACCTCTATAGCATAATGGTCAGCATCTTGACCAGAAATCTACTCATTCATTGCACAAGGTGGACCCTCAGAGAGCTGGTGTCTCTTCACCCCGGACTTGTGCAGTACAAGTTGTTGTTGTTTAGTCGTGTCCGACTCTTATGCGACCCCATGGACTGCAGCCCACCAGGCTCCTCCGTCCATGGGATTTCCCAGGCAAGGATCCTGGAGTGGGTAGTATAAGGGCTACATCTAAACCCAGGATTCCTAACTCCTAGTCTGGTTCTCTCTTCACTAATGAGGGCAAAATTTAGATACAGTATTGGCAATCCTTATTTAAGGAAACCCATGGAAAGTCGGAGAAGGCCCTGGCACCCCACTCCAGTACTCTTGCCTGGAAAATCCCGTCGATGGAGGAGCCTGGTGGGCTGCAGTCCATGGGGTCACTAACAGTCGGACACGACTGAGCGCCTTCACTTTCACTTTCCACTTTCATGCATTGGAGAAGGAAATGGCAACCCACTCCAGTGTTCTTGCCTGGAGAATCCCAGGGACGGGGGAGCCTGGTGGGCTGCCGTCTCTGGTGTCGCACAGAGTCAGACACGACTGAAGCGACTAAGCAGCAGCATGGAAAGTCTTGGAGAAAGTAAGACTTCTTCCAAAATTTGGTGATCCCCCTGCCAATTTGGGGCACTGGCTCTGGTTGGAAGGGTTCACAGTGAAGACACAGCCTGCACCATGCCCTGATGGATTACCTCTTCCGGAGCCAGTTGCTCCATCTTGTTGGCATCTTGGGAGTCAAAACCTCTTCCACCTGCTCCATCTTCCCTTGGTTAGGAAGGATAAAGAGGGTTGTTGTGTTTCCTTGGCAATCCGTCCACAGCACCAAGCAGGGCAAGTACCTGTCGTGAAGATACCAGTGGTGCTGGGTATCCTGTGGCATCATAGGCACCTTGACTGTGGTGTCCTCATCAACATAGAAGTTGTGGGGAGCAGTCAAGGAAGGGATGAATGGTTTCTCCCACAGAGCTGGAGGGAAGAAGGGAAGAGGGTAGCAGGCATTTGTGGACAAATAAGCCCATCCTCCATCCAAGAAACACACCCCCCCAACCATCACTCCAGACCCTTACCTTACCATCCCATCAGTTCAACACCAGACCTGCCTGGGGCATGGACCTGGGGGTTCAGAAAGATTCTAAAGTAAGAGACCCAAGAGGATACCCAGCAAGATCTTTTCATGTCTTCACCAGTTACTTGAAATTGTTGGACTTCATTTTGTCCACCTGGTGTTCGTGTAGTGGTAGCTCATTGTGCTTCAGACATGCCCTTTCTCAGTTTAAAGTAAGATCGAGTACTCTTCTGTGTTTATGGATCAACTGGTGGCGCTGGTGGTAAAGAACCCCCTGCCAATGCAGGTAGATGTAAGAGATACGGGTTCGATCCCTGGATCAGGAAGATGCCCTGGAGGAGGGCGTGGCAACCCACTCCAGTATTCTTGCCTGGAGAATCCCATGGACAGAGGAGCCTGGCAGGCTACAGTCCATAGGGCTGCACAGGGTCAGACATGACTAAAGTGACTTAGCACGAGCACACGGAAGTTTTTTATTAGTTTTGGTAGCGGGTTGTTTGTTTGATTTTGGCTCAGTGCCAGGCGACGTTTTTGACCGGTATTTCTATAGGGCTGTTTCTTAGTGATTTGCAGCTCTCTGAACACTAGTTGTTGATCAATTCTGTATGTTGTCAGTGAGCTTTCTTCCTCCCTGGCTTGTCTTCTCACTTTCATAATGGTGTGCTTTGGTGACTGAAATTCTCCACTGTAATGCAGCGAGCATATCAGTTTTTTCCTTTATGGTTAGATCTCTGTGTCCTACCCAGGGACATTTTCCCACCTCCAGGTCCTGAAGATACTTCCCTCCATCATCTACAAGCTTTGCTCTTACCTTTTGCATTTAGGGCTTTACGTCACCTGGAATGAATGCTTATTATCAGTAGGAGGGAGGCGTACAAAATCATTTTTCCCCCCATGAGGGTACTGTCCCTACACCACTAAAAAAAAAAAAATCTATCCTTTTTCTCAACATTCTATCATGCAGGTTTTTTCAAATATCAGATGTTTGTATATCCAACGGGCCACTTCTGGGTTCTATTCCAGCCTTTCTATTCTGTCCCCTTGGTCTACATGTACCACACAGTCTAAATTAATATAGATTTATAACTGGTCTTGCTCCCCAGCAGGCAGGTTCTCCCTTTTTAGCTATTCTTGGCCCTTTGCTCTCTCGCATACATTTTAGAATCAGCTTGTTAACTGGCACCAAAAATAATCTTTTAAAAAGCTGTTAGGAGGGACTTCCCTAGTAGTCCACTGGTTAAGAATCCATCAGCCAATGCAGGGAACACAGATTCAATCTGTAGTCCAGGAAGATCCCATGTGCTATAGAGCAGCTCGGCCCATGGGTCACAACTACTGAGCCCTCGCATACTACCATCCATGCTCAGCAACAGAGAGAAGCCTGCACACCACAGCCAGAGAGTAACCCTCACCTACGGCAACTAAAGGAAGCCTGTGCACAGCAGTGACGACCCAGTGCAGCCAAAAATAAACAAAAATTTCCCCCCAAAACTGTTGGGATTACATTAAAAAATTTAGATCAATTGCTGGGGGGCTGACATCTTTAGCGCATTAAGTCTCCCTATTCATAAATTCAGTATACTATTTTTGTTTGTTTGCCCACTTCAGTATCTCTCAATATAATTTTATCTAGAAAGATGCTGCACATCTTTGGTTTGTTTTCTTCTAGGTACTTTTCATTTTTAAAGATAAACCACAGTCATTCCACTCTTCACACCATGTGACCTAGATTGAGGGCTTGAGGCTACATTTATATCCCCAAGGTGACAGGCAAATGTGTCAGAGGGCAGGCTATTTCTCTTCTATTTCTGGAGAGCCTTTTGCTTGTGCCACGAGCACTAACCCAATTGGAAAGAAGGTTACAGGAAGAGAGCACCAAAAACTTCATTATTTCTGGCCAGAGATTTGGGTGTGGTGAGAGTGTATATTATACCTGTAAATTATATTATTTTTTCCAGTTGAATGGAGTTAATAGAATATTGTACAGCCACTAAAATGAGATCTAAATAAATTTTTCAAGAGCGTAAAACTACACACACACATGAGTGCATGTGAAAACTGATAACATCTGAATAAAGTTTGTTTATTTTTATAAATAAAATAAAATTTTATAAATAAATTCCTGGTTTGCAACTGTATACAATTATGTAAGATGTTCCCTGGGTGGCTCAGTGGTAAAGAATCTGCCTGCAATGCAGAAGATGTGGGTTCGACACCTGGATCGGGAACATCCCCTGGAGAAGGGAATGGCAACCCACTCTAGTATTCTTGCCTGGGAAATTCCATGGACAGAGGAGGCAGACATGTCTAATGCTCTTTGCGTGGGATCGCAAAGAGTCAGACACAGCTGAGCAACTAAACAACAGCAGCAAATGTAAGACATTATCCAGGGGAACCTGAGTGAAAGGTACATGGGACCTCTCCACACAACTCTGCAACTTCCTGTGAATTTATAGTTATTGCAGAATTTATTTTTTTTTCCTGTTTGGTACTCTCTGGGTTTCTTGGACTTGGGTGATTATTTCCTTCCCCATTTTAGGGAAGTTTTCCACTATTATCTCCTCAAGTATTTTCTCATGGTCTTTCTTTTTGTCTTCTTCTTCTGGAACCCCTATGATTCGAATGTTGTAGCGTTTAATATTGTCCTGGAGGTCTCTGAGATTGTCCTCATTTCTTTTAATTCGTTTTTCTTTTATCCTCTCTGATTCATTTATTTCTACCATTCTATCTTCTAATTCACTAATCCTGTCTTCTGCCTCTGTTATTCTACTATTTGTTGCCTCCAGAGTGTTTTTAATTTCACTTATTGCATTATTCATTATATATTGACTCTTTTTTATTTCTTCTAGGTCCTTGTTAAACCTTTCTTGCATCTTCTCAATCCTTGTCTCCAGGCTATTTATCTGTGATTCCATTTTAGTTTCAAGATTTTGGATCAATTTCACTATCATTATTCGGAATTCTTTATCAGGTAGATTCCCTATCTCTTCCTCTTTTGTTTGGTTTGGTGGGCATTTATCCTGTTCCTTTATCTGCTGAGTATTCCTCTGTCTCTTCATCTTGTTTAAATTGCTGAGTTTGGGGTGTCCTTTCTGTATTCTGGCAGTTTGTGGAGTTCTCTTTATTGTGGCGTTTCCTCACTGTGTGTGGGTTTGTACAGGTGGCTTGTCAAGGTTTCCTGGTTAGGGAAGCTTGTGTCGGTGTTCTGGTGGGTGGAGCTGTATTTCTTCTCTCTGGAGTGCAATGAAATGTCCAGTAATGAGTTATGAGATGTCTATAGTTTTGGGGTGACTTTGGGCAGCCTGTATCTTGAAGCTCAGGGCTGTGTTCCTTTGTTGCTGGAGAATTTGCTTGGTATGTCTTGCCCTGGAACTTATTGGCCCTTGTGTGGTGCTTGGTTTCAGTGTCGGTATGGAGGCATTTGATGAGCTCCTGTCAATGAATGTTCCTTGGAGTCAGGAGTTCCCTGGAGTCAGGGTTTGGACTTAAGTCTCCTGCTTCCAATTATCGGTCTTATTTTTACAGTAGTTTCAAAACTTCTCCTTCTATACAACACCATTGATAAAACATCTACATTAAAGATGATAAGTTTCTCTACAGTGAGGGTCACTCAGAGAGGTTCAGAGGGTTACATGGAGAAGAGAAGAGGGAGGAGGGAGTTAGAGGTGACCCAAATGAGATGAGGTGAATCAATAGTGGAGAGAGTGGGCTAGCCAGTAGTCACTTCCTTATGTGCACTCCACAACTGGACCACTCAGAGATGTTCACGGGGTTATACAGAGAAGAGAAGAAGGAGGAAGGCAACAGAGGTGGCCAGAAGGATAAAAGGGGGGAATGAAAAGGAGGGAGACAGATCCAGCCAGTAATCAGTTCCCTAAGTGTTCTCCACCGTCTGGAATACACAGAAATTCACAGAGTTGGGTAGAGTAGAGAGGGGTTAGGGAGGAGACACAGGCGACCTGGTGGAGAAAAAGGAGGGTCCAAAGGGAGAGAGAGCAGTCAAGCCAGTAATCTCACTCCCTAGTGAAAAATGGGTCCTGAAGATTGGGTCCTTAAAGGTACAAAATTGGTAACAAATACATAAAAGCAAAAATTAAAAATCTAGAGTAGAGTTTGGAATTTCAAAAATACGACATTAAAGAAAAGAAGAAGGAAAAGAAAGAGAGAAGGAACGAACAAACAAAAACAAACAAGGTCGCGAAAATTATAAAGAAAGTACAGGTACAAAATTGATAACTAATACCAGAAAGCGAAAATTAAAAATCTAGAGTAGAGTTTGGAATTTCAAAAATACGATGTTAAAGAAAAGAAGAAGAAAAGAAAGAGAGAAAAAACGAACAAATAAAAACAAACAAGGTCGCGAAAATTATAAAGAAAGTACAGGTACAAAATTGATAACTAATACCAGAAAGCGAAAATTAAAAATCTAGAGTAGAGTTTGGAATTTCAAAAATACGACATTAAAGAAAAGAAGAAGGAAAAG
>NW_011494633.1:7684673-7685280 GCF_000754665.1 Bison bison bison | reverse complement strand
TAGGTTATAAAAGTGAAAATTAAAGGAACAATAGAGGACTTAAAATTTTTTTTTTTTTAATTAAAAAAAAAAAGAAAGAATGATCGTAAAAATAATAAAAATATATCTAGGACTTTTTTGTTTTTTTTTTTTTTTTGTGGGTGTTGTGGGTTCAGTTCATTTTTGGCTAGTTACTTGGTCAGATTTATATTTCTCAAGATCTATAGGCCCCTTCCTATGTAGTCCGTAGTAACCACAGGGTTTTGATCTATTGCCTGTAGCTTCCAAGGCGTTTCCCTCTGTTATATCTTCTTCTGTTTGCTAGTCTCTTCAGTATCTGGTTTCCGCCCTGACACAAAGGGGACGGTGGAGGACTACTTTTTTTTTTTTTTTTTTAGGCTTACTTGTTCAGTCGCGCTGTGGGGAGGGAGGGAGGGATGCTGCAAACAAATAACACTGGCGTGGGCTCGCAGTGCCTCAGCCACCCTGGGTCTGCCCCCGCTCACGGCGCGTGTAGCCTCCCTGTCCACACTGCTCGGACTCTAGGTTGTTCCGCCGGGAACAATCCGAGGCTGGCCCTGGGCTGCATGCACCTCCCAGGTCCAAGCCGCTCAGGTTCAGGCACTCG
>NW_011494633.1:7661150-7684573 GCF_000754665.1 Bison bison bison | reverse complement strand
ATCTGGATGTAAAACCGGCGCACCTTCTCAGGCAGATGTTGACCGTCCAGACCCCCAAGAGGTTTTAGTTAGCAAAGAAGCCTGCTTACAATTTTATAGATAATGTCTCTCTGGGGCTGCGATTGCCCCCTTCCGGCTCTGGCTGCCTGTCACCGGAGGGGGAAGGTCTGCAGCCGGCTATCTCTGTTCAGTCCTTTGTTTCGTGCGCGGGCCTGGCGGTTTTAGGTTAGGACTGGCTTTTCGCGTGGTAGATATCCCACAGTCTGGTTTGCTAGCCCAAATTATTTCGCTCAGATAGCGCTCAGGGTATTCAGGCCAGATTCTTACTCTCAGCGATGCAGCCCACGGCGCGCCTCCCTGCCCAGCCCCGGTTTGCTAATGGCGGATGCAGGCGTCTGCGCTGCTTCTCTGCTGGGGGAGTTACTGTAGGGCTCGCAACCTGCGAGTTTTAAATTGTTTATTTATTTTTTCTCCCTGTTATGTTGCCCTCTGTGCTTCCAAAGT
Organism: Bison bison bison; assembly: GCF_000754665.1. Lineage (NCBI taxonomy): Eukaryota > Metazoa > Chordata > Mammalia > Artiodactyla > Bovidae > Bison > Bison bison. The sequence continues at coordinate 7,684,069 of NW_011494633.1, read as the reverse complement.
TCGGCACAGATTCGGCAGTGAGAAGGTTTCCTGATGTTTGGAAACTTCTCTCTTTTTAAGATTCCCTTCCCGGGACGGAACTCCGTCCCTCCCTCTTTTGTCTCTTTTTTTTTTGTTTTTAATATTTTTTCCTTCCTCCTTTCGAAGAGTTGGGTTGCTTTTCTGGGTGCCTGATGTCCTCTGCCGGCATTCAGAAGTTGTTTTGTGGAATTTACTCGACATTTAAATGCTCTTTTGCTGAATTTGTGGGGGAGAAAGTGTTCTCCCCGTCCTACTCCTCCGCCATCTTGGCTCCTCCCAGAATTTATTTTTTTTTTAAATTTTCTATGGTGTGTAAAAATCCTACACGTACTTTTTTTTTTTAATTTTCAATGGTGTGCAAAAATTCTACGTGTAAAAATTCTACATGTAAAATGCAAGCAATGACCAGTGTGGCTGAATTGTTAATCTGGGGCTGTTTCCCAGAATGTGTTTCCTGTAGATTCAAGGTGGTCACAGCAGGAGACTGGGAGTCAGATGTGAAACAGCCATCGCCCGTTGAAGGCAGATGAGATGATGGACAGACGAGATGATGGACAGACCAGAGGAGGTGTGTGCTGCAGATACCCATGCTGTCCTCCACGTTCAACGTCCAGCTCCTCCATGGTGCCCAACTGTGTCCCCAGACTATGGCCTGGGCCTCTTCCCAGGCTCCCCCTATGTAGAAACAATCTGGTGGCTGGATGTGCCCAGCTGGCATACAGACTTCCAGAGAAGTTCCAACTTGTCTACCAGCTCCAGTGCCTTTTTCTCTGTCCCTCCAAATTCTTCCTCCAGACCTTCACTTCCCCAGTCCCTCCCACAAATACACCAAGTCTAATTCCTAGGACAATCCTCTTTCTCTTAACACTTACGGTGACTCTGCTCCCTGGATGGCACCCTACGTGATACACACTGTACAAAAACGTCCCCACCTGTGATTTCAACTCTATCAACATATGTGTATAAATAGAAGACTGGAAGGAATTAGGCTAAATAATGCTGGTTCACTCAGGAAGGTAAGATTATGGACAACTTCTATTTTTTCTTTTATACTTCCATGTATTTTTTATACTTTTATGTATTTTTAAAGGTCTTCAAAATTGTTGTCATTAGAGTAATTGCAAATGCTCTATTTATTGAGCATGTCTAATGCTCAGAGATCTGCAATCTTCTTCTGCAACGGGTCAGAAAGTAAATATTTTATGCTTTACAGGTCATTCTGTCTCAGTAGCAAGAGTTAATCTCTGTCTTGCAAAGGCTGTCAGAGATAATACATAAATGAGTGGGTGTGGCTGTGTGCCAATAAAACTTTATTTACAAAAACAGGTGGTCTGTTGGATTTGGCTGGGACCTAAAGCTTGCCAATCCCTTCAGGCCCTCCTCTAAGGAACATATAAATATGTGACATCATTTGATCCTTAGAAATAAAACTTGAAGCAGGGACTCATATCCTCACTTCAAGCAAACAGCCTGCTGGATTTGCACTCTTGGTAAGGGGTAAAGCTTTGATATGAATTCATAAGATGTTTGTCACACATGCATTGTTGTTATTAAAAAAATAAATAAGAAAACCTGTCCAGAAGTATGAAGGGATGGAAATCAATATTATACAAACTTAAATATCTGATGCTCTAACATTAAATTTCCTGAAGTCTGCTCAATGTATCAGACTCAATCCATCCACTTTCTGTTTTGAGGGGTTTCTCTTTGACACGTGAGCCTTCAGTAAGTTAGGGGGAAAGGGAAGAGTGGGATTCACCAACACACTGACCTTTGAAGTACACGTAATTTACCAGCATCATCGTAGTATCGGCATTGAGCTTGCTGACCAAATTCACGATCTTCCCCAAGTTTCCTCCCTAAGGTGGTGGTTGATTAGCTGGGTCATGCTCACAGAGTCTTTGAAGTTGGTGCAGAAGAGTCTAGACTCACAGAAGGTTGCGGAGTCCTTGAGGATTCTCAGAAGAAGCAGCTGCTCAGGGCTCAGGAACAAGACGTTGCCCACGCATATCTCCAGCCTGTTGCCTGGGAGGTAGAGAGTGTGCAGAAGGTTCTGGAAGCCTTGGTGGCTGTCGAACTCTGATACCTGTGTGAGGTTGAAGCCCAGACCCTCCAGGATCTGAGTCCTGCTGTGCAAGCTGACCTCCAGGGACAGCATAGCTAGTCTGTGGAGATGCTCAGAGGGGAGAAGATACTGCCCCCAGGGGCTTGGGAAGCCAACAGGCGGTGGAAGCGGAGGGCAAAGGTGGTGTTGCCTGTGTTGATCTTGAGGCTGGAGAAGCCCTCACCTGTGCCGGGAGCCTGACGGGGGAGGTGGGCATGACCCTGGCCGTAGTGCTTGGGATGCAGCTGACCTTGAGAAAGGACCAGTCGTCCAGCCAGAAGGAGGAGCAGGAAGCCAGCCAGATGCATCTTCTGTGCTCTCAGGTTTGTAGGAGAAAAAAACGTGCCCAGGAAGCTCCCCAGTGGAACATTCCACCCCTCAGAGAAGGCTGGCAGAGGGCAGGGCCCCAGGATGAAAGTGGTCCCTCAGCTTCTGCACATGAGCTTGAAGGGGACGAGCGAACACCCAGCACCTCCACATGTGAGGTGCCCTGGCATCCTATAGCCAGACTTCAGATTTACAAAGCACAGGGCTCCTTGTCCACCGGCTCATTTCCTTTCCCATCTCTGTGAGCTCTGCATGGTACTAGACTCCATTCTCATTGCAGAGACGGGGTAACAGACTCCCAAAGTGTCTTGTCTACAGCCATACCACTCTGAACGCACCTGATCTCGGCCCAAAGTGTCTCAACCAAGTCATCAAACGAGTTAATATCTTAGCTAGAACAGAGGGCTCTGGACTCAGCCCGGGTTGTCTTGTACCATATGAGTTTATTTCCTTAACCCAGTGACGCATCACAGCAAAGCCACTAAACAACGGCTATGCTAGCATTGACTCCACAAACATCTGTGGTTTTCTTTACAGTTTGCAAAATTGCTTTTATGCTATTTTGTTTGACCCTCTTATCCACATAGAGGTAAATAGAACTGGTATTCTTATCATCCCTGTACAGATGAAATCGCTGATGCTCAGAACATGATTTGTCCAAAGTCTCAGGAATAAAATTGGTCCCTTTTCCTAATGAACTTCAGTTCAGTTCAGTTCAGTCACTCAGTCGTGTCCGACTCTTTTCGACCCCATGAATTGCAGCACGCCAGGCCTCCCTGTCCATCACCAACTCCTGGAGTTCACTCAAACTCACGTCCATCGAGTCAGTGATGCCATCCAGCCATCTCATCCTCTGTCGTCCCCTTCTCCTCCTGCCCCCAATCCCTCTCAGCATCAGTCTTTTCCAATTAGTCAACTCTTTGCATGAGGTGGCCAAAGTATTGGAGTTTCAGCTTCAGCATCATTCCCTCCAAAGAAATCCCAGAGCTGATCTCCTTCAGAATAGACTGGTTGGATCTCCTTGCAGTCCAAGGGACTCTCAAGAGTCTTCTCCAACACCACAGTTCAAAAGCATCAATTCTTCGCACTCAGCCTTCTTCACAGTCCAACTCTCACATCCATACATGACCACAGGAAAAACCATAGCCTTGACTAGACTGACTTAACCTGCCCCAAACAGGATGCTAGATTTTCTCCACCAAATCTTCTCTGCTCCATCACACGTCCCTACCATTACCTAGTTATCAGGCTCCAAACCCGGTTGTCACCCTTTACTATCTGTCTGGCCTTCCCTCCACTCCCACCCCATTCAGCCCCTCTACTGCTATGACCCTTATTCAAATCTCTGTCATCTTTTTCTGAGACCAGAGGTCAGAAAACTTTTTTTTAAAGAACCAAATAGTAAATATCTTTGGCTGTGGGGACCGCACAGTCACTGGCTCATCTATTCAGTTTGCTGTGCTCACTAGGGAACACCCCTCGCTTCCTCTCACACACTCTCTCCAGCTTCGCGGTGAGATTACACATAATTCCCCTCTGGCAGGAGCTTTTCAAAAGCACCTGGAGCCGGAAGACTTGAGTCCCCAGCTGTGTGTGGCTGGAGAAGGCTGTTCTGGGTATGAACACAAGTCCCCCCACCCAGGGCCACAAGGAGGTGGGTGCAATCATATGTAAGGGACTCTCTAGCCTTTGTCACCTCTAATGAGGGTGATCGGTGGTCCCAGTTCACCCAGGACTGTCCTAGTTTTGCCCCAGACACTGAAAGTTTTGTTCCAGAACATTCAGTCCTGGTCAGTCCAGGACGATTCGTCATCTTCTCTTTATCGTCTCCATTGCCGCCCTTATAGGGTTACTCACAGCACAATCAGTCCTGGAGTGGCCCCCCAGGCAGCTGTCTCAGCTCTAAAGGTCACCCAGGGATGTGGCTTGGGTTTATCAAGCCCAGGAAGATTGGATAAGCCTCTTTGCCCCCACCTACCACTTCCCCTATCAGGTAATTATTAATGAACAGACCCATGGGTACAGCGTGGAATCTCAAAACAGAGAGACCTCATTGCGAGTTGGCTCACCTTCCCCCAGAAGAACCCGCCGTCCTTGCTGGGGCCCCAAGAGAGTTCACCCTCCCAGTTTGTGTTACATGTTGAGATTTGCCTGATACAAGCTTTTCCCTGCAGGTCAGGGGAACCCCTTAGTGGGCCTAGTCTTCATTCTGCCTCTCAGTTGCCTTGTGAGCTTAAATCTAACCATCCCCTTCTCCGGGTGTCTGTTGCCCTGCACTACCACTTCAGTCTGATCCCCACCCCCTACAAATGAAGAGCTGGGCCAGACCAGAGGCAACAAACTCCAGGGCCTTCTCAAACCCGGGAAGGCAGCTTCCAGGGTGACCAGGTGGGGAATAGTGGACATGAGGAACTGGAGTCATCCCTCTGCAGCCAGGTGAGACCCATCTGGAGGCTAGACCCTGCCCACAGCCTCCCAAGTGCAATCCTGGACTAGGAGATTTCCAGAGGGGCCTGCTAGCCTCCCTGGAGGCTCAGACAGTAAAGCGTCTGCCTGCAATGCAGGAGACCTGGGTTTGATCCCTGGGTCGGGAAGATCCCTTGGAGGAAGAAATGGCAACCCACTTCAGTACTCTTGCCTGGATAATCCCATGGACAGAGGAGCCTGGGAGGCTACAGTCCACGGGATCACAAAGAGTCGTACATGACTGAGCGACTTCACTCACTTCACTGCCAGCTTTATAGCTGCATGTTTTTGCAATGTAACCCACCAAGATATCACACAGTATAGATGGCAAGGACATTGCATCCCAGGAGCAAGGGTGAGAACAGACACCTCCTTGGCCCAGGAATCCAGTCTCACACTTCCTCTCTAATCATGGAAATGAAGCTGCTGTCTCTCCAGTAAACAGGGAGCAGTAAAAAGGGAGCCCCAGCAGCCTTGAATCATTCTGGGATAGCTGTAGGTAGGGGTGATGTCTGGCTGTTCTTCAGACCATTTGGGGAGTGATGTGGCCCTCGGAGTCCTGAATGAGATGCCCTAGACCATGCAGGCTTCCTCCAATAGGCTTTCCTGAATAGGTCTTCAGGTACTTGGTGGAACTGAGTGGACTGTACACCAGTATAGAGCAGTGAAACAGGGCCGGGAGCCCCAGGCTGGGCAGGACAGGTCCCAGCACGGGCCTGGACTCAGCTGGCCCAGGGCCCAAGTCCCAGCTCTGCTATGGGGCTCAGAAGGTTCAGGGACGTGCCCAAATTACCAACACAATAAGGCATCAACACCAGGATGAGAGAGGAACCTGATGTGCCAGGTAAGACAGAGAATTCTGATGTCACTTCATTCTCTCTCTCTCTCTCTCTCACACACACACACACACACAATACTATCCCATAAAAAAAAACTTGCCCAGAGAAGTTGCTAGCTCAGATTCCAAGGTAGGATTTGCACTCTGAACTATTCTTTCTCTACGGGGACAGACTGTCACTCTGCTGGAACATCAGCTCCAGTTTTGTTCACGGCTCTAACCCAAGTGCCAGGACAGGGTATAGCATACCGCAGGGGTGCCAGCAGTATTTACCGAGGGAATGAATGAAGGAAAGATGCTTATTGATATTTGGTCTCATGCATGTTAAAACAAATGATTTGTTCTTCACCAGTCCACAATTTGGGTTTCTGCTACTTGGTCTGCCTTCTGCAATGAGTTAGAGGTTGACGCAACGGCTTCCAGGGGTCAGCACATTCTTGGCTACAGCTGGAGGGACAGGTAGCCTGACCCCACTGCACCCAGTGACTGCCCTTTGCCCTGGCACCTGCCCCTGTGATGCTCTAGACAGAGGTTGGGTTTGGGTGTTAGACACACTCTGCTACCACTGCGCTGTGTGACCTTGGGCAGATCACTCCACCTCTCTGAACCTCACTTTCCTCATCTGACAAATTAGGAGTGCTTACCGTTGGGAAGGCTCATAGGAGGGAAACAGATGGCATCCTAAAGTGTGCCCAGATCCGTGTCAGTTTCCCTCTTCCCCTTCTGCAGCACTGGGGTGGAGCGGAGGCCCAGAGAGGTTACCTGTCTTGCTCGAGGTCACACAGCTAGTAAATGGGAGAGCTGGGATCTGAACTCTGGCATCTCTGGCTCCAAAGCCCAAATGACAACTTCCACTTCTAACTACTGACATCAGAAAGGAGGTGGTTGCCTTTTTCCAAAGACCAACATTGTTCAAACGTGGCCCTGAGGTCCTCCACAAGAGGGACACTTGTTAAAAGCAGAGAATCACAGATGTTCCCCAAGTTTCTTGAATCAGAATCATGAGGGTGGTGTAGAGTGGATCCAGACATCTGCCTTTTTAATCAACTCCCAGATGTGTGTGGAGAAGGAAATGGCAACCCACTCCAGTATTCTTGCCTGGAAAATCCCATGGACAGAGGAGCCTGGTGGGCTACAGTCCATGGGGTCAGTGTGTGACTTCCCTGCAGTTTAATATTTCACCACCAGAGGGCTAACTACTATTTCTTTTTCTTTTTCTTTTTTTTTTTTTAACTACTATTTCTTAATGGCACAGGCATCTCCTCTAACGTCAGGTATTCCCAAAACCCTCACCCTGGGAGTTTGGGTGAAAAAAAAGGTGGCTTTTGTGGTTGGGAAAGCACACCCTCTGCTATTCTAAAAGAATGTTAAATCTAGCTCATCTAGCCAAACATTTCCTCTTATAGAGGGGGATAGAACTTGCTCAAGGCAAGTAAATTGTACTCTTGCCTGGAAAATCCCATGGACGGAGGAGCCTGGTAGGCTGCAGTCCATGGGGTCGCTAAGAGTCGGACACGACTAAGCGACTTCACTTTCACTTTTCACTTTTCACTTTCACGCATTGGAGGAGGAAATGGCAACCCACTCCAGTGTTCTTGCCTGGAGAATCCCAGGGACGGCAGGTCCTGGTGGGCTGCCGTCTATGGGGTCGCACAGAGTCGGACACGACTGAAACGACATAGCAGCAGCAGCAGCAGCTCAGAAAATTATACACACAGCACTGTCCATACCACCACATACCCTCTCCTGAGCTCAGACTTGACTACAGGTTGGAGGGGAAATAGAAACTCTCAGGGGCTCAAGGGGGAGATTTCAGCCTGTCTCTGAATTCATTCATTCATTCATCCAGCTGCTTACTGAGCTCCTGCCATCAGGAGCAACACTGTTACATTCTCACTGGCTGGATCCATGCACTGTAGCATATAGTTGTGAAGGGTAAGTTCAGGAGTTAGGACTGATAGTACAGGGACTTACTTACTGGCGGCAGGTGGAGATGAGGGTTAGTAAGGGATTCCCAGGGAAGGGACATGAGAGCTGATATGAATGAGGAGTTACCAAGTTAAAGGAGAGGGGTGGGGCAGGGAACAGTGTTCCAGACAGGTGAACAGTATGAAAAAAAGTTCTGTAGAAGAATGAATCATGGAATGATGATGGGTACAAAGACCCCACTGTGCCCAAGGATCAGCGTGTGAATGATGGGGATGGGGGAGGGTGGGAGAACTGGCATGGGGGACACACAGGTGCCCAAGGCACCACCTTGACCTTCGGGGAGCAGGAGACAAGGTTTGACCACAAGTAGCAACAGCGTGAGGCAGCCCTAGGCAAGTCCATAGCCACAGAGCAAAGGATTGGAAAGGAGACACAGGGCAGGCTTCACGGAGGAGGAGGCATTTAGGTTGATCCTGGTTTGGTTTGATTCAAAGGCATTAGGCTCTTCTCTCTGACTGGGCAGAGCATGTATCATCTTAGCCATGAGGCTTTTCTATCTGATCCTGAGCAGGTAATTTCAGGTCAAAGTCATTCTGGACAAGAAGGAAAGGAGGAGATAGGGATTTCTGCTCTTGAAGGGCCAACTCAGTCCTTCAGACTCTGTCTCCCTCCCTCCTGTCTGTGAGCCCTGCTGGCTCTGCACAGCTCTAACCAAAGGCAGGTGGGACACACAGTCTTGACTTTAGGCCCCTTTGCACTCCTTAGCTCACAACCAGCTGGGTCTCAGCATTTAGGGCTGTTAAGGATTGTGAGGTAAAGGAGGACAGGCTTTTATGAGTGATTGTGCAGACGTGGCCGCAAAGTCTGTGCTGCATCAAAAGGTAGAGTCTATTTTCCTTCCCTCCACCAGAATCAGGGCTTCCCCTGTGACTTGTCTTAATAATTTGGAGCAGAAGTGATGTTGTGTGAACTTCTGAGGCTGAGCCTTGCAATCAGCAGCTTCTGCTTTCACATGCTGGTAGATTCCTTCTTGGAAGCCAGCTGCCGGGTAAGGAGGCTGACCTGGGGCGGCCATGCTGGGAGGAAGCCCAATGGAACCAAATAGGGAGGAGGGAGAGAGGGGAAGGGAGGTCACAGGGAGGAGCACGGGGCACCGGAAATGCCAGTGAAGCCTCCGGGACCTCTCAGCCCTGCACAGCCGCACTGTGCACGCAGCTGAGTGAATGACTGCAGCCAGCACCATATAGAGCAGAAAAACTGCCTGGCAAGACTCTGCCTGAATGTCCCACCACTAACCTTCAAGTAAGTGAGAGAGTGATCGCTGCTTTCAATGACTGAGATTCTGGGTGGTTCATTATGTAACTGTGAATTTTCCGAACAGTCCAGACTTAGGGTTTTTTTAGAGCAGATTTTTTCTGCTTTTTTTTAAAGAAGGACTCTAAAGCACAGATCACCTGACAGACGCTAAGTAGCAAGACAGCACACGGGACAGGGGCTGTTCTCAAGAGTGAGGAAGGCGGAGGCTGGAGAGGAGGCACAAGTCCATTCATCAGGTCATCAGTCATTTACTGAGCACCTACTGTATGCCAGTGCTGTGCAAGGCTCTGGGAGTTGGGCTTTGAGGAGGACAAAGTCTCCATTCTCATGGAACACATGCCATGGTAGTCCAGATGATGGACGAGGCATAAATAAACACATAATTAATAGACTATCAGATCATGGTCAGTGTTGGAAGGAACATGTTGCAGGGAGATACAGACTGATTGGGAGGTGGCTGGTCAGGGCAGTCCACCCTGAGGAGGTAACATTTGAACCAAGACATGGGTGAGGAGAAGGGACAAGCATGCAGACAAGCATGGCTGGGAGCTAAGGCCAAGGGGAGAGGGCTTAGCCCAAGTCATTCAGGACGTCACTGATGAGGCAGGCGATGGGGCGTCTGAGACACCCCAGGGGGATCTGCATCCACTGCTCCCGTTGCCACAGACACCTTCTGGAGAAGAAAGTGGTGTCCCTCTTCCTCACTCCTCACTCACCATAGAAACCAAGCAGAGGGAGCCGGGGCAGCGGGAGGAGAACCAGCCGGTGAGGGCACCAACCTCCAGCAGGTTCATGGGCAGAACCAAACGCATGAGAGACAGCTAACTGACAATGAACTCTGCGTCAGTTCTAACGACTGCTTTCAGTGCAGGCATGGATGGATTGGGTGTACATGATGCTTGGATCACAGTGAGTTTAAAAAAAAAAAGGCAAGAACCCAAAGGAGGCTGCAGAGTCACTCAGATGGAAGTCTTCATGGGTTCTGATTCGTCAGTTGCCTTCGAGACCTGGGCAGTGAGAGCCGCTGGTGCTGCTGAGAACATGCTGATAATAGGAACTGGAGCAGGGAGGTGTGGAAGTAATAGGCTCCCCCAGCTAGAGGCCGAGAGGAGAGCTATGTAGCTGGGAATGGGTACTGGAGACCTGGGTGCCGGTTCTTCGATGGTCAGTAGTCTCTGGGTGGCATTTAGCAGGTTTCTTTCCTTCTATGGCCTCAGTTTCCCCCTCTGTAAATGAAGGTGGCCAGACCAGTAAGGGCTGCACATTGAACCGTCTCAAGGTCCAGGCTGTTAACAGGACAATGAAGCAAGTTTCAGAAGCACCGTGAGAAATTCTCAGTGCCCAGGGCCGCGTCTACCATGTAGTAGATTTTTATTCAGTCACTCAGTCATGTCCGACTATTTGCAACCCCATGGACTGCAGCACAGCAGGCTTCCCTGTCCTTCACCATCTCCCGGAGTTTGCTCAGACTCATGTCCGTTGAATCAGTGATGCTATGTAACCATCTCATCCTCTGTCATCCCCTTCTCCTCCTGCCCTCAATCTTTCCCAGCATCAGGATCTTTTCCAATGAGTTGGCTCTTAGCATCAGGTGGCCAGAGTATTGGAGCTTTAACTTCACCACCAGTCCTTCCAATGAATATTCAGGGTTGATTTCCTTTAGGATTGACTGGTTTGATCTCCTAGCAGTCCAAGGGATGCTCAAGAGTCTTCTCCAACACCACAGTTTGAAAGCATCAGTTCTTCAGCATTCAGCCTCCTTTATGGTCTAACTCTCCATAAGAGTTAGGCTTCAACATTTGTTGAAGGTCTAGATGAACCTGGTGTCTGATCTTCTGACAGCCCCAGTGAACCTTCTGATTGTCCCAAGGGAGTTGTAAATCTGGATTTCTTTTCTTTTCTTTTTTTTTTAATGTGATTTATCTCGATTTTGGCTCACATGGTAAAGAATCTGCCTGCCATGCAGCAGACCCAGGTTCGATCCCTGGGTTCGGAAGATCTCCTGGAGAAGGAAATGGTAACCCAATCCAGTATCTTGTCTGAAGAATTCCATGGACAGAGGAGCCTGGTGGGGCTACAGTCCATGGGATCGCAAAGAGTCAAACATGACTGAGCAACTAATGAGGAAGCGAGGAGTAATCCCAATTTTAAAATGTGGGTCTCTAATTTAAGTAAGTTTTATAAATCTGTCCACACCAAACAGTACAGCTTGTACTGGTTCAACCTGTTTGCTGTCAGTTTGCAATGACCTTGGTGCCAATAGATCTTCAAGGCCTTTTCCAACCCTGCATTCCTGGGAGAAAAAAAAAAGGTTTATGTTTCATTCAGTTCGTTAAAGGATTTGAGACTGGCTTAAGGGACCTTCCCTAGATTCAAATTTAAAAGTTAAAAATTAAAAAATTAGACTCACCATCAGGAAAAATGTAAATGAAGTCAGAATGCTGATCAAAGCCATGATAAAAAAACTACAAACCTGGAGGGCTGACCCTACCTGATTTCAAGATATTATCAAAGACACAGTAAATTAACAGAAACAGAACGCCACAGCTGGAAAGTCACAGCACGTGCATATTTACGAGTTAGAAGTTTTCACAAGGCTATTTGCTGCTAAGTTTCCTAGAGACCAAAGTCACAAGGGTTGAGTTTTCGTACCTGTTTTTCATTGCTCACATGGGCAAGGGTGCTGGTCCCTCCTAAAGCAGCCCCGAGCTCCTCCCCGGGGAGCGGCTCCAGCTATCGCAGGCTACACACCCTCCCCCCCTCCTTCCAGGATGCAGAGAAGGGCCATCTGGATGGCCAGAGTAGGGGGTTTAGGAGCCGCCTCCTCAGGTCCACTGGGAGAGAAGGAAGGCTCTGTGCTCAGGCCTGTCCCACGTCCAGGCTGGGGAGGACGACGAAAGGGGAGCCTTGGGATGCTCCAGGTCCAGTCTGCTGTGTCCAGATAAGGATCAGGCCGAGATGCACCCGTGCTGTGCTGGCTTCCTCGTCTTACTCACGCTGTTGTCCCACATCCTGGAATGCTATCTCCTGCTCATCCACAGCCCCTCTCTTCCCTGATCCCACCACTCAGCCCCCAGCGCCAAGTTGGAGACGCCCCTTCTAGCTGCTCCTTCATATCACTGTGGATGTTTAGGTGAACAATGGCAAGTGCCGGAAATTCATATAGTCGATGCTTCAATCTAACACACGGGGTTTCCTGCCCTGCCCTCTCCAGCCAGCATTAGACCGTGTTGTCCTCCACATTTAAGCATTCTGCCAAACATCCATAATTTCCCTTCTTCAGGGTCTGCCAGAAATCCCAGGTGGCACAGTTGTAAAGGGTCTGCCGGCTCGTGCAGGAGACACAAGAGGTTTGCGATCCATCTCAAGATCAGGAAGATCCCTGGGAGTAGGAAATGGCAACCCATTCCAGTGTTCTTGCCTGGAAAATTCCTTGGACAGAGGAACCTGGTGGGCTACAGTTGATGAGGTGGCAAAGAGTTGGACGTGACTGAGTGATCGACCATGCACACATGCGGGATCTACCAGCATTTATTCAGGCTCACCCTGCCCCTGGATGTCACAGCCCTGCCCTGGATGCCCCTGTCACAGCCAAGTTGCAGCCTGCACTCCCCCCGAGCTAACGTGCCAGGGCTCCGGGCGGTGGAGGGGACGTTCCGGGCTGCGGTGGGGACGCCTCCATCTGCCCTCCCGGGTGACCTAGGGTCCAGGCAACTGTGCTGTGCCAAGCTTGCAATCAGACAGACCTGCCATCCGCCCTGGCCTTGGCACTTGCTGTTTATAACCTCCAGGGGCAGGGATTTCCTTCCCTGAGGGCTGGGCCTCAGTTTCCACATCTGGAAAAGAAGGCTGTCCTTCGAACTGCATAGGGTTTTCCGAGGATCAGCTGGAAGACGAAGCTCTCCAAGCTCAGCCCAAATGCTGACACCTGGTTATCCCATGCCCTTCAGTGGGGACCGGCCATGCTCCCTGTGCACCTCCTTCCTTTACAGAAAGCCAGCACTCTGCCCTTCACCTGGCTCTCCCTGAACTGACAGCATCATCCTGACCTTGATGGCAGGTGCGTAGCCACGTTCTGCATAGGTGCTGAGGCACCTATGAGCTCAGCCCCACTGAGAGTGACCCTACTGTGTGTCATTGACTTCCCTGCCCTGGCTTTGGGTGGGGAATCTCACCTGCAGCTCACCCCCTCCCATAGGGGCTATAGGCCTGGGTTGGGGGACAGGTCTTGAGGGGGCCACAGGCCTTGGGGAGGCCACTGGGAAGCCCAGATCCTGGCCAATGATTGATTGACTGGTGAGAGCCCCTTACTCAGGAAGGCACAGAGTGCAATAATGTGGGAGGGTGAGGAGGAGCTGGAGGCTGCAGAGGACCTGGGGAGGCAGAGGCAGGAGCACCCAAGGCAGAGAGCAGCTGAGTCCCCCTCAGGGCAGCGACGTTCACCCCCTCGTGAGGGCCTGGAAGCTGAGCTGATGGCGCCCAGGGCAGGTCCAGTCCTGAGTGTGAGCTGATGGTGCCACTGCCCAGCTCCTCCCTGCCCCCTGACTTCCTTCGAATGAGCCCAACTACTGTGAAAGCTCAGTACTGCTGGCATTATGCCCATTTTACAGATGAGGAAACTGAGGTCTCCAGAAGTCAAGTCCTTTCCCCAACTCACTGGTGAGAAAGTGGCCAAGCTAATGTTCAAGGACAGTCTTTCTTTCCTCAGAAATGCCAACTTGGGTGACCAATTCACTTTGTCCACTCAGCCCAGGGCTGGGTCTGTGGGAACCATCAGGTAAATGTGCTGCAGGTGGATGGCTTGCTTCATAAGGAGGGAAAACAACCCTGCTGGCTGGGTTTAAAGCAAGTCTGCCCTTGTTCCAACCCCCTCTAACCCTGCTACCATACCTTATTCCAAATGCAGTTCCCATAAAGTCTGTGCATTTCCCCACACTCCGCAGGTGTGCATTGGAATGTATCTATGAGTACTCAGGCCCAGTCTGCCCCAGGAGGCAAGGAACACTCTAGAAAGCTCAGTGATTTGTTTAGAATGGAATTTCTCAACACAACTCTATTGGCATGTAGGGCTGGGTTATTCTTTCTTGGGGGCGGGGTTGCTATCCTGTGCAATGAAGGATGTTTAGCAGCACCCCTGGTCTGTACCCATAGGTGCCAGTAGCATGCCCCCCGAGTTGTGACAACCCCAGACCTCCCCAGACACTGTCAAACGTCCCCCAGGAGGCAACATTGCTCCCATTGAGAAACACAGTGGGAGAGAAGCCGGCAGCTCCTCACCAAGGACACCATCAGCCTTGGTTTCTGCTCTAACTTGTGAACCTTACACAAAGCACAGACACGAGTCTTACATTCTCCGTTTTCTTTTCCAGCGCTTTCCCCAGGCTGAGCCTCAGAGCGTCCACCTCTCAGGGGTGTTTGCATCTGGCCTTCTGCAGTGGGGCTCACCAGGCTCAGCAATGACAAGGCTTTGAGTCACCAGCAGATGGTGCAAAAATCCTTCCCAGGCCTCTGTGGTTGCTGCTTTCTTCTCTGTGACCTGAGTTACTCTGAGAATCTGATGCTGAAAGGAGCTTTAGTGCCCTGGTTCTGAACTGTGGGGCCGGCGTTAGATTTTGCCCCCCAGGGAGCCTGAGACATTGGATTGTCACAGTTGAGAAATTGCTACTGCCACCTAGTGGGCAGAGACCAGAGACACGGCTGAACACCTTAGGGTGCACGGGACAGCCTCCCCGACCAGGAATGATCCAGCCCAGAATGTCAACTGTGCCGAGGTTGAGAAGCCCCAGTTTATAGATGAGTAAACTGAGGACACCGAGGGAGAGTTTAATTGTGTGGGTGGCTTCCCAGCATGCTTATGGGATGTGGTGATAAGATGAGGTGAAAACTGTGATGAGGGTTTACAAAGCACTTACGCTTGAGGGCAGAGGGTCTGATTTCTTTGTCTCTCTCCCTGCATCCACAGAAGTTCTCAGGAAAAGTTGGCTGAACTGGATTGAATAGGCCCCTCCACATCTGAAGATGGGCAATAGCTATAGCTGCATTTTGACACTGCCTCCTGATCAGATACTAATGCTGCCCAGAGCACTGGGTTGAGAAGTGCCATATTCAGCAGATAAGAGTCCTAGAATCAACTAGTCATGTATGCTAAGAGTGCAGAACCAGATAATCAGAAATTCAGCCTTTTTGCTGATCCCAGAATGGATGATCAGAAGCCTGGGAGGAAAAGATTCCATTAGAGAAGATTTTTCTTATAAATCATAAGCCCTCTGAATTGATTTACTGTAAAACAGGTGAACAAATATCAAGATGCATTTAGGACATCCTAGAAAACATGGACAATGCATCTGAAGAACTGCAGATGTAGGTGAGTTTTGTGATTTCATCTTCTGGTTGCAAGACGGAGAGCATTTTTTGCCTGAATTGACTGCATCTCTCTGAGCAGATGCTGGGCAAGTGTCTGCCGACTTTTGCCCAGGTTGCTTTTGCCCAGTATTCGAAGCTGGACACTCCAACATACCCTGACTTCCATCTTCGCTGGCTCAACCTGGCCGAGTCCATCTCTCACCCGAGCTGCAGGTTCTTTCATCCGTGAACAGGAGTAATAATGCTCCCTTGCATCACCGGAGGATGTATTTCCCCAGGTAAAGGATGGGGATGTGTTTCCTAAACTTGGAAGAGCCGACACCTGCCATGACTCACTGAAGAACAGGGCAGCAAATTAGGTGACGTCATCATGTTCTCCTGATGAAAGGCAAAATTGTGAGGGCTTTTTGTTTTTTTGTCTTAGTTCCCTCATCCCTCAAGGTCCTGAGACATAAACCTTTGGAACTTTTAGCCTCAGCACCCCCACTGCCCTCATTTTATTGTCTCTGTTAGGTTTTTACCAGACAGAGATGACCTTGGCTGGGCTCACTTTTCCAGGTGACAGTATTGCTACATGGGTTTTCGGGGTTTCTTGTCTTCTACTCGTTAGTCTGCCCTGCACCCATGCCTCCCCTCTCCCCTTGTATCTCAAAGCCTGCCTCACTGAGCCCAAAGAGGTTCTCGCATCAGCTCCCCATGGGCCCACCTGAGGGTCCTTTAATTGTGTTTTGATCTTCGGAAAGGACCATCAGCCCTTACCACATTTTCCAAGGGGTTGCCACCAAGGCCAGCATGGAGATCAGCTGACCGATTCCAACTGTTTGGAGGAAGTCGAAACTTAATAAGGCCCATGAGGATCCAGGGGCGAGGCAGGGTCAGAACCTGGTTGGGTGGGTGGCAGTGTTCATTCCATCTGCCCTCTCCACCAAGGAGTCACGGAGCCTTGGTTTGCTGGGATAGGGCCAAGGTAACAAAAGCATGGCAAAGCAGGGGTAGGAGACAGAAGAGAGTGATGGAAGGTCATCTGCGGGTCAAAAAGAGTGAACAACTTCCTAGAGGGTGAAGCAGAGCTAAGGAAACTGTCAGAGAGAGGGGGGCAGTTTCCCTCCGGGGATGAGGCATCTGAACAGAGGCTTCTGAAGCCAGACAGTATCTCCGTATCCCAAGAGGCTCTGGAGGCACAGTGGTCCCCAGGGGCTGAAGCTCACCTCCATTTCTAAATTGCTGGGGGCACTTCAAGTCCCTTGGCTCTCTGATCCTCAGATTCCTCACTTATTGGCGGGGACACCTACCCCATAGGGCTGTGGTTAGGTGTAAATTAAATCATGCACATGACTTGCTTAGCATGTAATAGGTAGTCAGTGCTACTCTGCCTGTGGCATATCTATAAGGTAGTTGCATTAAAAGTAGAATAGAATCTAGAATAAAAGAGATGAAAGTTGCCCAATTTCTGCCTGTTTCTAACATGTCCCATCCAGGTGCCCCTCCTTTGGATACAGATGAAGGGAGCATGGCCAGAGAAGACAGGGATGATGAGAGTCCTGGAGATGAGGTCCTGAAGCCTGGCTGAGGAAAGGAGGCACCTACATGGGATGAGAGATGATACTGGCATGAGCTGGGTTCACTGGGAGGAGCCTGAAGGCTAGGCAGCCCACATTCCCCCAGTCCTCACTAAGTCCCCTGCAATGCGGGGCCCTGGGACACAATACCAGGCACATTCCTTGCTCCCAAGGAGTCTGCAGACTTTATTGCACATGGATGTCTGGGGAAGAGGAGGTTCAATGCTCCAAGGTCCACAGGCCTCATGTTTCACGCAAGATGGTACCCGGAGTCCTTCTGATGACCCAGGAGACATCAATGGCCCAGCCTCATTTCCTTTCCTGTCTCACCTCCCACCAGTCTCCCCTTCACTTATTCCAGTCCGGCCTCCCTGCCCTTCTTTCTGTTCTACCAACACACTGGCCATACCCCAGGGCCTTTGAATGCCCGATTGCCCCTGCTTGGGAACTCCTCCAAGGTGGGTCCCTTTTCTGTGCAGGTCTCTGCTCAAATCGGCCTCCTTAGGGAGGTCTTTGGGGGGCACTCATGGAAAGAGCTTTGCTCAGCCTCTCCCCAAAGTCACTCCAAATCCTACTGTCCCGTTGTCTCTTCAAAGCAGTGATCTCTACCTGCAGCCACTGTGCCCATTTATCTGTTGTTTATCTGTTTGCCATTTCACCTCATTAGACTTTTTTGTATTTTTATTTTGTAGTATATTTTTAAGTAAAATATTTTAATAAAAAATTTAAAAATTGCACTCCATTTACAATTATTATAAAATATTGGCTATATTCCTGTGTTGTACTATATATATATATTTAAGCATAATTAAGATTCATTTGGGGCTCCCGGGTGGCGCTAGTGGCAAAGAACCCATCTGCCAATGCAGGAGACATAAAGAAAGTCGTATTTGATCCCTGAGTTGGGACGATCCCCTGGAGGAGGGCATGGCAACCCACTCCAGTATTTTGGGCTGGAGAATCCCATGGACAGAGGAACCTGGAGTTCATGAGGTAGCAAAGAGTTGGACAAGACTGAAGGGACTTAGCACATGCATGCAAGATTTATACAATTTTCACACAGCAGTAGGATACAAATTCTGTTGAAGTTCCCATAGACTAAACTAAGAGACACTGGAACATATCCAGGGACATAAAATAAGGTGCAAAAATTTCACAGTCTAAGGGCATTAAAAGACACTTACTCCTTGAAAGGGAAGTCATGACAAACTTAGATACCTTATTAAAAAGCAGAGACCTTTGCCAACAAAGGTCCATATAGTTGAAGCTATGGTTTTTCCAGTAATCATGTACAGTTGTGAGAGTTGGACTATAAAGAAGGCTGAACACCAAAGAATTGATACTTTCAAATTGTGGTGCTAGAGAAGACTCTTGAGAGTCCCTTAGATTGCAAGGAGATCAAACCAGTCAATCCTAAAGGAAACCAGTTGTGAATATTCATTGGAAGGACTGCTGCTGAAGCTGAAGCTCCAATACTTTGGCCACCTGATGCAAAGAGTCGACTTATTGGAAAAGACCCTGATGCTGGGAAAGATTGAAGGCTGGATGAGAAGGGGACGACAGAGGATGAGACGGTTGGATGGGATCACCATTTCAGTGGACATGAGTTTGAGCAAACTCTGGGAGATTGTGGGGGACAGGGGAACCTGGTGTGCTGCAGTCCATGGGATTGCAAAGAGTCGGACATGACTTAGTGACAGAACAACAACAACAAAGGATACTGAAATCATACAGAATCTGTTCTCTCACCGCTGTAACCTTCATGAGAGCAGACACCTGGCTCTACAGGGATCTCAGGGCTTGCAAATCAAAGCATATGAGATGATCCATTGGGGCAGGAAGAAAGTATCAGGTTTTTTGGTTTACCTTTTCTTGTTTTAATTCAAAAGAAATGAAGTTCTACTTCTATATAATATATGGGTTAACACTGGCTCCATTACTCAGCTACCTGACACCCAGGCATACTCCATGTGCAGAATCCACGTGATGTTGATGGGGGCACCCCACAGTGCTATCCTTGGTCCTTGGCTCCACTTCTGATGATTGGTTCACACTGTAGTTTCTGGGTGCCTGGCTCAGCGCGTTGACAGAATATGCAGAATATATTACCCAGGGGTTAATTAAAGTAACTCTCACAACATGAATAGCCCACTTAAAAGGATTCCTACAAGGCAGCTGTGGATTATGGATAATCAAGCTTACTATGCACAGAGAACTGTTCACATAGGAACTGGCAGGACCAGTATGTATTGCACTGATGGCTGCTGGACACAGCTGTGCAGGTTGCAAACCGCACAAGGGCACTTGGACAGGAGGCAGGCGGCGGCTGACATCAGTCCACACTCTAGTGGCCAGTCTTTCTTCCCAAGTGCAGGGCTGTGTCCTCCTAGACAGAATGCCTTTTCCCCACCTCCCTCTCCTGTTTCTCGTACTGGTCCCCCAACAGCCCCATCACATGGGGCTCTGATACTCAAGCCATTTCTCACAAGGAATCAGCCAAAGTGCTCAAGAGGCCTCAAAGACCATTTGAAACACAGATTTACATCCACAATCAATAACCACTCCAGGCCTTGCCTTGTGACACTGCCCAGTGATTCTTCAATGGCCAGCTCCTCCTCTCATGCTAGCAGAAACTGGATTGTATACGGAGTAGCCATGTGCACTACAAAAAAAGCCCATTTTCCAGTTTCCCTTGCTACTATAGAGTCGCAAAGATTTGGACATGACTGAAGCTACTTAGCACGCACTTGCTACTAAAGATGATAATCAAGCAGCAATTTGGCTAGAGAGAAATAATGGGACGTCTTCTAAGGATTTGGGGAGATTTTTTTTTGTAATGTAGATAATACCCTTCCTCCTTCCTCCTTTCTGGAATGCAGATGTGATGATTTGAGGTGTGGCAGCTCTTTTGTGATCTTGAGAGAAAGGACAAGGCAGCGGTAAAGACTAGTCCTGACATCTCTGTGTGATGCCAAGCACTGTTATCTTTCTGCTGTATGAAAAAAAAAAATTCCCTCATTTGTTTAAGCTGTTATTTGATCAAGTTTTGGGTTGCTTGCTACAGAACACAGTTCTAGACAGTTGACTCCTCAGCAGAGGTTGTTCTTTACAATATTAGCTCCAATTGTGTAGAATAATCACAATTAGCCAGCTATTTAAAAACTAACACTAACCTTTAGATTTTTTTCAGCAGTGTTTAAACTCATGTATATTTCAATCAGTTATGTTGTAAAATGCTATCTAATTTAATAACACATTTTAGGAATCTCTTTAAATATGCTTTATTTAAGTATAATACACATATAGAACCAATCACATATTGTTTAAGTGTGCAGCTCATTAATTATTCACAAACTGAGCCCATCCAAAGAGCCAGGACCCAAATCAGGAAAGATAATGTGACCAGTTTCCCAGAAGAAGTCTCTTTTTAGATATCTTTCTTAATAATGAAAGTGAAAGATCACATACTGTTTGTTTTAGAACAATGACTAAACTAATATATGGAAAAATAATATGACAATAAACTAAGATGGACCCATTGGTTAGCAGATACTGCTTAATGAACCAGAGAAAACATTGCTGAAGATTCAAAACAGGGATTTGAATCAAACAAATTCCTCATGTGGATGGTTTGCTTTATAGTTGGATGACAGTATTGAGACTAATATGTCTCACATTAGGATGTTTGCTAGATTTTCAGATGCTGCTTCAGCAATGAAATATGCTTTAAAAAAAAACTATTATTTTTGGTGAAACACTAAAGGAAAGGTGTACTGGAGAATATTTTTCAACACTGTTATTTCTTAAGTCAAAACAATATTTTTATGGGGAAAGAGTGTAGGCACAGATGCAGTATTTGTTTAGACTGGAAGATATGAAGGATTTAGGGTATATTTATAGAAGTAACACCACATGTGAAATTCTTTTCTTATATACGTAAGCAAACTATACTATCAATGTGTTATATTATCAGAATACACTTTATAGTAAGATAGTCATTTTCAAAGTCTTGATTTGAAAGATATTATCAATATAATAAGTTTTATAAAAAAGAATATTTCAGAGTGACTCTTCAGAAAATAAGGAATTATGTTGAAAGCTTTGATACTACGGAGAAATTTTCAGCTTATCTTTTGTAAAGTACTTGAAAGTATCATTCTTAAAGATGTGTTTTTTTTTTTTACACAGGATAGATATTTCAAATTTGTTGACTTTTTCCTTTGCAATAAAAATGGGTCTCATTTCCAACTGTATTTGTTTCCAGAAAACAATCTATATCTGATATAAAAGAGGTTTTACTTAGGAGTAAGAAAGTAACAGTTTTCAAAAACAAAAACCATCCTCATGCTTTGGAAATATTTTGAAAAGAAACATTTCTATTTTTACCCATTGTTGTTGTTGATAGCCATGTAAATATGTTACCTGTAAAAATCTTATTTGTAAACTTGAAAACACTTGGCAACAACATTTTCCAACCTATTTAATTTTTTTTTCCCCCAACAAAGGATTTCAGGTATTTTGAACCTGGAGTATTCTGGTGTGCCTTCCCTGGGAAAAGGTGATGTGTTGACTCTGGACATTCAAGTAAGTGCAGAAGTGATGGCATGTTCCTTCTGGGAACAAGCTTTACGAGCATCGCAGCTCACCCTGCTCTCATTTCCCATCGCCAGCGTGACAGTGTTTGGGAAGGAGTTTGGGTTCCAGAGTGAAGACGTTTTGGAGCAGACCAGCAGCCAACCTGTGACTGACATGGAGCATGCGGCCTGGCAGACGTGGCAGAGGATGGGCAGTGATCCTGCTTGATTGAACCACAGGGTAGAAAGTGCAGAAAAAGGAGAGATGAGGCAAGCAGAGCAAGTTGGGACCATACCGAAAAGGACCATGAATCGAACTGGAGCACAGACTGTGGTTGGAGGCCCTGAGCAATCTGGGAAAGGCTGTGAGTCCGGGGAGACCAGGCAGGAGCTCTCACTGCTAGAGAGGATTGGAGAGAGCATCACTTTCATCCACACAGAGGAGCAATGAGGTACATCTGAAGTGGGTTCACTCAGCACTCTCACCGAGAATAGGGACCATTAAAATCTTCATTTTTATACGTTGTCATGATCCCAGTCAAGCATCCGTGGTGTAGATTGCAAACACCACCCCGACTACGCCCCCAGCTCCTCCACACATGCGCTTTGCACATCAAAGTGTAGTGTGGTCCATTCAGATCACGGTTCGACAGCAAGACTTACTCTGATCTACAGATTAAGGTGGCTAGTTCTCAGCCCTGGCCTTGCATGTTTCCACTTGAGTTCTTTTGTCTCTGCCATCACAGGAGAAGATGGGCAGGCTGGTCTAGGGGAGAGTGAGAGAGAAGTGGAACACAGCTGAGGCACTCAGGCATACTGGGGGAAGCCAGCTTAGATTAGGTGGCAGTCAGCCAACTTCCTGACACACCAGCAAGGCTGATCCTATACCACTGAAGTCCTATGGTTGTTTGTTATTATTGGGGAATGAATAACTGATCCCCTAAACACTGTTGAGAGCATCCTGGGTGCTTTTGAATTGTCTTCTTCCTTCCTCTTCCCCTTATCACTCTCTCCTCTTTGTCTCCCTCTCCATTTCCTTCTTTTATTGCTTTATATTTCTTTCTTACTGTACACCAGTTAATCTATCCCCTCTTAGTCCACATAGCAAAGCAAAATCGCCAAGGGCTCCACGTTCACATCTCTTTATCCAGCAAGCAGTCAGATGAAGCATAACTTAGTTTGGAGTCCAGATTCTGAAGGGCCCAGCTCGCCTCTGGAGCTCTCTTGGGACTAATCAGTCATGTACAGATTTGGGTACATCAACCAGCCCATTCTAAAGGAGATTAGTCCTGGGTGTTCATCGGAAGGACTGATAATCCTTTGGCCACCTCATGCGAAGAGTTGACTCATTGGAAAAGACCCTGATGCTGGGAGGGATTGGGGGCAGGAGGAGAAGGGGTTGACAGAGGATGAGATGGCTG
>NW_011494633.1:7648838-7661042 GCF_000754665.1 Bison bison bison | reverse complement strand
ACCTGCCATAGCAACAGGAAACATCCAGAGATAGGGAAGGGGAAGTTTCTGGGTAACGGGTTCTCAGCAAATAAAAATAAAAGACATCAGCTACAGCTCTTATAGGGCTCCCCTGGCAGTTCAGTGGTAAACAACCTGCCTGCCAGCGCAGGAGACACAAGAAACTCAAGTTCGATCCTTGGGTCTGGAAGATCCCCTGGAGGAGAAAATGGTAACCCACCCCAGTATTCTTGCTTGGAAAATTCCATGGACAGAGGAGCCTGGTGGAGTACAGTCCTTGAGGTCACAAAGAGTTGGACACAGCTGCATACACATAACACAGCTGTTGAACTTTTTAAATTTAATGAATTTGTGTTGTTATATTATACAACTTTTATGTTGTATAATATGGAAGGCATCATCAACTCAATGGATTCAACGGACATGAATTTGAGCAAATTTCAGGACATAGTGAAGGACAGGGAGGCCTGGCATGCTGCAGTCTAGGGGGCTACAAAGAATCGGACATGACTTACTCACTGAATAACAACATTATACAACTTTTAATATATATTCCTAAAGTGTCAGCTTATATACAGTGTTTGATTTCTT
The DNA here is from genome assembly GCF_000754665.1 of Bison bison bison. NCBI lineage: Eukaryota > Metazoa > Chordata > Mammalia > Artiodactyla > Bovidae > Bison > Bison bison. The sequence continues at coordinate 7,660,451 of NW_011494633.1, read as the reverse complement.
AGTATAATACCTGTGTTTTCTCACAAGATAAGAGAAAAACATTACCTACAAAAAATTCCATGTCAATGCTCATCTCGTAGTCAGAACCCCTGATTTTCCCTTTTTCTTGAACTAATATACATAATAAACTGTTCAGCTAGTGTTGAGTAACTTGTGTCTAGTGTCATTCAGAGAAGGAAATCTCATGATGATGGTCTACTGTGTTTCCCCGAGTTTGATGAGTACACTGAAATTCATTTGAATTATACACTTCAAACGCCTGAGTCTTTTGGAACAAGAGTTATTTCTCAATAAAGCTGTTAAAAGAAAAATGCTATCCACCCAACAAATAATTACTGAGCATCTACCAGCTACCAGAAACTGTTCTAGCCACTGGAAGAACAGCAAGGAGGTGCCTGTCCTTACAAAAGTTACATTCTAGTGCCAGGCAAACAGCAAATAAGTAGGGTGACACGTGCTAGGGAGGAAAATAAAGCAGGACAGGGTTGGGGGAGAGAAAGCAGGGTGTTACTATTTGTCTCTAGGTCATCAGGGGAGACAACACTGAAGCTGAAATTTGGGTTTGAGGAAGTGAGGACACATGCCTGGGCTTCTCGGGTTCCCACTGGCCAAGGTCCAGGCTCACTACCAAGGATCTCGCTGTCCATGCTTCCCCACTGTGGGTCATGGCACCCCAGACCTCAAAGGCCAGCTAGTGAAGGTGCCATGGCCAGGGTGATTACCTTCAGTCCTTACCACCTTCCCTTTTAATCAGAAAGCATCTCCCCTTTGTGTTCATTATCAGAGTGGGATATGAAATTGTGCTTTAAAAAAGAATTGTGCTGCAAAATAAAAAAAAAAATTCTGTTGCAAGTCTAGATGTTGGAAAGGGAATGGAGGAGGGAAGAAGATGATGCCAAGATGTAAGACTAAGGTAGGAGCCTGGCAGGTGTCATGGGCTGAAATGATGTGTTGAAGTCTTCAACCCTCACGTCTCAGGATGCGACTTATTTGAAAGTAGGATCTTTACAATAGTAGTTAAGTTAAAATGACTCTGTTTGGGTGAGCCCTACCCCAATGTAATGTGTGTCCTTCCCAAAAGAGGAAATTTGAACAGAGACAGGCACACACAGAGTTAGGATGATGTGAAGAGACACGAGGGGGTGTCACGTGATGATAGAGGCAAGGATTAGACTGATGCTGCTGCAAGCCAAGAGACACCAGGGGCTTCCGGCCACCACCAGAAGCTGGGACGAGACAGAAAGGGTCCTCTCCAGAGTCCCCAGGAGAGTGCAGCCCCAATGACACCTTGATCTCAGACTTCCCACGTCCAGAACTGTGAGAGAATAAACTGCTGCTGTCCAAGCCTCCCAGTTTGAGGTTCCCTGTGACACTGGCCCCAGCACGTTAATACACCAGGTGATGGGTGATCCCAGAGTTGGGAGTGCTTCATTTTGTGAGGCAGGTGAGGGTGGGGTCAGATGCAGGGTTTTATAAAGAAGGGACGCTGGATCTGGATCTCAAGAGCGAGAAGGATGGTGACAGAGAAGGGCAACCTGTCAGGTGAGTATTGCAACAGCTGATGACAGGTGCTGGCAACTTGCAACTGGCTTGGGGGTGTGGTCATCGCAGTAGATTAGTGGCGTCAGGACCTGGTGATGAGGGGCAGGGAGGGGGCACGGTGACTGCAGGGATCTGGGCTGAATCGTTGGTGACAGAGGTGGCATCTCCTGAGATCACGAATACAAGCAGAGAAGTGTAGTAAGGACTGGGACAGCGGAGGCCACTTGGGGCCTGGGAGCATTTGGTGAGATGTCCAAGAGGCAGTTAGACAAAACAACCACACAGAACAGGCTTCCCATGTCTGGCTCCTTCTCAACCTTTATTACTCACATCAAAGTTCTCTCCCTCAGAGAAGCTTTTCCGCACCCTCCTGCTCCATCCAGGCTGGTTCCCTACAAGTCACTCTCTGATCCATTACCTGTCTATTCTCACAGCATTTACACAATCTTATTCGTTTATTTGCTGTTTCCCATCTCTCTCCCCATGTATTTTCAAGTCCCACATTTTTTGCTGCCAAATTTCAATTGCTCAGAACAGTGTCTGCGTGTGGTCAGGTCTGGATCAAGATTTGCTGAACGAAAGAAGAAACAAAGAAGCCCAGGAGAAGGCCCAATGCTGCTGACTGTGTTCTGGGAAAGCAGGGAGCGCTGAGTTGGAGTTTGGGGTAGAAGACCCTTGGTGGGGATCAACACCATGAGCGGAAGTGAGAGGAGACAGAATGGGGGCAGACGGGAAAGTGGAACGGGAGTGCCAGCTCCCCAGAGCTCTGGCCACCCCTGAGCTCAGGAGGGAACATCGTTCAGTATAGTTGTCCATCTTGGGCTGAAATGACTGGACCTTTACATCCCCATCTTGCTTGGTCATTGGGTGCATCCTTCCCCCGGGAAGTGCAGACCCTGAAGGAGTGGAGAGCTGGGCTCTGTCTGCTGACCATGCCCCCATGGCTGAAGGAAGTGAGTCCCCATGTCCACCAGATGTGGGCTGGACACACAGGTTCATAGGGTCAAGGGTGCTGTCGGTGGTGGTGGTATTAAAACCAGGCAGGGAACAGATGACAAGCAGCAAACAGCCTGTGATCTGTGCTACTGGAAACGTGCAGGTCAGGTACAGCGGGGAAGAGAAGATTGTGTCTTCATCCAACTACAAGGAATCAGGGATGCTCTCCAGACCCGGTGGAATTTGACTTGAAGGGTCTCTTTGTCTGCAGCTCTAGAGAGCTGGAGGGCAGGGAGTTTAAAGAGAGAGCACAGCCCCCAGAGGCTTGGGAGAAAGGATGTATAGCATTTAGCTGCAGCCTGGACATGTGAAGGGTTAGCAGCAATGCTTCTGGAAAGGTGGGTAGAGGCCAGCCCTTGAGGGAGCGGTGAACTGAGAAAAGCTCAGCTGTGAGGACACTTACCCAGCACCAGAAGCTGCCCTTGATTTCTCTTTGAAGACCCAGCAGCGCAGCAGAAACAGGAGGTCAGTCAGGCAGCCTGATGGTGGGAGGTTGGTCCAAACTGACGTTACGCAACTGCTCCAGAATCAAAGTCCCATTGAAAGAGGAGTTCAAGGGAAAGCTGGCTTATGGCATCGCTTCAGAAAACCCCTGGGAAGGACAGAGAGGAAACAGGATCACATGTCACCCCAAAAGTGATGAAGCTGCTTCCTACCACCATCCTCCAGAGGCCGAGAGGAGCTTTCATCTTCCCAAGAAGCCCCTGTGGCTGAGGCTGTCGCCCGCCAGGCGGGAGGTGAGAGCTGCTGGCACACGTTACCCCTTCAGTTACATGGAGTGAAGGGAAAAGCCAGCCGGTGGCACCCGCCAGCCTGGAGGCCGCGTGGTCGTGCTCACTGCCTCCTGTCCTCATGGCACCTGTCTGCGCAAGCTGGCAGCATTCCAGGTCCCAGAGGGACCTCTTTTCACCTGGACCCCTTGGCATCCTCCTCACCTCTCTCTCACTTCCTCCCAGGCCCAAGCCTGAGGCCCCAAAGGTTTCTAAGACTCTGGGCACCCCGATTGTCATCTCAGTTGCTTTGCCTCTCAAGCAAGGGGTTCAACTGTATTTTTTTTTTCTTTTTGTTAAACTTCCAGGCTTGGGAACTCAATTATCTTGATAGCAGGCTCTGGCATAGCAAACCTAGAGATGAATTTTAGACCTTTCTTCCACTGGATTCCAGACAAAAGGAAGAGGAACCATTGTACTTTGTCTAGGAAAACCTGCATTTGTGGCACCTTGGGGGAATTTTTTTTAATATAAATTTATTTTAATTGGAGGTTAATTACTTTACAATATTGTATTGGTTTTGCCATACATCAACATGAATTTTCCACGGGTATACACGTGTTCCCCATCCTGAACCCCCCTCCCACCTCCCTTCCCGTACCATCCCTCTGGGTCATCCCAGTGCACCAGCCCCAAGCATCCTGTATCATGCATCGAACCTGGACTGGTGATTCATTTCATATATGTTATTATACATGTTTCAATGCCATTCTCCCAAATCATCCCACCCTCGCCCTCTCCCACAGAGTCCAAAAAACTGTTCTATACATCTCTGTCTCTTTTGCTGTCTCGCATACAGGGTTATCATTACCATCCTTCTAAATTCCATATATATGTGTTAGTATACTCTATTGGTGTTTTTCTTTCTGGCTTACTTCACTCTGTATAATAGGCTCCAGTTTCATCCACCTCATTAGAACTGATTCAAATGTATTCTTTTTAATGGCTGAGTAATACTCCATTGTGTATATGTACCTCAGCTTTCTTATCCATTCATCTGCTGATGGACATCTAGGTTGCTTCCATGTCCTGGCTATTATAAACAGTGCTGCGATGAACATTGGGGTACACGTGTCTCTTTCAGTTCTGGTTTCCTCAGTGTGTATGCCCAGCAGTGGGATTGCTGGATCATAAGGCAGTTCTATTTCCAGCTTTTTAAGGAATCTCCACACTGTTCTCCATAGTAGCTGTACTAGTTTGCATTCCCACCAACAGTGTAAGAGGGTTCCCTTTTCTCCACACCCTCTCCAGCATTTATTGCTTGTAGACTTTTGGATCGCAGCCATTCTGACTGGCGTGGAACGGTACCTCATAGTGGTTTTGATTTGCATTTCTCTGATAATGAGTGATGTTGAGCATCTTTTCATGTGTTTGTTAGCCATCTGTATGTCTTCTTTGGAGAAATGTCTGTTTACTTCTTTGGCCCATTTTTTGATTGGGTCGTTTATTTTTCTGGAATTGAGCTGCAGGAGTTGCTTGTATATTTTTGAGATTAGTCCTTGGTCAGTTGCTTCATTTGCTATTATTTTCTCCCATTCTGAAGGCTGTCTTTTCACCTTGCTTATAGTTTCCTTTGTTGTGCAGAAGCTTTTAAGTTTAATTAGGTCCCATTTGTTTATTTTTGCTTTTATTTCCAATATTCTTGGAGATGGGTCATAGAGGATCCTGCTGTGATGTATGTCGGAGAGTGTTTTGCCTATGTTCTCCTCTAGGATTTTTATAGTTTCTGGTCTTACGTTTAGATCTTTAATCCATTTTGAGTTTATTTTTGTGTATGGTGTTAGAAAGTGTTCTAGTTTCATTCTTTTACAAGTGGTTGACCAGTTTTCCCAGCACCACTTGTTAAAGAGATTGTCTTTTCCCCATTGTATACTCTTGCCTCCTTTGTCAATGATAACGTGTCCATAGGTGCATGGATTTATCTCTGGGCTTTGTATTTTGTTCCATTGGTCTATATTTTTGTCTTTGTGCCAGTACCATACTGTCTTGATGACTGTGGCTTTGTAGTAGAGCCTGAAGTCTGGCAGGTTGATTCCTCCAGTTCCATTCTTCTTCAAGCCTATTGCTTTGGCTATTAGAGATTTTTTGTATTTCCATACAAATTGTGAAATTATTTGTTCTAGCTCTGTGATAAATACCGTTGGTAGCTTGATAGGGATTGCATTGAATCTATAGATTGCTTTGGGTAGTATACTCATTTTCACTATATTGATTCTTCCAATCCATGAACATGGTATATTTCTCCATCTATTAGTGTCCTCTTTGATTTCTTTCACCAGTGTTTTATAGTTTTCTATGTATAGGTCTTTAGTTTCTTTAGGTAGATATATTCCTAAGTATTTTATTCTTTTCATTGCAATGGTGAATTGAATTGTTTCCTTAATTTCTCTATTTTCTCATTATTAGTGTATAGGAATGCAAGGGATTTCTGTGTGTTGATTTATATCCTGCAACTTTACTATATTCATTGATTAGCTCTAGTAATTTTCTGATGGAGTCTTTAGGGTTTTCTATGTAGAGGATCATGTCATCTGCAAGCAGTGAGAGTTTTACTTCTTCTTTTCCGATTTGGATTCCTTTTATTTCTTTTTCTGCTCTGCTTGCTGTGGCCAAAACTTCCAAAACTATGTAGGATAGTAGTGGTGAGAGTGGGCATCCTTGTCCTGTTCCTGACTTTAGGGGAAATGCTTTCAATTTTTCACCATTAAGGATAATGTTTGCTGTGGGTTTGTCATATATAACTTTTATTATGTTGAGGAATGTTCCTTCTATTCCTGCTTTCTGGAGAGTTTTTAATCATAAATGGATGTTGAATTTTGTCAAAGGCTTTCTCTGCATCTATTGAGATAATCATACAGCTTTTATTTTTCAATTTATTAATGTGGCATATTACATTGATTGATTTGTGGATATTGAAGAATCCTTGCATTTTTTTAACACTATACCTCCAGAAGCTACCAGGCACAGAGAAATGTTCAGTGAAGACATGTAATGGATGAATGAATGGATGAATGGATGGTAGTGGAGGACAAGTTGAGGGGGGAATTCCATCTTGGGCACCCCTTTCCCACTCTAGGAACACTTTGCTATTTCTCCTACCTGTCTGTCACAGATACCTGGCTCCCTTCAGAAAGTTCAGTCCGATCCAGGGATCCATGGCTGAGAACTCACGAAAGCTGAGGTTCCTGAAGATTGAAACATGTTGCAATTTCAAGCAGAGGAAAGGGAAATAACAGCACATATTCCGTCAGCTGGAAGTTGGAAACCCATCCAGTATTCTTGCCTGGAAAATCCCATGGACAGAGGATCCTGTGGGGCTACAATCCATGGGGTCGCAAAGAGTTGGACATAACTGAGCGATTGACCACGTTTATTAGGATAAGGATTTGTTGACTGCCTGCACCACCACCAACACCATCATCACCACCATCACCTCCACTACCTCCTCAGTCATTACCACCATTACCACTAACACCGTCATCACCACTGTCACCTCCACCACCGCCATCATCACCACCATCTCCACCTCCACCATCATCACCTCCACTACCTCCTCAGTCATTACCACCATTACCACCAACACCATCATCACCACCATCACCTCCATCACCACTGCCATCTCCACCTCCACCATCACCACCTCCACCACCTCTTCAGTCATCACCACCATTACCACCAACACCATCATCACCACCATCTCCACCTCCACCATCACCACCTCCACCACCTCCTCAGTCATCACTACCATTACCACCAACACCATCATCACCACTGTCACCTCCACCACCGCCATCATCACTGCCATCTCCACCTCCACCACCATCACCTCCACCACCTCCTCAGTCATCACCATCATTACCACCAACACCATCACCATCACCATCACCTCCATCATCACCACCATCTCCACCTCCACCACCATCACCTCCACCACCTCCTCAGTCATCACCACCATTACCACCAACACCATCACCACCACCATCACCTCCATCATCACCACCATCTCCACCTCCACCATCATCACCTCCACTACCTCCTCAGTCATCACCACCATTACCACCAACACCATCACCACCACCATCACCTCCATCATCACCACCATCTCCACCTCCACCATCATCACCTCCACTACCTCCTCAGTCATCACCACCATTACCACCAACACCATCACCACCACCATCACCTCCATCATCACCACCATCTCCACCTCCACCATCATCACCTCCACTACCTCCTCAGTCATCACCACCATTACCACCAACACCATCACCACCACCATCACCTCCACCACCTCCATCACCTCCATCATCACCATAATACAAGCTACATGAAGACCAAGTCTCTGGTGTCTTATGAGCTACTGTATTCCTGATGCTAGATATGGAGAAAATGCCTGGATAGTTTAATGAAAATGAGAAAGGGAAGATAAAGGAAGAGAGGAAGGGAAGAAGGATGAATAAAAGGAAGGAAGGAAGGAAGAAAGGAAGTGAGGACAGAGAAGTTCTCCTGTCTTCAGTGGGGAGACAGACTTGACCACAGTAACTTTTCTACACTGAAATCTGGCAGAACCAGCCACAGGATGGTGGACCCACTGCAGGGAAGCATGGTGTTGAGAGCAGAGAGGAGGGGAGTTCAAAAAAGGTCTCCTGGAAGAAGTGATGTCTAAACTGAATATTGAAGATGAGTAAGAATCTCCCAAGAGGGCATGAGGCAGGTACTGCCAGCCAAGGCCCAGATGTGTGAAGACAGGATGGGGTTGTTGAGGAGGGAGAAGCTAAGGATTTGGCCCCTCTAGAGAATGGTGAAGGGAAAAGAAGCTGAACCAGCTGGTGGATTGAAGGGGTGGGGAGTTGTAGGTGCGGACGTTTTAACACAGTATTTCTTCTCTATTGCAGCTGTAAAAGCTTGGATTTTCTTTCATAGGCAAAAGAATTTTAAAGAGAAAATCACATTCATTCACTCATTCATTTGTTCTTTATTCAGCAGTTGTTTATTGAGTGTCCTTTATGTGCAGAGCCTAAGGATAGAGCAATAAATAAAGCCACAAAATGTGTTTCAGTGATCTCATCAATAATAAACCTTGGATGCTGTGACAGATTATCTGTTTTATAGTTACGGATAAAAATCACTTCCAAGCCCTAAACTTGACATTCCCACAGTTGCTTTTCATGACAGCCCTGTGTGGGAGTAGGAAGTTCATTTCAGATGAACGTGGAGCTGAGAGGCTGACTGTCCAGTCAAGACACATCAGCTGAGAAGGGCTATGGCCAGGCTGGTCTGACAGCCAAACGCGCTCTTTTCCTTTCAAAGCACTGTCTGCAGCACGAGGATGAAGCCATGAGGCTGGAACTTGACACCAGGCCGTCAGGTGAGTCATGCCCTGTGGGATGTTTTCGACATGTAGTTTGATGTACTTGCTGTCGACAGTGCTTTCAGCGTGCCTTCTTTGCACCCGTGCTTAAATGCAAGGACAGTCTTCTCTTTCCAGTATTTTTCCTTTCTTCCCCCACTGCTCCACCTGCCGGGGTGGGGGAATGCCTGGGGCTCCCCAGGGAGTCTGCTGAGCGTGGACTCCCATTGGCTCCTCCCAGCCAGGGGCTCCTGAGGTTTAGAACATCCTCACAGGTTTCATTTCCACACATCCCAGTGCTACATTTCAGCCTGAGCCACCTCTGAGAGACTTGGTGTGTCACAAGATGAGAGCCCCTCCCTGGATATTGAGGACGGCCCCCCATCCCCTGGGCAGACAATCCTCACCTGCCTCCTGGCTGATGGCTGGCTGGCATCTGCAAGGACAGAAGGTTGGAAACCTGTTAACCTTTGTCTGAAACTGAGCACGCTCCATGCCCGAGTCGAGCCCAGTCTGCTGAGTCATCGTCTGAAGTCTGGGCCATCACTTATACCCAGGGGAGAAACAAGGCAAAACTTCCAGTGTTCGGGAGGGAAGGGAAATATCAACCCAACATAAAAAAGAAAGCAATCAACACCCAGGTAAGCGGGCATTCCACATAGGCAGACGCCCTGGGCCAGCGGTGGTCATGGTGACCAGGGTCTCTCTCCCTGATGCCACTTGCAGCTTTGCAAGGATGTGGCCAATGTCAGCTTTAGCCCATTTCTGTGTCCCAGTGCCCAGCACACACTTGGTACCAAATGCATGTTTGCAAATGAATGAAATGAAGGAATGTTGAAGAAGGATTTAACCAGAAAGCTGGGTGGTGCCTTCCTGGAGAGAAGAAACCTGTAAAAGCTGCCCTGTTGGCTTTGAGGAGACAGATGGCAAATAATGAGACACTGGTGCTCAGAATGAGCCCCCAAGCCCACTGGGACTCCCCCTTGTGCTTCGTGCTGTGACAGGTCCTGCCAAGGGTGCTGAGTGGTGTTGGCCATTGTCCCCACGCTCCGAGGTCACAGTTGAGGGAGGGAGGAGCTGGTGCACACATGTACACACAGAGACCGGGGGTGCTACATGCAGTCAAGTTCCTTTCCTCCTCTGGTCCTTGGCTACTAGGACCCAGAGGACTATGGGTTATGCTCCCTAAAGGGCAACAGCATTGACATTTGTAGTCAGCAGACTGGCTGCCCTTCTCTTACTGCTGTTTCTTCCCCCACATTATCCTACTAAGGTGTGTGAGTGTGCATGTGTGTGTAATAACTGAGGTGGCATAGAGTTTCATCCTTCCTGTCCTTCTTCAGGAAATCGCCTGCAGGCACTGCCATCCTATCACCTGTCCTGCCCTGACCTCTTGTCCAGAGGTTTTTGGCTCAGGACTGGGCCCTTGAGGGGGAAGACAGAGGATGAGATGGTTGGATGGCATCACTGACTCAACAGACATGAGTCTGAGCAAACTCTGGGAGATGGTGAAGGACAGGGAAGCTTGGCATGCTGCAGTCCATGGGGTCACAAAGAGTCAGACACCACTTAGCAACTGAACAACAACAACAAAAGGACCCTTGAAGCAGGCAGGGAGGATTTGGGTCCTGGGATCAGGGATTTGGACCAGGGAGAATTAAGGCAATCTCTCGTGCAGAAACTGGAAGATACACACCAGGGAAGATATTGGGAGCAACCAGTTCCAGCCAGGTGTGTCAGCTGAATTCAGAAAGGATCACACTCCCAGAATTTCCTTTCCTGTGTGGGTTCCAGGTGAGGGTTGATCACAAGGCAAGTGTTCTGGAGGTTTGGAAGGTAGAGGTCAAATAGCAGCCAACACTCTCTAAAGGGTAGCGTGGGTGCCAGGCACTGCTGGGCTTCACCTGCCAGGGAGCTCTGTCATCATGAAGCAGCGTCCCCATCAGTGGCTCTCCCTTGGTATCTCCACATCCCCTGCCAGGCTTCTCTGTCCACGGGATTCTCCAGACAAGAATGCTGCAGTGGGTTGCCATGCCCTCCTTCAGGGGATCTTCCCAACCCAGGGATCAAAGCCATGTCTCTTACGTCTAACCTGCATTAGCAATTGGCAGGTGGGTTCTTTACCACTAGCACCACCTGGAAAGACTGCCTTGAGCACACACCTAGTCTATCCCAGGAGCTGGGATGCAGCTGTGGTCAGTGCCAAGTTCTGTACTCAAGGAGCTAGTATCCAAATGCTGGAAGGCCAGCAGTGCAGAAGTAGGCAAGCAGGTGAAAAAAAGACCATTTCAGAAGTACTGAAGGCTATGAATGAAATAAGCCAGGGAGATGTGCTTCAGACTCGGGGAGATGGAGCAGAGACCAGAGCAGAGAGAGAGAACTGCAAGGTCAGAACCACCCGCCCCTCCACTCCCCACCACTGCCCCTCCGCTAGAGTGAGAACATGGAACAGAACTGTCTCAATGGCATAGAAGACCTCTGGAGAGCCATCTTCCAGGTCTTGATTTATTGTTTCTTCTCCCTTCCTGACACCCACCCTCTCATCCTGCTCATTCCCACCTCCTATCACCTGGACTCCATCCCCCAAACTCCTGGCTACTGAAGCTCTGATTCAAATGACCATGCTGCTGCTGCTGCTGCTAAGTCGCTTCAGTCGTGTCTGACTCTGTGCGACCCCATAGACGGCAGCCCACCAGGCTTCCCCGTCCCTGAGATTCTCCAGGCAAGAACAATGGAGTGGGTTGCCATTTCCTTCTCCAATGCACGAAAGTGAAAAGTGAAAGTAAAGTTGCTCAGTCGTGTCTGATGCTTAGCAATCCCATGGACTGCAACCTACCAGGCTCCTCTGTCCGTGGATTTTCCAGGCAAGAGTACTGGAGTGGGGTGCCATTGCCTTCTCCGTCAAATGACCATGGACTTGCTCAAATGACCATGGACTTGCTCAAATGACCATGG
>NW_011494633.1:7646790-7648738 GCF_000754665.1 Bison bison bison | reverse complement strand
CCCCCCCCCCTGCCTGTCTCTAGCCACCAGCTGGCACCACCTCTGAAGCCCCTTGGCCCGGTATTCCTGTGGGCCCCCTAAGTACCTACCTTGGCCCTGATCAAGTCCCTGAGATCAGATGCACTGGTCCAGAGGACATATGGCCCACCTGCCAGCCTCCCTCCCAACACCCATGTGGACCCAAATCGCATCTCACCCCAATCCCCACCCCAGGGTCAGTGACCGTGCCCAACTCAGGCTTCAGAGCCACCTCTGAGGACCTACCCAGGTCCCTGTCCTGCCCCAGCTCTGCCCAGTTTCTCCCACACCCCGACCCAGTGTTGAGCTTAGACCATTGCTCCCCACCTCTGCCAGCTATACCTGAGAGGTGAGTCAAAGCCGCCAGGGGCTGCCTGAGAGTGCCTGCCTCCTGCTGCCAGCATCCAGCCCCACAAGTGCATCTGTGGCGCACATCTCCTGCCCAGCCCAAGGCAACCAGGGTGTGCCAGGGAGGAGACAGCTGTGACTGGGAGGTGGAGTGGGTGTGTCAAGGAGCTGTGGACATAACTGTGGAGATGCTCTGCCTTCTGGGTTCCATCTCCATGACCAGTGTCACCATAAAATAATACTTTAAATGATATGTAATAATGATAATGATCAAGTAATGAAACCAGCTCCGCAGAGTGCCTCCACATGCCAGGCACAGCACAAAGGCTTAGCATGGGTTATCTCAATTGTGGGGAGGGAGGGAGGCCCATTTTATAGGTGAACAAGTTGAGGCACAAAGATATGGTGAGATTCAAGGAGTACAAGGAGTCTGACCCTTTTCAGACCCACATATCTTCTCAGTGTGACCGGCAGGAAACATCCAGAATGACTTAGCTGGTCATTTGAGACGGAAAATCATTTCTGGCCTTGGAAGTCACACAGAGGAGCTGACAGGTCAGGTTTTTTCCGGTGTTTGGAAACACATCTGGAAGGTGTTGGCAGTTGTGTGAAGTGTAGGTTTTAGTCCTTACACTGCAGATTTCCAGCTGGGTACACAGTATGTCTGTTTTCATTCATCCCAGAAGGGAAGGGTATGAAAAGCAACTGGTCTTGTCTTGAGGGACCCTTGCAAAATTCTGAAGTCATGGAACAGCTTATCCAGAGGTGCAGGTGCTTTATACTGTGCCGATCAAAGGCTCTTGCTCGTTGAATCCACCCAGTGGATTTCTCAAGCATCTCCCCAGTTCTATGGGTGAGGAGATCAAGATCCTAAGAGATGGAGTAACTTCAGGAGGTTGTGAAGCTGGACAGTGGCAGATACAGAGCCTGGACCCAGATTGTCTAACTCCAGGTTGAGTCTTCCGACCCCCCCACCCACTCCGTGTCCCTGTTATCTGATCTTTTCCACTGGGCGGGGGGTCTTTCCTTGTCTCCATTAATGGTATCAGTTATTTACCTCTTAGTATGATATAGTCTTTTCATACTGTTCATGGGGTTCTCAAGGAAAGAACACTGAAGTGGTTTGCCATTCTCTTCTCCAGTGGACTGCGTTTTGTCAGAACTCTCCACCATGACCTGTCGATCTTGGGTGGCCCTACACAGCATGGCTCACATAGTTTTATTGAGTTAGACAAGGCTGTAGTCCATGTGATCAGATCGGTTAGTTTTCTGTGATTGTGGTTTTCATTCTGTATGCCCTCTGATGGAGAAGGATTAGAGGCTTATGGAAGCTTCCTAATGGGAGAGACTGACTGAGGGGGAAACTGGGTCTTGTTCTGATGGGTGGGACCATGCTCAGTTCAGTTCAGTCACTCAGTCGTGTCTGACTCTTTGTGACCCCATGAATCGCAGCACGCCAGGCCTCCCTGTCCATCACCAACTCCCAGAGTTCACTGAGACTCACGTCCATCAAGTCAGTGATGCCATCCAGCCATCTCATCCTCTGTTGTCCCCTTCTCCTCCTGCCCACAATCCCTCCCAG
>NW_011494633.1:7645949-7646690 GCF_000754665.1 Bison bison bison | reverse complement strand
TCACTGAGACTCACGTCCATCAAGTCAGTGATGCCATCCAGCCATCTCATCCTCTGTTGTCCCCTTCTCCTCCTGCCCACAATCCCTCCCAGCATCAGAGTCTTTTCCAATGAGTCAGCTCTTCGCATGAGATGGCCAAAGTACTGGAGTTTCAGCTTTAGCATCATTCCTTCCAAAGAAATCCCAGGGCTGATCTCCTTCAGAATAGACTGGTTGGATCTCCTTGTAGTCCACAGGACTCGCAAGAGTCTTCTCCAACACCACAGTTCAAAAGCATCAATTCTTTGGCACTCAGCCTTCTTCACAGTCCAACTCTCACATCTACACATGACCACAGGAAAAAACCATAGCCTTGACTAGATGGCCATGCTCAGTAAATCTTTAATCCAATTTTCTGTTGAAGGGCGGGGCTGTGTTCCCTCCCTGTTATTTGACCTGAGGCCAAACTATGGTGGATATAATGAAGATAATGGTGATCTCCTTCAAAATGTCCAATGCACATGAAATTAGAAGATGCTTCTTCCTTAGAAGAAAAGTTATGACCAACCTAGATAGCTTATTAAAAAGTAGAGACATTACTTTGCCAACAAAGCCCATCTAGTCAAAGCTATGGTTTTTCTAGTAGTCATGTATAGATGTGAGAGTTGGACTATAAAGAAAGCTGAGTGCTGAAGAATTGATGCCTTTGAACTGTAGTGTTGGAGAAAACTCTTGAGAGCCCCTTGGACTGCAAAGAGATCC
>NW_011494633.1:7621226-7645788 GCF_000754665.1 Bison bison bison | reverse complement strand
AGGAACTGACTCATTTGAAAAGACCCTGATGCTGGGAAAGATTGAAGGCAGGAGAAGGGGATGACAGAGGATGACATGGCTGGATGGCATCACCGACTCACTGCACATGAGTTTGGGTGAACTCCGGGAGTTGGTGATGGACAGGGAGGCATGTGCTGCAGGCCATGGGGTCGCAAAGAGTCAGACACGACTGAGTGACTGAACTGAACCGATGAGTAAGTCTCAATCAATATATTCTCTCACCAAAAGCAATTGCCCTTCATTTTATTCTGGATTGCAGAGCCAGTCCTCTGCAAAAGGATAATCTCTGATCAGGAAACTGGTGGTGCCATCTGAGAGCAAATAAATAAAGTGCATCTGCTTACTAGCACATGCATGGTTTTCAAAACACTGCTTTTTTTCATCTTGGAAGGAGTGCTGAAAACATGGATTAATGAAAGGAATCTCCACCACCCCACCCTCCACCCCCCACACAAGCACTTTCTTGATGTGCCTGAGCTTCCTTCCGTCTGCAGGGTGAGCCCTTGATGATGGCTTTCAGAGCTCCCTCACCCCTCATTCCTGCACTCATGGCTCGTGGCTGGTCCTGGACCCCAGGAGGGATTTGTAGAGCATTGCTGGAGAATGGATATATAGTCTTGGGGGTTTCCTCATCACTTCTTCACCCACACAGTGCGACTTCCCCAGCTCTGTGACTTGGTCCTTTCCTTAGTCCAAGGTAGAGAGCCATTCTGTTTTCCTTGATTCCTAAAAACTCAGAAATGAGTGCTTCCCATCCTTGACTGCATTGCAGCACATAAAACACCCAGAAGTTACTCAAAAAGGGCCAGCTTTTCCTGTGCTGTTACCTACCAACCTCAGCCTTCCTTGAAACTATTCCTGCTACCTGATCTGTTAATTATAGCGTTTTTCCATTCGATGGGGAAGAACGGTCCTGCCCCTGGGCCTCCAGCAGCATTAAGCCCCCTGCACTCTAAATACTTTGGCCACCTGGTGTTGAGCTGACTCATCAGAAAAGATCCTGATGCTGGGAAAGATTGAGGGCAAGAGGAGAAGGAGCAGAGGATGAGATGGCTGGGTGACATCGCAGACTCAATGGACATTGAGTTTGGGCAAACTCCGGGAGATGGTGAAGGATCGAGAAGCCTGGAGTGCTACAGTCCATAGGTCACAAAGAGTCAGATAAGACTGAGAGACTGAACAACAACTCACTCTGTCTAGTGCCAGAGGATTAAAATGACGAGCAGTGTGTGACCTGGAAGAGCAGAATCAGCTGTTCCTCATGTTCATTATCACTACTACTATTATCATTATTTTTTACTGCTATTATTATAATTATTACCAAATTGCCACCTTCACATTGCCCATTGCATTTGATAGCTAACATCTTGGTGGAGTTGGCAAAGCAGGTGCTTCTGTGATCCCACTGAACAGATGGCAGGAGTGAAGCAGAGAGAGATGAGGGGACCTGGGCAAGGTGGCCCAGCTAACGGACCACCATTAGTCCAGCTAATGGACTGACCAGGGTTAGAACCCAGGTCTCCATGACTTCAGGAGCTGAGCTACACCTGAGTGTCACAGTACATCCCTGAGATTGGGGCTGAGGAGCCGATGGGGAGACAGATGGTGCTGGGTTTTTCTTAGAGGCATTGGCTTCATTCACTGTGTACCTGTGATGGGTGCAGGTAACAGTGATCCCACCCCACCTGAGTCTCTGCCTGTCCTAGATCTGCAGTGGCTGCAGTGTGCGGCATCTTAAAGCCAGATCTTACTTCCCTAACTGGGAATCGAACTCCGGCCACAGTGGTACAGGTACTGAATCCTAACTGCTGGCCTAGTAGGGATGAGAGGCTAGAGGCAGGCTCTTCTCTTCTTTGGAGGAAGAGTTCCAGCAAAGAGATGGGAATCTGTTAAGTTGATAGAGCGTTTATTAAGAGTAAAGTACTTGTGGGGAAGACACATGGGCAGACCCAGAGGGAGCCACGTGCTTTTGGGGTGATTTAAATCATTTATAAGGGGGCAGTTTTCCGGGTCCCCTCTGGCCAATCATCTTGCTTTGTCTGACTCCATGTCCATATCTGGTCTGACTCAGGGTCCTTCCAGATGTGCATGGCATCTTTTATTCAAGACAGAATCAAACATGGGGATCTCTGGGAGGTTGGCAGGTCATATTATGGGCTAGTGCCCTCTCCCTTTGCTGACCCCTGAGGAACCTTCCTGTGCATGTGAAGTTTGTGAGGTTTCCTTGACCTTGACTGCAAGAATGAGAAGTGTGTAGCTTCCTTAACTTTTGATCCATGTGGGGCTCAGCTGTGCTCTGCTGCTAACATTACCTTGATCTTGAAGTGTCTGTCCTCAGGGGACGAATACCAGCCACTCAGCCTGGGGCCCATATATCTCCTCCCTCATCCTCTGTCCCTGCTTCCCTCCTCCTAGCCTGCTCACATCTGCCTGTCTCTTCTCTCTGTCCCCAAGCCCAGGGTGATGGGAAAATTTGACAGAAAACTGCAAAGTCTTGCCAAGGATTCAGCACTTGATGGCAATGTGGAGCTGTGGAGAGAGTCCTAGTTTTTCCTCAATTTCTCCCAAACTTTTTCACTAAATGGCCTCTACATTGAATTTTTTTCTTTCTTTTATATCAAAATATTCTTAAGAGGACATGCATCTACTTAATAATGATATGATATTCCAGGGATTGTTCTTTATCTGGCTTGAGATAACTTCAATTTTCTAATCTTAGAGTGGGAGTGAGGGGTTCCCAGGTGGCGCTAATGGTAAAGAACCTGCCTGCCAATGCAGGAGACATAAGAGACGTGGGTTTGATCCCTGGGTCGGGAAGATCCCCTGGAGAAGGGCATGGAAATCCACTCCAGTATTGTTGTCTGGAGAACCCCATGGACAGAGGAGCCTGGCGGGTTACAGTCCGTAGGGTTGCAAAGAGTCAGACAAGACTGGTGATTTAGCACTCATGCACACGTAGTGGGGGACAGCAGTCCATCCCCCATGGGCTTGTAAGAATTAAGTTTATGTGTGTGCATTTGTGTATGCATGGGCACACTGCCAAAATCAAATTGGCAAGTGTAATATTGTTATACAGTAAGAAATGCGTGTTCAGTCTTTACATACCCACCACCCTTGAAAGAGCATTCCACTTCTCCGCACCAGGGAGTTGTCAGTCCTAGTAATTCCAGCAATTCTGGTAGGTGGGTAGTGGTATCTTGCTGTGGGTCATTGTCGTTTTATTTGGTTGGTTTTGGTTTTCGTAGGGTTTTTTTTTTGCGCATTCCTGATGACTGATGTTATTCAGCCTTTTTTCAGATGCCTCTTGGTAATTTGGATATCCTCTTTGATGAAGTATCTGTTCAAGCCTTTGCCTTTGCTTCTAAGTTATTGTCTTTTCCTTATTGATTTGTAGAAACGTTTAAGACTCGGATAGTATCAGTCCTTTATCAGACAGACATCTTGTAAGTACCATCCCCCAGTCAGTGTCTTGCCTTTGCATGCTCTTAGGTGACTTTTGGTGAACAGAGATTCCTAATGTTCCTGAAGGTCAATTCATCACTTTTTTATGGCTCATATGTTTTGTGTGCCATTTAAGAAGTCTTTGCTGTCTCAAGATCATGAAGATATTCTACCACACCTTCTTCTAGAAGACTGTGTTGACAATTGTAGTGGGGCTTTTTGTTTGTTTTTTGCCGCACAGTGTGGCATGCAGGATCTTAGTTTCTCATCCAGGGATCGAACCTGCACCCCTTGCAGTGGAAACACATATCCTTAACCACTGGGACACCCGGGAAGTCCAATAGTTGTCGTTCCTAAGGTAAAAATAACATTGACTATCAGCAGTTAATATGTTTCATTCTAGTATCTTTCACATTTGGGTCTATTATTTCTTAAATTAGTTTTGTATGTGGAGTGAGATGAGGTCAAAGTTCTTTTTCTGCCATGTGAATATTCAGACCTTCCAGCACTGTTCATTGAAAGGATCTTTCTTTCCCACTGAATTGCAGTGGTCTCTTTGCCGCATAGCAGGTGACTCTTCTTAGGCGTGTCTGACCTGGATTCTCTAGTCTACTCCATTTGTTAAGTAGTACATCTGTGCCAATACTTCACTGTCTTAATCGCTATAGCTTTACAGCCATGACTGATAGCTGGTCATGTAAGAAAGCTCAGTGTTTTCAGAGATGTCCCAGAATCTTCCCACAATCATCAGGCAGGAATTACTTGCTTTAGAGCAGAGAATCTCAAACTTGGATGTTTATTACAGCCCCCAGGAGAGGTTCTTAAAAGTGGCCTCTCACTGGCTTTTCCCCAAACCAACTAAATCAGAAGCTCAGAAGGGATATTCAGGGGATGAATATTCTTAAAGCTTCCAGATGATTCTAACATGCTCCCAGACCTGAGACAACTACTTTAGAGATAGGATATGCCCATTTTTGGAGAAAAGGAAATAGAAGAGTCATTTTTTTCTAGATCATCCACTCACTTTTTCCAGGCTGCAAGACCTTTGTTGTGCTACCCTTGCTCTCAGTCTTCACTCAGAGGACTCCTACTCATCCTTCAGGACCCAGTTCAAGATTGCCCCAGCTATGAAACCAACCCAAGCGCTTCAAGAGGAATCAGGTGCCTCTCATCTGCTCTCACCTCCCACAGCTACCTCTACCTCCGTCTTTACCAAGCTTGTCTGTATCTCTGGACTCTCCTGTGTTCCCACCAGACTTGGACTCTTGGAGTCAGGGCCTGGCATAGTCATTAATATGTTCCTAGACCTCTCAGCCAGGCTTCAGCAGTATGTGAACCGTGAACTTCCAGATGTTCAAGCTGGTTTTAGAAAAGGCAGAGGAACCAGAGATCAAATTGCCAATATCTGCTGGATCATTGAAAAAGCAAGAGAGTTCCAGAAAAAACATCTATTTCTGATTTATTAACTATGCCAAAGCCTTTGACTGTGAGGAAGCAACAGTTAGAACTGAACATGGAACAACAGACTGGTTCCAAATAGGAAAAGGAGTATGTCAAGGCTGTATATTGTCACCCTGCTTATTTAACTTCTATGCAGAGTACATCATGAGAAACGCTGGGCTGGAAGAAGCACAAACTGGAATCAGGATTGCCGGGAGAATATCAGTAACCTCAGATATGCAGATTGTTAGGTAGGTAGACTAGGGAAAAGGAGTCCAAAATGGCGGTGGCTAAAAGACCAGGAAGGTCAAAGGAAGGTCCGAGACCAGAGTGAAGACTTCAGGCAGAACAAACAGCACTCCTGGCTAAGCCCAATTTGCATAGGGCAGGCCCAGGTGGAGGAAAAAAACATATAAAAGGAGGAGCCAAAGCGCTTTCTCACAGACTCTCTCTCCCGCGTGCATGCGCTCTTTTCTTTCTCTCTCTCTCTCTCACTCTCTCTCTCCTGCTATCTTCTAAATAAAATGGAGCTGTAACACTGATTTGCCTAAGAGCTGTAGCACAATTTGTCCAAGACCCGAGAGCTGTGACGCACCAAGGGCTTTAACATCCATCGCTCCAAATCTTTGTTGTGACGAGACAAAGAACTGAGGAATATACACTCGCGTGACACAGATGACACCACCCTTATGGCAGAAAGTGAAGAGGAACTAAATAGCCTCTTGATGAAAGTGAAAGAGGAGAGTGAAAAAGTTGGCTTAAAGCTCAACATTCAGAAAACGAAGATCATGGCATCTGGTCCCATAACTTCATGGGAAATAGATGAGGAAACAGTGGAAACAGTGTCAGACTTTATTTTGGGGGCCTCCAAAATCACTGCAGATGGTAATTGCAGCCATGAAATTAAAAGACGCTTACTCCTTGGAAGGAAAGTTATGACCAACCTAGATAGCATATTCAAAAGCAGAGACATTACTTTGCCAACAAAGGTCCGTCTCGTCAAAGCTATGGTTTTTCCAGTGGTCATGTATGGATGTGAGAGTTGGACTGTGAAGAAAGCTGAGTGCCAAACAATTGATGCTTTTGAACTGTGGTGTTGCAGAAGACTCTTGAGAGTCCCTTGGACTGCAAGGAGATCCAACCAGTCCATCCTAAAGGAGATGAGTCCTGGGTGTTCTTTGGAAGCACTGATGCTAAAGCTGAAACTCCAGTACTTAGGCCACCTCACGCGAAAAGTTGACTCATTGGAAAAGACTCTGATGCTGGGAGGGATTGGGGACAGGAGGAGAAGGGGACGACAGAAGATGAGATGGCTGGATGGCATCCCTGACTTGATGGACATGAGTTTGAGTGAACTCCGGGAGTTGGTGATGGACAGGGAGGCCTGGCGTGCTGCAATTCTTGGGGTCGCAAAGAGTAGAACACGGCTGAGCAACTGAACTGAACTGAACTGAGACCTCTCACAAGCCCAGCATCTGGGAGAACCAAAGAGCAAGGGTAAAATGGAAACTCCTTGCTCCCCTCTCACCCCTGCACATGGCCAGGCTGTAAAAACATATTCAAGCCACTGCCCAGTCTCAGGGCATTGCCTCTCATCTCTCAGCTCCCTGCAATGTCCCCAGACTTGACTGTCATCTTTATCCTCCCAGCCATTGATGGACACTAGGCTCCAATCCCATTATCCACAGGGGACTGGGGAGGCCTCAAGTCTAAGCTGTGGTCCCTTGATGGTGCTAGATGGGAGCTGGACCTCCCGATGCTCCGCACTGACACTACCCCTGCAAGTCTACCTTGGCTGATGGAGGACTTGAATATGGCTTCCTCCGGCAAGGGTGGGCAGCTCCTCACTGAGATTTAGTGCCTGGCCTGGCCTCCAGCCCACCCATGGCTGCCCTCCACTGTGACCTACTGTCCCCTAGGAGCTGTGTGTGCTTGGGCATCCCCAGTGGCTCCATGGGCATCCCCACTCGCCCAGGTACTGACCCTCCCGGCCTCACCCATGCATCCTCATGGGAGTTTGCCCTGGAACCGAGCGCGTCTGGGCCCGGCCGGCAGGTGTGGCTGGCAGACACCCACTGGCCTCACCCTGTCATTAGCAGGCAGGGTTATTTCCGGCCTGACCTGGATTCTGGGCCGGCGTCTGTGTGGCTGACTGTCAGCGCCCATCAGTGTCAGGACCGCCTTCCCGTCCGCCTGTCCTTCAGTCAGGGGCTCAGGGAGCAGAGTCACACAGGGAGGCCTCTCACCTGACCCAGATGCATCACAGCGGACGGGCCTACCTCCCTGAGTGAGGAGAGATGGCAGCTTCCTGCTTCCGGGAGATCTGGCGCCCACATCCCCACTGCCTGATTAGCCAGGTCTGTGAGCGAGTCTGGGGCTGAACCAAGCTCAGGGAAGAGCCAGGGTCACCTCTCTTCTAGAAGTCATTGCTGGGTCACCTGCTCTATACATTCTTGGGGATGAGAGTCAGGTCTGACAAAAGTAGTATCCCAAAGGAGGGAAAACTCCTGGTGGTTTGTTTGTCCCCAACTCCTGGTGCTTTGCTCATACAGAACCTAGTGTGAAACACCTCCAAATGGGGAAGGAATATTCGAATGATTTTTCTCCTCATTAGCGTTCATTAATGAAAACAGACTTGAAAAGTGGTCCCTTGGATCCACTGCAGCATCAGTCGGTCTGAAACATTTTCAGACATCATCACCACCCTCTGATAAAGAAGATAAAAATGCCATCTTATCTTAAATCTTCTTAGAATGAACTCTAAAGTAATACCTGTTTCCGAAGGACAACTTGGAAAATACAGAAAAGCCAGGAGGCAGAAAACCAACCCTCGTCTCATCACTCAGAGCTACAAATATGCCATCAAAAACCAATTTGTAATTTTCTTGAATGATCACAAACGTCCATGTGAATTTTTGATTCCAGTTTCTCCCTAACCAAAACTATATACTGAATTGTCTATTCATCTCTCTCTGAGTTCTCTTCTCTCAAAGGACTCCATGTAAGCTAAGCTGATAGAACTGCCAATCGTAAAGAGACTGAAAAAATTATCAAAAGAAAGAAACGGGAGTTAGAGACCAGAAAATCCTGTTTTCCACCTCCTCCCACTGATGACAGTGGTGATATTTGGGTCGAATATTTAGCATCAGAACTACAGAATGATCTACCGGTAGAATACCCCAGGTTGCAGGGCCAGCATGATTGGGAAATATAATAGTTGCAAAAGTTATGAATGGACTTCATTAGGGAAGCCACACCCCAGTGGGTGTGGTCTAAATATCAGGCAGCTGCCTCCTGAGATGAGAAGCCCTGGAGGAAGTGGTGTGGCCTTTACTTTGGAACCTCCATCATCTGCCCAATCAGGCCATCTAATTTTATTGGCCTATGGTCTACTTTTCCAAGAGGCCATGGAAGTATAAATAATAAAGCAAGAAAAGCAGATCCATTTGTCTGGCTGCGTAGATTTCTTCTGAATGTACTGTGAGTATGAGACCTTCTCTTTGAAAAGGTCAACTGCTTCTTATTTATTCCACACAAAGTTTGCTTCAGCTTGAAGGAGGGTACAGTCGAGTCCTGGAAGGGTTGTCTAGAAGAAAATTCTGGAGGAGTTCTAGAGCTTGGAAACCCCTCTTTTGGAGAGGGTGCTGATCAGGTGAGGCCCTGATCATTTTCCCAGATGTCTATCTCTTGTGCTTTTCTAGAGGGTGTGGGGATGGGGATTGCCTAGGAAGATCAAGAGACCCTTCCAAATCGGGTCTGTGTCTTCCCTGTAGTTCTGGCCATAGCCAGTCCTGTCTGTGAGCTTTTTGTATATCTTTATCTCTTCCCAAGGACAGAGGCTGCATCCATCCATGTACTATTCCAGCATTGGAAAAGACTCTGATGCTGGGAAAGAGTGAGGGCAGGAGGAGAAGTGGGTGACAGAGTATGAGATGGTTGGATGGTATCACTGACTCAATGGACATGAGTTTGAGCAAACTCCAGGAGAGACTGAAGGACAGGAGAGCCTGGCGTGCTACAGACCATGGGGTCACAAAGAGTTGGACATGAGTTGGCCGACTGAACAACAAACAACAACTATTCCATGGAGAAAGTGAGGCCAAGCAGCCCATCTCATGAATTTTTGCAGAATTGTCTTAATAGATTAGATCCCTGTTCTGACCCATCAGAATGCATGTTTTGACCTCAGATAGCTCCTTTGTCCACTCAGGGCCTTGGTTTCCCTTTATAGCACAAGTGGCCCAAAGTCGATGGTCATTCAACCCACATAATCCCTCATCCTAGAATGAAGTCATAAGGTAGGAGGAACAGGCTAGGCAAAGAACTGGAAAGTGGTTGAGGATTTGGAGAAGTCTTTGGGGATGGCTGTTGACACTGCCTTAATAGAGGGAGCTCCATGCTTGGGTTTCAAAGGAGACCATGGGCTAGTCAGCAGCATTGGCATGGACCACTTCTTGGGGACTGCTCAAATGCCCTAGTGCCTAATGCATAGCAAGGGCTCAAAATAGTTCTTAAAAAGATGAAAGCAGAAATCTCCAGGGTAAATCCAGAGATGAGATGATGGACCTGTGTTTCAGCCTCTTCTTCCCGGGAAGGAGAATGAAGTCTGTTGCCATAGTCACTAGAGTTCTTTCATGGATCGGTCTTCTGTCACTTCCAACAGGGGAAGGAGGATATGTCTCACCTCCACTGAGTTCTAAACTTGCTTTGAAAAATAATAACTTCTAATATGTCCAGAGTGATCTCTTTTAACAATATCAATCCCTTAAAGCAGGTTGGACCACAGAGCATGCCTGAGATGTCTCCTCTGGTGTGGGGCTTTTGTGCTGGTCTTTTGGGATGCTAAGGTACATCTTTAGGAAGGAAGTGTCCCTCAGGTGCCTTCTGAGTTTATCCAGGTCTTGTGCACTCTATGGAGAACTTTGGAAAGGCTTGGAGAAAAGCTGGGATCTCTGAGGGCCTGGGGTTCCTTGGGATGGAGCAGGATGCCTGTGTCCAGCCTTTGAAGACAGAGACCCCCACCACCTCTGGGAGATGGTGAGGGACAGGGAAGCCTGGTGTGCTGAAGTCCATGGGGTCACAAAGAGCTGGACACGATTCAGTGACTGAACAACAACAACAACCCCCTCACTTGAGTGCGGCCCTTGGGCTGGTGGCTCTCACTCATTAGGGCTCGAGTTTTAGGGGATGGGAGCTCGCCCCAAGCATCCTAAACTTTGACGAGGACGGATACTGCCTAAACTTTTCCTTGTTGTTCAGTTTTATCACAGGGAAGAGAAATAGAGCAGACAGGGAGGAGACAGGAGATCTGAGGAGGGTGGGTGGAGGTCTCTTCTCTTTGAAGACAATGGCTCTGAAGCTCCATGCATGGAACTGTTCTGCTGTACCCTGTGTGTGCTCCCTTTGTTAGTGCTGTTTCCTCAAACTACTGGTGATAACAAGGATGAAAGCACTTTGCAAAATTACAACTATTCTTATTGTTAAAAGTGCTATTTTAGCTCACTGCCCTCTGGTAGCTCAGACAGTAAAGAATCTGCCTACAGTGCAGGAGATCTGGGTTCAGTTCCTGGGTCAGGAAGATCCCCTGGAGAAGGGAATGGCAATCCACTCCAGTATTCTTGCCTGGAGAATTCCAGGGACAGAGGAGACCGGTGGACCACAGTCCATGGGGTTGCAAAGAGTCAGACACGACTGAGCAGCTAACACTTCCACTTTCACGCCCTCCCTGAGTTGCTGTGATAAGGAGATTCCAGTTACTGGGCTTGGCAGGATGGTGTTGCGGGTAAATGCAGTGCCGGCTGCCTTGCCCTTCCATGAGTAAACCTACCCCCACCCCATAGGTAGACTTCAAGCACCTGAACTGCTAGTCCAAAGGGCTTCAGGTTTATACCTGGAATATATTTGGTTTGCATCTGTCTTTAGGATAAGTAAGTCCTGAGTCCATGCCACGCTATTACTACTAGTAAGAGAAGAAATTTTTTTTCCCACATTACTAGGGAATGTAAAACCAAGATGGTCACAGATGAGCTGAAATTCTGCTACAGATTTATCTGCCCCCTGTGTAGTCTACAAAGTTAGGTTTCCAGTTTGCTCTTTTCCTTTATTTTATTTACCTATTTTATTGGGTTGGCCAAAAAGTTCACTCGGGTTTTTCCGTAGAATAAGGAAAAATTCAAACAAACTTTTTGACCAACCCAATATTTCATTTGACTACCAAACACACACACCCCAAAATAAAAATGAGCAAAGACTTGCTCAACTTGGACAATCTATCAACTTATTGGGAAATAACCAGTCCCTCGGGTATTTTAATTGATGGGATAAAAAAAGTGGCCTCTTCAGGCATCTGGGACTGGTACCCATCTGACGAGTTCAGGTCGATTTAGGGCCTGTGATGACAGATGGAAGGGCCCAGAACTGGGGGGTAGAGTGGGCTGCTTGCTGGGGAGGAAGGCCAGACTGTCAGCACTGCATGAGCCTAAGTCGGAGGCCTGTGGGGACCGCTGTGACACAGGTTACAGAGGCAGGGGACGCTAAGGCTTGGCAGGGTGGGCTGTGTCCTAAGGGGTGGGCGCAGCGAGCTGAGTAGCAGCATCCAGTGGGGAGAAGGGTAGGATATCCCTCCTTCCCATTTATTAGATGCAAATGTGGAGGCTCTGTAAAGTTTTCTGGGGAGTCACTGAACAAACACATAAGCCAGAGAAGACCAATATCCAGACTTCCTATGCCCTGTGAGTGTGTTAGTCACTCAGTCGTGTCCAACTCTTGCAATCCCATGGACTGTAGCCCATCAGGCCCCTCTGTCCATGGAATTCTCCAGGCAAGAATACTGGAGTGGGTAGCCATTCCCTTCTCCAGGTCTTATTCCAATAGTCAGATCTTATTCCTGAAACTCAGTGAAGTAGGGAATCGACTTTGGGGGTCACTGACAGGGCATCACTGTAGAACTATGCATGTGAGTCATCTGTGCTTCTGGGATGGAGTTCCAGCAGTTTCCTTTCCCTGCTCCAAGTTCTGGCCCTGTCCTGCCCTGATCCGTGCTCGGCTCCCAGGGCAAGGTGCTCAAACCGCTTCCCAACCCACCTGGCTCGTCATCCTGCTGCTAGAGTGTTCTCTCAGCTCCTTGACAGCCACGTCTTCACTTCTTCATTCCCAGGCATTGGAAAATAATGCATACGTGGCCTGCCCCTCTGGATAGGAAAAACTTCTATTTTTAATCCAGGAAGTCTTTGTATGGTCCAGCCCACTACCCTGAGACATTGAATCTTTTCCATTTTCTTGTTTTCTTCCCTTTATCTGAAACAACCCTGGGAATTTTACTGATCTTCATTTCTATACTCTATTTTCAGACAGCCCCTGGAGCCCTGGTTCATCATTGACTGTCTTTAATTTTTACTAAACAGTGAGTCATTAGGAGTGAAAGGTATTTGAAGATCACCCAGGCTCAGAGAGGGGAAGGCGCTTCCTCAGTGTCACACATCAGAGTCAAGACTCTTGTCTGCCTGGTAGTCCCAACATTTGAAATAAAACAAAACTTGCATTTGCTAGGATTCTTTTGCCTTGAGGTAACTGACCACATATCGCACACTGGCATCATGGAAAGTCTTAGGGTACAGTGGGCTCCAGGTGAGCTTACTCTGGGACCCCAACCTCAGTTTCTCAGCAAAGCCCTTGTAGGCACCCTATTTATGTTCTGGGTTTGCCCTGGAGTCATTCCCCTCATGGGACTAAGGGCTATGGTTGTCCCTGGGTCTACATCTCCCTGATCAGGACATCCAGAGGAGGAGAGAGGAAAACAGCACCCCAACATTCCAGCAAGGAACCCTGAGATAACCCCTCACTGGATCACTTAA
This sequence comes from Bison bison bison, assembly GCF_000754665.1. Taxonomy (NCBI): domain Eukaryota; kingdom Metazoa; phylum Chordata; class Mammalia; order Artiodactyla; family Bovidae; genus Bison; species Bison bison. The sequence continues at coordinate 7,633,033 of NW_011494633.1, read as the reverse complement.
GTCCTCTGTCCCTCTCTGAAAACTAACAAGAGAAACTCTCTGTGCGCTGACTGGATTAGGCCTGGCTCAGGCCCCGGTCAGCAGTAGAAGAGTGGAGGTTACCTGCCCCATTCAGGGCTATCCTTAGAGGTGGAGTTGGGGTCCTGTCCCTGAGGAATGTGAGCTGCCCAAGGGAAGGGTAGATACCTGAAAAAAAGTTTCCTTTGGAAGACAGAAAGGGATCATGGCAAGCAAAGGCAGTATCTAATAGAATTTTCAGACGCAGGGTCCCAAGCTTCCTGAAGACTCATGTCTGCTGTGAAGATGGCTGTATCCACAGGACCTGGGCATAGAGGGTTTGGGGGCATGAAAAAAGTGAGGATATGGGGCTCTCCTCGGTGAGGCCTTGTGCTGCTGCTGTTGCTGCTAAGTTGCTTCAGTTGTGTCCGACTCTGTGCGACCCCATAGACAGCAACCCACCAGACTCCCCCGTCCCTGGGATTCTCCAGGCAAGAACACTGGAGTGGGTTGCCTTTTCCTTCTCCAATGCATGAAAGTGAAAAGTGACAGTGAAGTTGCTCAGTCGTGTCCGACTCCCAGCGACCCCATGGACTGCAGCCTACCAGGCTCCTCTGTCCATGGGTCACTCTTCATTTATTCTCTCTTTCAGTCAATTGAAAGGAGCCTAACTGGTGCACGTCCCTGGGGCTGGTGATGCTGTGAGCATTGGCTGCTACCAGCTCACAGCTCCCCTCTCCTCTCTAGGAAAATTTAGCTCTGGTTGTAAGGAAAAATAAACCAACTCAAGCCAGCCAGCTCTAAAAGGGATATTCATTTGCTCTTATAACTTGGAAAAATGGAAGTGGGTGGGCTGCAGGTAAAGGTCAATCCAGGAACTTCAAAGATGTCACCAAATACATATTCTCCTTTCTCTCCTTCCGTCTGTCTTTCCATCTCTCTCTCTGTCTCTCTCTCTCACCTTTCCTTCTATATGTGGATGTCTTGTTCACATTCAGGTCCCAGGTTTTAACATTAAGCCAGTTACCCCAGAGATAAAATGGACTTTGCATTCTCAAAGAAAGACACTGATTGATCCGACTTTTGTCCCCTTCTCATTCCTTAAGTACTCGGTGGCAGGGGGATGGAGTACTATGATGACTTAGCTTGGGTCAGATGCCCACACCATGGATTATTCTTACTGTGATCCAGTGTAGAGAAGGAAGCAATTCCTTAAACGAACTGAGATCCTGTTACTATAAGACATGGGAAGGGGTGAGCAAGAGCTATCCTCTACACTCAGACTTCTTATTCATGTCATCATTTCTAGTCTCCGAGGTGATTGCAAAGGCTAGACGTTGTAATGAATGTCAAAGCATTTATGAACTGCTATGCCCAGTACACGCTGGTCACAGTATCACTTCTTTCATTGGTCTTCCTTGTGGATAAGACAGGGGTAATGGAGTTCTTTTGTTCTCTTTTCTGCTAACCTTGGGTCTACTACTCAACAGGACAAGCTCCAAGAAAAATGAACCCCTTTCTGGGCCTGGGCCTGCTTCTGGCTGGCCTCCTCACTGTGGAAGGTCTTCTGAAGTCCAACTTCTCTCCAGAGAATCATGAAGCTGTGAGTCAGGGCCAAGTAGAGAAGGGAAAGGGGACAGCTCAAGAGCTCGCAAAGCGAAACGCAGACTTTGGACTCAAGCTGTTTAAGAAACTGTCCTTCAGCAGCCCTGACAATAACATCTTATTCTCCCCCTGGAGCATCTCTATGGCCTTCTCCATGCTGTCTCTGGGTGCCCAGGACTCCACCCTGGCTGAGATCAAGGAGGGCTTCAACTTCAGGAACATCCCTGAGAAAGACCTCCATGAAGCCTTCCATTACCTCATACACAGGCTGAATCAGAGGAACCAGGACCAAAGGCTGGGGCTCGGGAATGCCTTGTTTATTGACCAGAAGGTAAAGCCCAAGCAGAAGTTTCTGACAGAAGTCAGGAATATGTACAAGGCAGACACCATCCCCACCAACTTCCGGAACTCAGAAAATGCTCAGAAGCAGATCAATAACTATGTCAGTCAGAAAACCCAGGGGAAAATCAACAACCTAGTCAAGAATATAGACCCTGGCACTGTGATGCTTCTTATCAACTATATTTTCTTTCAAGGTAAGGCTTAGAGTATGTTGGCATGTAGACTTGAGTCAGATTCAATGGTTGTCCACTTACTTGCTCTGTGACCCTGAAGTCACATGTAATTGCTCTCTTTGAATCCTACTTCTCATGTCTGAAAAAGGAGTACCTTGATACATAGCTGATAGGGTGGTTATTAGGATTCAAAGTGAAAATGAATGATAAATGAATGCCTCATATGTGCATTTTTATGGTTACTGATTATCCTAAGACAACATTGGTTGTAGAGGTTGAAGTGTCATCCTTTTCCCCATTTCTTAGATCAGGAAAGTGAAATTCAGAGCGAGATTAATTAATTTACTCAAAGCTACAAAGCCAGCTAATGAAAGTCAGGAGTAGAATCCACTTCTCTTGACCTGATGGCTATGGTTTTCATAACTCCAAGTAGATGCCCAGGATGGTGACCGTGTTGATGGTCACACTGTGACCATGATCACATTGGTAGGTGCCTTGGTCTTCTCACCATATGTTATAGACTCCACAAGTCTGAGGGTGAGGTATTGAAAAAGAAGATGAAAGTATATTCCCTAATTCAAGCTGCATCTACCACACGATACACACCCAGTCACAGCACACACACACAAATATTGGCCAACATAGGTGAGAATGAGAAGCCAACATCCCTAAGACCAGGCAAGGCTGTTGGGGCTGTCAACAACATGATCCTGAATATGGAAGTTCAGCTCTCCCAAAATCCACAAGGAGATTGATGGTTATGGGGTAAAACAGGAGGGCTAATGGTAGACTGTCCAAAGCAGGGAAGAAAGGAAAATTAGGAATTTCCCAAAGTCCCTACGTCCTCTGTATGACAGCAAGAACCATAGCGACAGTGATGTGACGGTGCCTAGCATCCACTCAACACTTACCTACCCGCAGTCACTGAGCTGTGCTGCCCTTCCCCACCGAGTCTCACAGCAGCCCTGTGAGATTCCCATCAATACCCCCAGCTGGCAAACAAGGACACTGAAACCCAGGGAGGTTGAGACACTTGACCAAGGTTTTGTCTGGCAATAAAGCCAGACATTTGAGCTTGGGGAGTTGGACCTAAGGGCCTTATATTGGGGGCTCTGAGGGTAGTAAGTGAAGAGACCCAGGTCTGAGTTTATGCCATCAGAGAGGTCTCTGGGTCAAAAATAGAGAATCAAAATGCCCAGTTTTAAGAGTTCACTGCACTTCAGCATGCTCCCAAGGGCAGTCTGTTAGTTTAGTTTTCTTAGTCCTACATGAGAGGGGCTTCTCCAGGGCTGCTTGGAGTAGATGTGAGAATTTTCACTCAGACCCAAATAGCCTCCACTAAGTGTGATCCAGGGTGTGCTTCTGTAACAGAATCCACAGGCTTTCTCAGCCTCAGGAGCCTTGAGGCTTGGGGAAGTCTGAAGTTCCCCTCTTAGTCAGCAGCCCTGGTCTTGGCTTTACTGGAATAAATGATAACTGGGACCAAGCTCACATCCCCTGAGGTGTTCAGGGCATGGCATGAGGCCAAGGATTCCTGTGCACCGGCTCTGATACACCAGAGCAACCAAACTCCTTCTTTAAGTCCGTGGGGACAGAGACCCCATGGTTAACAGGATCCAGTAGCCCCTTCTCCCTCAGGACACTTACGTCACTCTGTTATTCTTCCATCTTAAGCCAGGTGGCAACATGAGTTTGACCCAAAGGAAACGAAAGAGGAAGATTTCATTCTGGACAGAAACAAGACCGTGAAGGTGCCCATGATGTTCCGTGTGGGCATGTATAAAGTGGGGCATGACGACCAGCTTTCCTGCACCATCCTGGAAATGCCTTACCAGAGCAACTTCACGACCATCTTTGTTCTTCCTGAGGAGGGCAGAATGAAGCAAGTGGAGCAAGCCCTGGGGCCGGACACTTTTGCCAGATGGAAGAAGTTACTCGTACGAAGGTAAGGAGGGTACCTGACGTATGCAGTACCTTCCATCTTCCTCCCTCTCCTCCATTGTCTTTGCTTCTTCTTTCTCAGATTCATTGAGCTCTTACCCCATGGATAAGCCCATTCTGGGCTCCATGATGAATTTATATTTTGGTAGGAAGTATGCTAGAGAACAAGTCATAGAAATGTAGATGCTTAAACATTGTAAGAGTGCAGAGGATGAAGCAACTTGGTGGGCAGTGGTGATCAGGGAGGGCTTCATGGAGTAGGTGGCATTGGTGCCACATCTTCAAGGCTGAATAGCAGTACATATGGAAGGATGAGGAGAGACAGAATCCTAGGCAGAAGGAGGAGAAACCCTAGGTGAGGTGCCCTAGGTGAGGACAAGCCCAAGTGGGGTGTCCAAGGGAGCTGTGAGTTGTACATTGTACATAGGATGTTTTCAACCGTGGTGTCATAATGAAACCAGTGAAGGATGAGCCAAGTAAGTTGTATTAATAGTAGTTGAGGGACTGAAGTCACTAAATACTTTTCTTTTCAAACATAAAATTAGAACAGATTTAAGGTAAGCCTCCAGAATCTCACCCAGGCACGAGCCTACTGACAGCTTTTCTTGGGAAGGATGAGAGCTAGAATTAAGAACTGAGGAGTTGACATCAGTGTAGACCTGCAAGGCGCCTTGAAGGCTTCTGGGCTAGGACAGGGTCTGTGGCAGCCAGGAGACGTGGTGATATTACCAAAACTGGAGGTCTTGCTGCTCACTCCTCAAAAGCCAATAAAGAGACAAATTGATGGGAATAAATGTTTACTTTACTTTGGATGCCAGCAGTGGGGCAGGGAATGGGAGGAAGGGCAGACTGCTGTCTAAAGGCCGATTGACAATCAGTGACCAAGAGCTTTTATAGAAGGAGGGAGGGGGCTCCATGCAGAAACCTCTGGCAGTCATGTTGAAATTGGTCATCAGTGGTCTGATCATCATCTTGATTGTTTTAAGTCTTCAGATCCAGGGTTGGTTTGTTCCCTTTTCTTTGAGGCCAGTTCTCGGAACTGTGACCACTTGTGTCATGGCTATCGTCTGATCATCATGTAGCTAACTGCTTCTACCTGGTAGCATTGTCAGTATCTACAAGACAGCTCGAAGGATATGGTTCAGAATATTATCTGAGCCCTTGAGAGGAACTAAAAGTCTTTGACCTTGTTTGATGATTAAACTATAATTATTTGGTCTCATTTGACTGCCTTCCTTTGTTTCTGCCTTTTTCTCACTTCTCTGATTAAACTTATTCTTTGGCTAAAGTTTTCCCACAGACAAAAAGCAGGTGGAGGACGTGCAGGGAAGAGACCACAGGGCCCTGCTCCATTTCAGTGGGTCTATGAGATGGAAAGGGGAGCTTCTACTTTGGTAGAAACAATGTCAGGATATCTCCTTGGTCCTTTTGTTCTCTCTTCCACCTTGGCTCCACCATAATTCTCCATCCAAAAGTCCTTTTCTGAGAACCTCTGCCACGCCCAACATGCTGTCAGGAGTGGCGGAGGGTTCTAAGAGAGGCAGACACAATGCTAGGACTGAGCTGGGCTGTCCATGAATGATAAGTGAACCAACAGAGTTTCCTTCACATGGGAACAAGTCTTTGGAGAAATTGAAGAACGCGTCTTAGATATCCAGATTTAGCTGCCAGCTCATGGGAGAGAAATTCTATTTCTGAACGATAAAGTCTAACTCTACTATGACTCCCCATTTCATTCAGAAAAAAAAAATAATAATAACCACACACACACAAAAAAGAAACTTGCCGGACTCCTCTGCCCCCTTGAAAGCTTGCTCAGCCTTTCCCTTTACTCCAGCATTCCTGATCCCCAAGTCAATCTGTGTATTTTTCCCATGGCACTTACTGAGACTCCCAGTCCATGTATCTACTCTTTGTCTCCCTTTTGTTGTGATGGTTTTATTGTCTTTCTTCCCTAGTACAGCACAAGTTCAAGAGCATGGATTTTTGCCTGTTCTAAATGCATCTAAGCATGTAGAACAGAGCCTGGTATACAGTAGGCACTAAATAAGCTTGTGTCAAATGAACAGATAAGTGGAAAGGTAAGTTTGAGAGTCATTGGGCCTATTGTGGATGTTAAAATCCAAGGCGCAGAATGAAATCCCCCAAGAGGGAAAAAAGATAGAACAGATGATGGGGGAAAAAAAACAAAAGAAAGGAGGACCTGGTGGGAGGCAGGCTGGGAGCACTTCAATGGTGAGCGACAGGCGAGGAGGTGGAGCCAGCAAAGGATGAGAGAAGGAGCACCCAGGGATGGAGGGGAGGGCAGAGGGCATGGATCTGGGTGGGAATGCTTCAGAATGGATTGACTATCAGGTGCCACTTCCTGATTTTTGGCCTCTGGCTCTAACAAGCCAAGGTCAGTGGCCGCTCTGGAAAATGGTCTGAGCCAATAATGGAAGTGGGCTCCCTAGTGGCTCAGTGGTAAAGAATCTGCCTGCCAGCACAGGAGCCGCGGATTCGATCCCTGGGTCCAGACAATCCCGTAGAGAAGGAAATGGCAATCCAGTATTCTTGCCTGGGAAATCCCACGGACAGAGGAACCTGGGGGGCTGCAGTCCATGGGGTCGCAAAAGAGTCGGATACTACTTAGCAACTGAGAGACAACAGCAACAAATAATGGGAGGACAAGTTTTGTTTTGTTTTGTTTTCCTCTCTGCTCTGAAAGAAAGACGTGGGCTGGAAGCTGAAGACGTGACTAGAGGCCAAGGGAATTGATTTTGCTTTTGAACTGAGGACGAGGGTTGTTCGAGCCTGCGGTCTGCCACTGAGGGCGGTCCAGTAGAAGCCATTTATGGACTGTGCAGGAGGAAAAGAAAACATAGGCAGGAATGAGGTCCTTGGAGAGGCAGAAAGAAACGGGGTCCGTGACCCCGTGGACAAGAACCCAGGTTCCACAGGGGCTTCAGCACGGCTGACCCCAGGGCAGGGACGCCAACCCAGGTCCCGACCACAGAGAATCTGAAGCGGCTCATTCAAGGCTGAGAGGATGAACACTTGTTCTCTGACTGCTGAGCCTCCGAAGCAGGACGCACGAGGCACGCACTTTAGCCCCTTCTGGTCTGTGGTTGCCATGGTCACCGTCCTCATTTTCATACAAATGGCTTAAAGAGGTGACATCATCTGATCCCAACCACAGAGCTCCTGGAAGGCAGAGTAGATCTGAACTCAGTTCTGCCAGCTTCCCATCTCAGGGCCTTGCTACCTCGAGAGCACCAGATTGCTGGCATCAGCTCAGCGCATGGGTGTGGCTGAGACTATAGTGGAGAGACCCTCCATGGCTGCCCTGAAGGGGTCCTGAGACAGGGGGGCTCGGGGACATTGCTGTGGATGAGGGCTCGGGTAGTTTGATAGAAAAATAAGAACGCAAGTCAGAGAGCCTGGATGTTTTAACAACCCATCCCAGGAGACTTCTTTGATGGTCCTGTGGTTAAGGCTGAGCTCCTGATGTAGGAGGCCCCAGTTCAATCCCTGGTCAGGGAAGTAGACCCCACCCGGCACAACTAAATTTTTTTCTTCTTTTTAAGTCCAGGCTTAAGGAGTCTCTCTTTATTCTGTGGATAGAGAAAAATTCTGAGACCTCGGGGGCTGGGAGGCCAGATGCCTCATCACCATCCTAAAGCCTGCCTGGAAAAACGGCAGGGCCCCGCTGTTCATCTTTGTCCCTTTGTCCTCCCTAGGGTCGCAGATGTGTTTGTGCCCAGGTTGACCATCACCAGTAGCTACGACCTGAAGAAGACGCTTTCCCACCTGGGCATCAGCAAAATCTTTGAGGAACACGGTGATCTCACCAGGATCTCCCCTCATCGGAACCTGAAAGTGGGCGAGGTAAGCCTGCCTGGCCGGGATGCGGCCCTCCTCCAGCTCAGGGACCCGCCTTACTGCCCCGGGCCAGACACACTCTCACAGCAGCTGCATAAGCCAAGAGTGCCCCCACCATTCAGGCCAAGCCTGACTGCCCCGAACCACCTATCAGTTCAGTTCAGTTCAGTTCAGTCGCTCAGTCGTGTCCAACTCTTTGCGACCCCATGAGTCACAGCACGCCAGGCCTCCCTGTCCATCCTGGGCAAATCATGTACCCTCCCAAGCCTCATGTTTCTAGTCTTCAAAATCAGACCTGTCGATCTCCTAGTCCTACTTTGGAAGTTGGTTCAGTGCAACAATGGATGGAGGCTTGGAGCAGTCGTCAGGCCTAGAAGTGACCCAGGCTTGTGAGGAGTAAGTTGTGAACATTTTTCTACATAATGTAGAGATAAGCAAGCTAAGGACCCCTTGGTCTCCAGCAAGGCTGAGCCCCTGCCTGCTGGTGACAGTCAGAAGGACCAGATGGTGGGGGGAGGCGCCCAGATGTAGCAGACAGACTGCAATACACCAGGGACTGCCCTGGTGGTCCAGTGGTTAAGACTTCGCCTTCCAATGCAGGGGGTTAGGGTTCAGTCTCTGGCCGGGGGATCTAAGATCTAGCATGCCTCATGACCCCAGAAACCAAAACATAGACCAGAAGCAATGTTGTAACAAATTCAGTAAAGACTTTAAAAATGGTCCACGTTTAAAAAAAAAATCTTTAATTAATAAAACACAGGACATCAGCGAAATTCAAATTTCATATAAGTGATGAATGAATGTTTTTTTGTATAGCCTAAATATTGCATGGGATATACTTACGCTGAAAATTTCATCATTTATCTGAAATTCAAATTTAACTGGAAATTCAAATTTATCCATACTTTTATGGCAATCGTACTTTGAGGTTCAAAGGGCACTGAGATCAGGGAATATTTCAGCAAGCAGAGACAGGTGGGAGGAAGATCTTCCAGGAGGAAAGCACCCCAGCCTAAGGCTGGGAGGTGAGAAGGCATGGAGTCTAGGGGCTGGAGTTGACAGCTGTGATTCTATGTGTAGACATCAACTGTTGACTTGCCAGTAAAATAATTAGCATTCTGTAGAACAGAGTGAGATGACGCTAGTGGTAAAGAACCCACCTGCCAACGAAGGAGATGTAAGAGACTCGGGTTCTATTCCTGAGTTAGGAAGATCCCCTGGAGGAGGGCCTGGCAACCCACTCCAGTGTTCTTTCCTGGAGGATTCCATGGACAGAGGAGCCTGGCGGGCTACAGTCCATGGGGTCACAAAGAGTTGGACACGACTGAAGGGACTTAGCAGCAGCAGAATGGAATGAAATGTATCAATATTTAACAGAAGCCCATCAATTTTCCAGTGTCCATTACTTCCTCACGGATGTTGATACCTTTGGGGTGGATCTGGGGCCTGAGTTATCTCTAACAGCCACCCTGGAATCAGACTCCCTCTTAACATTCCACCAGGAGGATGAAAGGAGTCCAGAGGGGCTGGCTGCTTTGGGCCAGGGGTGCCTTCACCTCCCTCCCATCCAGCTAAAGTTCAGCACAGCCTTTCTGCAATTACTACCATTGATGAATCCCTGCGAGTCTTGGGAAACATACAAAATCCCACTCCGTCTCCCCTCCCAGTAACTGATGCTCTCCTGCATCACTTTTTCTTTCAAGCTGCATCTGCTTGTTGAGTATCCTTAACTGATGACAGCAGAGCAGCTGTGAGCCCTGGGGTCACTGGCACCAGTCAAGTTACCGGGTGACTCAGGCAGAGGCCTCTTCTTCTCTGAGCCTTGTTGACTTAAAAGATAGTCACAGTCTCCAAGTTGAGAGTTATGTTTTATTCGGTGGGAATTTTTAGGACTGCAAGCCTGGAAGACAGCATCTCAAGTAACCCTGAGAAAACTGTTCAGAGGAAGTAGGGGTGTGGGGGGGTGAAGGAGTTAGGTTATATAGAAGTTGGTGACAAGGGGCAGGTAGTCTGAACATCAAAAGATTATTGTTAATTAAGGAAAACCAGAGATTTCAAGTTAAGGAATTTACTGTTTTTCTGTCTGGGAAGATGCAAGAGTCTGGCTTCACTGAAATCATTCCTTTCATATGTATCTCAGCTATCTGGGGCCAGCATCCTGTGATTTGATTTTTCACATCCTTAGTTCCTTGACCATCATTGGATCCTAGGCATTGTTCTTTCTGAGTGCCCCCCAGGCTCAGGAAGTCCCATCTGGAGGGCCGGAATAGCTGATGGCTCTGACATCCTTGTTTATTGATATGGCAGGAAATACTTCATTTCAAGGGTTTCCCTGGTGGTGCTAGTGGTAAAGAACCTGCCTGTCAAAGCAGGAGAAGTAAGAGAAGAGGATTTGATCCTTTGGTTGGGAAGATCCCCCAGAGGAGGGCATGGCAACCTGTTCTAGCACTCTTGCCTGGAGAATCTCATGGACAGGGGAGGCTGGTGGGCTACCACTCATAGGGTCACAAAGAGTCGAACAGGACTGAAGCGACTTAGCACGCATGCAAGCGCTCTGTTCCACAGCCTCTTGTTAGCTTTTGCCTATCCAGGGCCTCCAAGTGGCTTCCCAAGCACTGACCCTACTCCCGTTTCCTGCAGGCGGTGCACAAGGCTACCCTGAAGATGGATGAGAAGGGCACAGAGGGAGCCGCGGGCTCCGGAGCGCAGACGCTGCCCATGGAGACACCGATTCGGGTCAAGATAAACCACCGCTTCCTGCTGATGATCTGGGAGACTAAAATGAATAACCTGCTCTTCTTTGGAAAGATTGTTAATCCTTCTGGGAGATAAGGCAGAAACCCGACCTCCTGCAGACCCCAGCTATGTCCTGGGGTTGGATGCGTTTTGTCTCCTTGAGACCACAGGGACTTTCTTATCTCATCTCACATTATCCTGAGCTCTCCACACCACCGTCCAAAGAGGCAGCACCACTGGCTTCTGGGCCCCATTTCCCCCCCTTAGCCCCCTCACTGCCCATTCAAATTTCAGGATTAGATGCCCCATTCCCACCCAGTTGATAGTAACCTTCTCCCCCGCCCCTGGTAGGCAGAGGGGTTTTATGATTTAATAAACAACACTCCCAAGATCTGCTGACTGTTGGTGGATAATATGGGGATGCTGTGAGCCAAGGAGAGTACCCGCCTGGGGTTCAGAGTGAAGGAGACCTGGGCTCAAATCTCAGAAACAAAGAGTCTTTGGGAAAGTCATACGCTCTCCGCACTTTGTTTCCCCATAGAACTAGACCAAGACTGAGGACAATGATACTTCTCCAGGGCTCCGAGGAGGCTAGCACACCACTTGAGAAGAGTTAGTTCCCCTTTGTGAGCCCTTGGCTTGGGTGTTTGGCATGTGAGCTACACAGATATCCTCCGCACAGGGTCCCCTTGGGAGCTTTGTGCTCAGCCAAGCATCCAGGCAGATGACAAAACAGCAGTGGGGCTGGTCCAGCATTAGGCGGATGAAACCCAGAGTAGCAGTAGCCAGGAGACCCAGCACAAGGTTTGTCTGACTCCAGAGCCGCTATTTTGGGCACAGCGTGGAGAGCATGAAGTTTGAACCTGTCAGCAAGCTCAGCTGAAGAGTTAATCATTTCGGTTCACCTACCCAGAAAGCATGGCCATGCAGGGTCTGCCTATAACCACTAGAGGGCACCTGTGTTCACAGGACTAAGTATGCGTGTGGGGTTTCTTTAAGCACCGGATTGCTTGGTGAATACCCAAAGCCAGTGCTGAAGGTGTTTAAGGAGGAAGGGATCCTCACTGGCTTGGCACTCAGAAGTCTGCTGCTGCTGCTGCTGCTGCTAAGTTGCTTCAGTCGTGTCCAACTCTGTGCGACCCCAGATGGCAG
>NW_011494633.1:7605369-7621126 GCF_000754665.1 Bison bison bison | reverse complement strand
CAACTCTGTGCGACCCCAGATGGCAGCCCACCAGGCTCCCCCGTCCCTGGGATTCTCCAGGCAAGAACACAGGAGTGGGTTGCCATTTCCTTCTCCAAGAAGTCTGAGCTGGCAGCAATTGCCATCCCCTGGCAATTCACGGCTCACCATGCCTCTTCTGTCCTGGTTACAGCTACCCTGCCCGCAGCCAGAATGGACATTCGTATGAGACGTGTGGGAAGTGAGGCTCAGAGAGACTAAGTGACTTCCTGTGTCTTCGTGGTTAGTGACAGGCAGCAAACAGCCATGCCATCTGGTCTAGGGCGGGAAGGGAGGGGTTCCACATAGACCTGGGGGCCCAGCTAGTTATTGCATTTCTCAGATCCAGTCCCAGGTGAGAGAGCTGCCCTGCCCCATTTGGCATGTGCGTGCACGCACGTGTGTGTGTGTGTGTACGCACGTGTGTGTGTGTGTGTGTGTGCGCACATACGTGTGTTCAGTAAGCACCTCCTCCTCTGTCCCGGGCCCTTGCAGGGCCCTGGAGACGCAGCTGCCACAGAAGCTGGTAGGGAAGGTAGCCTAGAGAGGGAGAGGACTAGTTTAGGATGCTAAGTGCTAAGATCAGGCAGCACCAGAGTAAGCAGCCTCTGTTTAAGAAGGTGGGAAGGGTGAGAAGGTTGAGATTCTGCACCCAGGACACAGATGTGGGGGCAAAAGCACTCCCTGGAGCACTTTGCTGACAATCACCATTTCCCAGGCACCAGCCTGGGGGCTGGGGGGTGGGAGGACACCAGGGCAACACCAGAATCCCCAGGAATTCGCTCAGGTCCATGGCATGTGCCACTGGGGACATGGGACAAGAGGGCAAGCCATTTAGTAGCTGGGTGACTTGGGTATGTCGTTTAAAGCCTCTGAGCCTGAGCACCTCCTCATGTGTTGAAAGTTGCTATCTCCTCTACCGGTCATGCTCACCTCCTGCCCAACGAGCTCCTACTCATCCTCCAATGCCCAATCCATAATAATCGCTTTATGGAATTTTGTCTACCAAGCAGTTGTTCAATAAAATACTCACCTCCCATGCATTGTGATGGCTCCTGGATCTGAATTTCCCCACCGCTTCCACATGGGTTACAATAAATCCTGCCTGAAATGTTGACTCAAGGGACAGCAACCCCTGGGCTAGTTGTTGATACAAACAGACCTGGCCCCTGCCTTCATGGAGTTAAATCCAATGAAAGAAACAAGCATGAATCAAATAATGACATGACCGTGGGCTCTAGTGAACATGATGAAAGCTGGTCACGGGTGCTTTCAGAATTTGTAACAAGTTGGCCAGACCTTGTCTGGGGACTCAGACACTGAGAACATGACAATTGGGAACAGCTCTGAATGTTGAGAGCATGTCTGTTTTGAATCATAGCTATTAATTAAAACTGCATAAGGGTGTGTTTTTCCTCATATAGTTAATAATATGTAAAACCTTGATTGGTCTTTCAAATATTAATAGAAATGAAGGTCACTGTCTAGTGCTTCATTCATCTTCATTTTAACCAGCTGTATTCTAAATAGGACTAGTGGTGTTGTTCAGTCACTAAGTTGTCTCTGACTCTGTGACCCCATGGACTGCAGTCCTCTTTCCCTGTCTCCCAGAGTTTGTTCAAATTCATGTCCATTGAGTCAGTGATTCTACCCAACCATCTCATCCTCTGCCTTCTCCTCCTGCCCTCAATCTTTCCAGCATCTGGGTCTTTTCCCATGAGTTGGCTCTTCGCAGCAGGTGGCAAATGTATTGGAGCTTTAGCTTCACCACCAGTCCTTCCAATGAATATTCAGGGTTGATCTCCTTTAGGATGGACTGGTTGGATGTCCTTGCAGTCCAAGGAACTCTCAAGAGTCTTCTCCAACACCACAGTTCAAAAGCATCAATTCTTCGGCACTCAGCCTTCTTTATAGCCCAAGTCATACAACTGTACATGACTACTGGAAAAACAAAAGCTTTGACTAGACGGACCTTTGTTGGCAAAGTGATGTCTCTGCTTTTTGATATACTGTCTAGGTTTGTCTTAGCTTTTCTTCCAAGGAGCAAGTGTCTCTTAATTTCATGGCTGCAGTCACTGTCCCAGTTTTTCTGTAAGATTTCCTACTTATTTGTTGTTCAGCCATTCAGTCCTACCTGACTCTTCGCGACCCCATGAACAACAGCACACCAGGCTTCTCTGTCCTTCGCTGTCTCCCAGAGGTCACTCAAACTCATGTCCATCGAGTCAGTGATGCCATGAAACCATCTCATCCTCTGTCATCCCCTTCTCCTCCTGCCTTCAATCTTTCCCAGCATCAGGGTCTTTTCCAGTGAGTTGGCTTTTTGCATCAGGTGGCCAAAGTATTGGAGCTTCAGCTTCAGCTCAGTCCTTCCAATGAATACTCAGGGTTGATTTCCTTTAGGATTGACTGGTTTGATCTCCTTTCAGTTAAAGGAACTCTCAAGAGTCTTCCCAACACCACAGTTCAAAGCATCAATTCTTCATTGCCCTCTTTATGGTCCAACTCTCCCATCCATACATGACTACTAGAAAAATCATGGTTTTAACTATACAGACCTTTGTCGGCAAAGTGATGTCTCTGCTTTTTAATACACTCTCTAGATTTATCATAGCTTTCCGTCCAAGGAGCAAGTGTCTTTTAATTTCATGGCTGTAGTCACAGTCTGCAGTGATTTTGGAGCCCAAATAATAAAGTCTCTCACTGTTTCCATTTTTTTCCCCCATCTTTTTGCCATGAAGTGATGGGACTATATGCCATGATCTTAGTTTTTTGAATATTGAGTTTTAAGCCAGCTTTTTCACTCTCCCCTTTCACCTTCATCAGGAGGCTCTTTAGTTCCTCTTTGCTTTCTGCCATTAGGGTGGTGTCATCTGCATATCTGAGGTTATTGATATTTCTCTCAGCAATCTTGATTCCAGCTTGTGCTCTTCCAGCCCAGCATTTCACAGGACATACTCTGCATATAAGTTAAATAAGCAGGGTGAGGAAATACAGACTTGACGTACTCCTTTCCCAATTTAGAACCCATCTACTATTCCATGTCTGGTTCTAACTGTTGCTTCTTTACCTGCATATAGGTTTCTCAGGAGACAGGTAAAGTGATCTGGTATTCCCATCTCTTTAAGAATTTTCCAGTGTGTTGTGATCCACACAGTCAAAGGCTTTAGCATAGTCAACGAAGCAGAAGTAGATGCATTTCTGGAATTCCTTTGCTTTTTCTATGATCCAACAGATGTTGGCAATTTAATCTCTGGTTCCTCCACCTTTTCTAAAGGCTTGTACCTGGAAGCTCTTGGTTCACATACTGTTGAAGCCTAGCTTGAAGGATTTTGAGCATTATTTTGCTAGCATGTGAAATGAGCACAGTTATATTTTCATTCTTCACTACAGAAATAAATTCTATCTGGGTAACCAAGAGAGGGAAGGCTGTGGTGGGGAGCAGAGGGAAACTGTCCTAAGCAGAGAGGACAGTGTGTGCAAAGGCTCTGAGGTCAGAAAGTGATGTGGACAAAAAACTGAAATGAGATGAATATACCAGAGTAACAAAATAAAGCAGGAAGAAGTGGGCAGTGAGGCTGGAGAGGTAGAGTGGGTCCTCCTGGGCTACAGGGAGAATGGTGGTCTTGAATTGAAGGACTATGGGGAACTTTAGCAGGCGTTTAGTTAGAGGGTGACCCAGACAGACTCTGTGTTGTAAGTGTCCCTAAGGCTGCAGACTGGGCATCTCCGAGTCCCCTGGGGCCCAGGTGCCAATGCATGAAATGGAGAAGATGCCCAGCACATGTTTGCTGAAAAGAAAGAATGCCCCAGTCACTGCCCATGTTCCAGGCACGGCCAGCCCCTTCCCGAGCTCTCCCCTGCTCAGGGAGGGAAGGCCACGTGCCTTAGCCCACCTGGCAGGCCCATCAGGGGGCTCGTCCATGCCTCTTCTTCACAAGGATCTGCGGAACACACCCTCTGCGTCACCCTCTCCAGCCTCTGTTCCTGCCATCCCACCCCTCCCAGATACTCCCAGTGTTTCCCATACTCTCCGCCTCCCGCAGTTCCTCTCAGCGTGTTACTCATCTTTCTAGAAAAGACTGACTCCTACGTCTTCTAAGAAAGACGTCTTTCTTAGAAGACGTAGGAGTCAGACGCAGGCCTCACCAGGCCACGTGTTTGTGGACCGACAGACGTCATGAGCAAATGAATATGTTTAAATGCCTCTTAGGAGCCTGGTACTGAGTAGGACCTGCCCCCAAGTCCCTGTCAGCCCAACTCTTCAAGTTAGTATGGCCATTCCATTTTACAGATGAGAAAACTGAGGCTCAGAATCGCTTAATTTGCCCAAATCCCCACAGCTAGGAAGCCATAGAGTTGGGACTCTGGAACATTTGTCCAGCCAGCCAGCCATCCAACAAATATTTGCCGTGTCTACACAGTGCCAGGGACTGTTCTAGGGGCTGGGACATATCAATAAACAAAATGTACCAAACTCCTTGCCCTTGTGGGAGTTCCAGGCTTGGAGGCAGAGGTAGATCATAAACAGTATGAGTAATAAATAAATAAGAACATCGTGTAGAGCAGGTCATGGTGATTGGAGGGACAATGGTGGTCAGTCTGCCCTTTTTGGGAAGGTGGCACCACTGAGATGCTCCTTTCCTCAGTCTGTGAGGCAGTGCCTGGAGCCTTCTGAGCCAGAAGATGCCCACGGATGGGTGTACTCCTCGAGAGGAGAGGATGGAAGTGCCCCTGCACGGAAGTGCCCGACATCACAATCCCAGAGTAGGAAGGACCCTGGGATGTGATCCAACCTGACCTTCCAACTAATGCAGAACGCCTTCAGGCAGCTTCTGAGCAGATGGCTTTTCAAGTGCCCGTTGGGTGCCAGAAGGCTGGCTTCCTGTTTGCCTGGGCGGAGGTCATTCCTGTGGTCACACACTGGAAGTGACAGGCTGGCGTGCTGGCGAGGACAATCACAGGTGAGAAGCTCCTTCCCAGCCTGCTCTTCCCCGCACTGTGTGGTTCGAGCAAACACCTCCTTCTTGCCCGGCCTGTGTTTCCCCTTTGTGCCATGATGGGGTGTCCCTGGATGGCCCCCAAGGCCCTGCTATCTTGGACAATACTTTGACACTCGTGTTGGAAATCCACAGAACTAACTCCAGAGCTTTATCTGCATATTCATTCTTCCACGCCTTTAGTCAACAAATAGTTTTTGAGCATTTGAGTCTGTGCCAGGCAGGGTGCCAGGCTTCCCAGGTGACCCTAGTAGTAAAGAACCTGCCTGCCAATGCAGGCAGGAGACATGAGAGATGCGGGTTTGATCCCTGGGTGGGGAAGATGCCCTGGAGGAGAGCATAGCAACCCACTCCAGTATTCTTGCCTGGAGAATCCCATGAACAGAGGAGCCTGGAGGGCTACAGTCCATAGGGTTGCAAAGAATCGGACATGACTGAAGCGACTTAACACACACTCACGCAGGCAGGGTACCCGTGTGGAAAAGCCAGGTGAGAGTTTAGGGTCCCAAGGCTGACTTCCTCTGGCTCAGGCCCAGCCAGAGAGCGTTTCCCAACCCCACTGGGTCACCAGGTCAGTGATCAAGTGTAACCTTAAGCTGTCAAGGCCAACACATCATCTCTCTTTGTGAACTGTTCTTTCCATTTCCACTTAATTTCCCAACTTACATCCATTCCTGAAGCCCTTTTCTGATTGCGGCTGAGTCCTCATCTCTTTCCTTCTGTTATTTACCTAGATTGACCTTTAAATCAATCCACATTAAAAAGAAAATATGTTTCAACAGGAAAATTAATATCACAGTCATGTATAGAAACCCCCCCCAAACTTGACATAAATAAAAATTAATTATAAAAATATACAGCAAAACTAAGCCAGTGATTAAATTCCACTGAGACTGTTGTTTCCTAAAGCCTCTGAACATGAAGCCTGGTCTACTTTGTTGAAAAGGAAAGTCAGCAGCCATCCAACGGCTGTAAAGACATGCTGGAACCAAGAAGAGACTGTCTGCTTGAGGAGATCAGGAAGCAGATCTGGTAAGGGAAGGATACAGCCACTTTGTGGGTCCATGTCAGGGGCAAAAAGCACAGACGTTTAATGTGTGAATGCAAGGAAGTTACCTTCCCCACCCCACGCCCCACCACCCAGAGTCTCAGATCAATGTTGGAATGTGTTCATGACTTACTTACCTGATTGGCCATTCTCTTTAAATAAATTTTAAATTTTTGAATAATTTTAGACTTACAAAAATGTTGTGAACATAGTATAGAGTTTCTGCATTCTCTGGCCCCAATATCCTCAATACTAATATCTTATATAACCAGTAAAGTGAAAGCCGCTAAGTTGTGTCCGACTCCTTGCAACCCAGTGGACTATACAGTCCATGGCATTCTCCAGGTCAGGAAACTGGAGTGGGTAGCCTTTCCCGTCTCCAGGGGATCTTCCCAACCCAGGGATCAAACCCAGATCTCCCACATTGAAGCCAGATTCCTTACCAGCTGAGCCACAAGGGAAGCCCAAGAATACTGGAGTGGGTAGCCTGTCCCTTCTCCAGGGGATCTTCCCCACCCAGGAATTGAACTGGGGTCTCCTGCATCGCAGGAAGATTCTTAACCAACTGAGCTATCAGGGAAGCCCACATACAATCAGGAGACATTTGACACAAAGAACTGAAGCTGGTACAGTACTATTAACTGAACTTTATTTGGATTTCAACAGCTTTTTTCACTAATGTTTCTTCATCTGTTCCAGGCTAAAACCCAAGGTATTGTGTTGCAAATTAATGACCTTTTACTTTAAGGACTTTGACAGGGGCTTCAAGGGGCTGGAGATTGGGGCAGGAGGCCCTGGTGTCAGACAGGCTGAAGTTCATGTTCAAAGCTCTGCCTTGCATTTGGTTTGTGACATTAGGCAAGGCACTTAATTGGGCCCGACCCTTAGTTTTTCCTCTCTGTGAAGTGGAGATCTGGAGAAGGGAATGGTAATTCACTCCAGTATATTCTTGCCTGGAGAATCATCATATCCATCTCACGGGGCATTTGAGGGGGATTAGGTGATGAAATGCATGTGAATCTACTTTGCACCTGGGGGGCACCCATCCATATCTGAGACGCCCGTTAAAGGCACCAGGTCTGTAGGGCATTGTACTGTGTGCGCTCCCATGAAAGCTGCTTGCCCTTCCAGCACGAGTCACATTTTGGCTGTTGTTTTTCTTGGCATGCTGTGAACAGATGATTCACAGATTCTTGGACTAGGAAAATCCAACTAGAAACAAACAGAAAAAAAACCTCCTCGGGGCTTGGGCATCCATCTAGACCTGCCTCCCTTCCCCATCTCCACCCTCAGTTTGGCTCAGATTCCTCAAAGTCAGGCGACCATCCAAGGCAAGCTAAGAAATGAGCAGTGTTGTAGCAAAAGAGGTTGCCGGGAGCTCTGGGGAGCCCTTCCCCTCGAGGCAGGTGCACAGGTCCACAGTGGATGACGTTGGGTCCTTGTTGGGAAGCTCTGAAGCGTCACTTCTGGTTAAGATGGTGCTGCAGGGTCAGCCTTGAGGCACCCAATCCACTCTACAGTTAAGAGCAAGAATACATTAAATAGGACTTCTGTGGGGGTCCAGTGGTTAAGCATCTGCCTGCCAATGCAGAGGACATGGGTTCCATCCAAGATCCAGGAAGATCCCACATGCTGCGGGGCAACAAAGCCCATGTGACACAACTATTGAGCCCGAGCTGTAGAGCCCACAAGCTGCTCTTACTGAAGCCCCCACACCCTGGAGCCCACACTGTACAGTCAGGGAAGCGGCCACAGTGGGAAGCCCGCACACTGCCCCCAGAAGGCGGCCCCTGCTCACTGCAACTAGAGAAAGCCCCTGCACAGCAACAAAGACCCAGAGCTCTTCTTGTTCAGTCACCAAGTCCTGTACGGCTCTTTGGGACCCCATGGACTGCAGCGCGCCAGGCTTCCCTGTCCTTCACCATCTCCCAGAGTTTGCTCAAACTCATGTCCAGTGAGTCGGTGATGCCATCCAACCATCTCATCCTCTGTCATCCCCTTCTCCTCCTGCCCTCAGTCTTTCCCAGCATCAGGTCTTCTCCAATGAGCTGGCTCTTCTCACATCAGGTGGCCAAAGGATTGGAGCTTCAGCTTCAGCATCAGTCCTTCCAATGAGTATTTGGGGTTGATTTCCTTTAGGATTGACTGGTTTGATCTTGCTGTCCAAGGGACTCTCAAGAGTCTTCTCCAGCACCACAGTTCAAAAGCACTGATTCTTCAGTACTCAGCTTTCTTTATGGTTCAGAAGTCCCTGGGTATGGGTGAGTCAGCAGAACCTGGCCCTCGGGGCTCCCATTTTCCCATCCACAGCCTCCATCATCTTTATATTCCCCTTTAGTCTTCTCCCCATTACTCCCTGATCATATTTCCTGCCCCAGAGGAAGCCACAAAAGGTCCACACTCTCTAACCAGGGAGGCAGACACATAGGAAGGTAGATCACTATGGCTTGTCGCAGGGGTTTGTAAAAGGAGGGTCAAACATTCTGTGGGATTCAGGAATACTTGGTGACCGGGTGATTTGGAACTGGAGCTGGAAGTTTGAAAAGGAGTTTGTCAGGTGGGGAGAATGTCCAGGGCAATCTAGACAGATGGACAGTCATGCATGATCATACAGCATAAGGGAAAAACTGGCAGGGCTGCCTTCATTTCATTTTATTGCATTTAGTCTTTTTTACTTAGGTATAGTGTATACAGGGCAAATTACACAGTATTTCTGGCAATTATTTCTTCAAAGCTTTTTCTGTCTTCCCACACCCAGTTTTTGCCTAGATTATAATTACAAGGATATTAGGCCACTTCATTTTTTCCCATGGGTCCCTGAGACTCCTGTTTTTTTCCACCAGTTTGCTCTCATCAGTTTGGGTTTCTCTTACTGCTCTATTTTCAAGGTTGTTGATCTCTTGTATAATTTAAATTTTCTCATAAGGCTAGCCAGCCAATTTTTCATTTTGGATACTGAATTTTTCATCTCTGAGAAGCCAATGTGATTCTTTTTATACATTTGATTTATATCATGCTTTATTGTAAAAGCTTCCCCAGTAGCTCAGAAGGTAAAGATTCTGCCTGCAATGTAGGAGATCTGGGTTCTATCCCTAGGTTGGGAAGATCCCTTGGGGAAAGGAATGGTTACCCACTCCAGTATTCTTGCTTGGAGAATCCCATGGAGAGAGGAGCCTGGCAGGCTATAGTCCATGGGTCGCAAAGAGTCAGACACCCCTGAATGACTAACACACACAAACAGCTGTTTTAAAGTTGCTATCTGTTAATTCCGTAATTTCAGTCACGTTTGCATCTGTTTCTATTGGCTAATTTTTTTCTTCTGGACATAGATAACATTTTCCCATTTCTTAGAATATTTAGCAGTTTTGGTTGGATGCTGGACACTGTGGCATTGCAATATTTTATCCAGATTTTGTTGTCTTCCTCTATGGTGTGTAACACTGATTTTGACAGTGAAAATTACCTTCAAAACTGTGGAATGATCGCCCTAATTAAGACCCTAAAAAAAAAAAAAACTCTTTTGCTCGTTTCTGGTCAGTTTCACCCTTCAGAATGGGTACATTTAAACTGGTAAGTGATGCGTTGATAAGGAGAAAGAGGAAGAAGGAGATTCAAGGACAAATCCTACATTTGAATAGCTAGTTGAGTGGTGGTGGCATAGATGGAGATGTTGAAAGGAAGTTTCAGTTGTAACTTTCCTTGGGAGAGTGTGTTTGAAAAAGAGTGTCAGTTCCATTTGGGTCACGTTGAGCTTAAGGTTCACTTGTGACATCAGAAGGAGATATCAAGTAGGTGGTTAGATACAGGAAGTTCAGATGAGATGGAGATTGAAAGTAATGAGTGATTTGAATCTTAGTAGCGAACCCGTGGGTGTGATGAGATGAGCTGGGTAAAACAGAGATATTAAAGTGAGGAGGGCATCACAACCAAGTACAGGCGCTGAAAGGCTTGCCGACACATGAGGACGTGGAGGAGAAGAGGGAGTAGCGTTGGAAAAGACCCTGATGCTGGGAAAGATTGAGGGCAGGAGGAGAAGCGGACGACAGAGGATGAGATGGTGGGATGGCATCACCGACTCGATGGGATGAGATGGTGGGATGGCATCACCGACTCGATGGACATGGGTTTGGGTGGACTCCTGGAGTTGGTAATGGACAGGGAAGCCTGGCGTGCTGCGGTTCATGGGGTCGCAAAGAGTCGGACAAGACTGAGTGACTGAACTGAACTGAAAGTACTTATTCATTCATCAAAAAGATTTCTCAAACTTTAGTTATATTTGGTATGATAAAATGTCCAACTTACATAAATTTAGTTTCAGCAAAGAAGCTGTTGGGAATGCGGCTATCATGTTAGGACTGGCCTGACATAGACAAGCCTTATTGCCCTCAATCCTCTGAACAGCTCTACAGGGCTGTATTATTATCTCAATGTCACAGAGCAGAATAAGAAAACTGAAATCCAGAGAGGTTAAAAAATTGCCCATCATGGACTCAGAGTTGATACAACCACAACCTGGGACTTCCTTGATGGTGGTCCAGTGGTTAAGAATCCACCCTGCGATGCAGGGAACAAGGGTTTGATCCCTGGTTGGGGAACTAAGATCCCACATATTGTGGAGCAACTAAGCCCGAGTGCCGCAACCCCTGAGCCCACGCACCACAACGAGCCTTCCCAGATGAAACAACAAAGATCACACGTGTCACAGCTAAGACCTGACGATGCAGCCAAATAAATAAATACATATTTTTTTAATCTCAACCCTGACTTACTTACTCCAAAACTGCTGGAGTTTCCAGTGGCAGTCGGGTCACTGAGTCTAAAATCCTCCTTATGCCAAAGGAGGACACCTGTAAGGGAGGAGGCATCTGGACAACCAAAGTTGTAGGTAGGCTTCTACTCTGAGTTTTCACTTTTTGAAGGGCATCTACACACCAGCAAACACCTCTTGCTAGGGAGGGGCAGGCAGCCATGGTGAGAAAATTATCAGATCTAGACAAAAGAGATGAAGGGTATTTGGAGGAATCTCTAAGGGGTAAGAGCATTTCTGGCTGTTGAGGTTGGGACTTTGAAGTCTGATTTCTCTTTCTCACTTCTTTAAAAAGTAGCCTCTATGATATGGGAGAATGACACTGAAACATGTAAAATATCATATGTGAAACAAAACAAAAAAAAGTAGCCCTGTGGTTAGGGGAAAGACTCTGATTTAGGGAAAGATTGAAGGCAGGAGGAGAAGGGGATGAAAGAGGAAGAAATGATTGGATGTCGTCACAGACTCAATGGACATGAGTTGGAGAAAAACTCCGGGAGATGGTGAAGGACAGGGAAGCCTGGCATGCTGCAGTCCATGAGGTTGCAAAGAGTCATGATTGAGCGACTGAACAACAAATGGCTAGGGAGTTAGGCAGGGACATGCTGTACATTTAACACTCATTTGTGTCCGACTCTTTGCAACCCTGTGGACTGTAGCTCATCAGGCTCCTCTGTCCATGGGATTCTCCAGGCAACAATACTGGAGTAGGTTGCCATTCCCTTCTCCAGAGGATTCTCCCAACCCAGGGATCCATCCTGGGTCTGCTGCATTGCAGGTGAATTTTTTACCACTGAGCCACCAGGGAAGCCCTTAGGGACATGCACACTGCTATATTTAAAATGGATAACCAACAAGGACCTACAGTATAGCACAGGGAACCCTGCTCAACGTATGTGGCTGCCTGGTTGGGAGGGAAGTCTGGGGGAGAATGGATATACGTATATGAATGGCTGGGTCCCTTCACTGTTCACCTGAAACTACCAAAACATTATAAATGGCTGAACCCCAATTTGGGCTTCCCAGGTGGCTCTAGTGCTGAAGAACCTGCCTGCCAATGCAGGAGACAAGAGATGTGGGTCTGATCCATGGGTTGGGAAGATCACCTTGGAGGAGGGCACAGTAACCCTCTCCAGTATTCTTGCCTGGAGAATTCCATGGACAGAGGAGCCTGGTGGGCTACAGTCCTTAGGGTTGCAAAGAGTCAGACATAACTGCAGTGACTTAGTGTGTATGCATACCCTAACTTAAAAAGTTTTTTTTTTTTTTTTTAAGTAACCCTATGAAGCAGAAGGAAATGGCAACCCACTCCAGTGTTCTTGCCTGGAGAACCCCAGGGACGGGGGAACCTGGTGGGCTGCCGTCTGTGGGGTCGCACAGAGTCGGACACGACTGAAGTGACTTAGCATGCATAGCATGCATGAAGCAGAAAAAGCAGAATGTGGGATCTGGGATTTGAATTTGGGATCATGGGATCTGAGACCTGACTTGGAATCCCAGGCAGAACACACACTAGATGTGTGACCAGGGTGTTACACCACCTCCAGATGCATGGATGTGAGGGTCGGACCGTAAAGAAAGCTGAGCGCCGAAAAATTGATGCTTTTGAACTGTGGTGTTGGAGAAGACTCTTGAGAGTCCCTTGGACAGCAAGGAGATCAAGGCAGTCAATTCTAAAGGAAATCAACTCTGAATATTCATTGGAAGGACTGATGCTGAAGCTGAAGCTCCAATATTCTCGCCACCTAATGGGAAGAGCTGACTCCTTAGAAAAACCCTGATGCTGGGAAAAATTGAAGGCAGGAGAAGGGGATGACAGAGGATGAGATGGTTGGTTGGCATCAGCAACTCAATGGACATGAGTTTGAGCAAGCTCCAGGAGTTGGTGATGGACAGGGAGGCCCGGTGTGCTGCAGTCCATGAGGTCGAAAAGAGTTGAACACGACATCAACTCAATGGACATGAGTTTGAGCAAGGTCCAGGAGTTGGTGATAGACAGGGAAGCCTGGTGTGCTGCAGTCCATGGGGTCGCAAAGAGTTGAACACAACTGCGCAACTGAACTGAACTGATCTTCAAAGCTGGACTTGCTCATCCATGAGGTTTACTTCCAGAGCAACCTAGGTTGTTTTCCGGGATGTGTTGACTTCTCTAGCAGCAGCCAGTGCCTGGAGGAAGAGCAGAGTCTTCTGAGATCCACCTAGAATGGCTACCTCGGGCTACCACCACACCTGGTCATTTCTTCTTTTCCACAGGTGGTTAGAAGTGTTCATTCCAAAATTTTCCTTTTCTGCCTCTTATGACCTGGAAACCATCCTCCCAAAGATGAGCATCCAGGATGCCTTTGACAAAAATGCTGATTTTTCTGGAATCACAAAGACAGGCTCCCTGCAAGTTTACAAAGTGAGTTGGTTGAGAAGCATATTGTATGTAAGTGTGAGTCCGAAAGGCCTGGCTTGTGGAGGCCTAATCATCTCATTGATTAGGAAATAGAAGCCCCAAGAGGCAAAATGACTTCTCTACAACAGAAGTAAGACTGGATCTCATAGCTACCAGGCCTGTGGCTTTATGGCTGTTATACCACTGATAGGGGCTTCCTCAGTGGCTCAGTGGTAAAGAATCCACCTGCAGTGCAGGAGATGCAGGAGACGCAGGTTCGATCCCTGGGTCAGAAAGATCCCCTGGTGGAAGGCATGGCAACCCACTCCAATACTCTTGCCTGGAGAATTGCAGGGACTGAGGAGCCTGGTGGACTATAGCCCCAAGGGTCGCAAAGGGTCGGTACGACTGAGAGACTGAGCATACACACCACTGATACCCCGGCATCCTTTATCCTTCTTCAAGTAAGTGTTCCTAAGGTCCAACTACAGGGCTCTGAGAGTCAAGTCTTTGCTTGTCAGGAAGCTGTGCAGACGAGCAGCTGCCTGGCACCATTCTTCTGCCCCGCATTTGACCTCATCTTCCTAAAGCCTAGGTGCTCACAAGTCATCATGTGACGCTCATAGGCCAGGGGTACCCTGTAGAGGCGTGGTGTTTGCTCTGCAACTGAAAGAAAGGAAGGAAGGTAGAGAGGATGAAAGAAAGAAGGGAGGAGAGAGGGAGGAAAGAAAGGAAGGAAGGAAGAGGGAGGGAGGGAAACAGCTGACTTCCGTAAGATACTGGATCTAAAATGTTAGATTCTGATTCTCCTGCAAGAAGCCACCAAGCCAAATTCAGTGAGCCCAAACAGTCAGCCCGAGGGAGCCCCCCAGGTTCCCCCTGTGCCCTCTGCCCTTACGAGACACCTCCTCATCTCACGGGAGTTACCTGCCCAGCCCCTGTCCACATGGGTTTCTGACCCCTAACCTGAAATTTTATTTCGATAACAGAGTATAATGATCAGAAGTGGTCCTGGACCAGAGAAGAGGCTCTTCATCACTGGTGCTCAGGGAAGGAGTGCAGAGAGATCTCATTGGAACATGAAGGCCGTCATGGACCTTTCCATGGCATGCTTCTCTGCACATACCAAAAACAATGATTAAAAATTAAAATTTTATACATAGCTGAAAAAAGAAAAACAAAGGTTGTAATTGTCGAGAGTCCTCCAGGCCCCTGCAGTTGAGGAGGACATGAATTTTTTCCCTATCTGACCAAACCAGGAGGTACTACTTAGAAATACCTAACCTAGGTTTTCTATACAACAATGGTAGCAATTGCAATTGCTCAAAACCAGGTCTTTCCAGTCTGTATTTGTAAGCATTTAACTCTGTACTTCAGAGCCGACTGACCAGTAACCACCACAGCTGCAATTAGTTGAGGAAACCCAGTGCCACGTATCACCTTGGAGCCTCTTGAGGGGGTATCCCCATTCCCAGACAAAACACCAAAACTCAGTAAATAAAGGTGTCTGCATGGCAATTGCTGATGTTTATATTTCCCTTGGCAGGTGGCCCACAAGGCTGTGCTGGACATCAGCGAGGAGGGGATACAGGCCACAGAAGCCAATGATACCAAGCTCATAGTCCAGTCAAAGGATGGCCCCCTTTATCCTACCATCTCCTTTAACAGGCCCTTCATACTGCTGGCTGTAATCAAAGCCACAAAGACCTTGGTCTTCATCAGGAAAGTTGAAAATCCCACTCAGTTCTAGGTGAAAAAGGCCTCTTTGTTAACTTCTGGGTTTTAGATATACCTAATGATAGTCTTAGGAGAAGGCAATGGCAACCCACTCCAGTACTTTTGCCTAGGAAATCCCATGGACAGAGGAGTCCGGTAGGCTACAGTCCATGGGGTCCCAAAGAGTCGGACACGACTGAACCACTTCACTTTCACTTTTCACTTTCATGCACTGGAGAAGGAAATGGCAACCCACTCCAGGGTTCTTGCCTGGAGAATCCCAGGGATGGGGGAGCCCGGTGGCTGCCATCTGTGGGGTCACACAGAGTTGGACATGACTGAAGTGACTTAGCAGAAGTAGCAGGATGTACAAAAAAAAAAATTGCCACCTCCCTCATGTCTGTGCTGAGTGTTTTAAAAGGCATCATAAACACTTGACCACTCAAAACTTCGGAACATCTGGCTTCTCTAGGTGGGTGTTACTTCTCCACCTGCCCAGTGCCCTGCCCAGTGAGTCCACGTGCAGCCACTGAGATGAACTGGGCGCATGCTATGGGCCAGACAGAGTGCTGAGACTGGGCCTACAACAAGGAACTAATCCTGCCTCATGGGGCTTATAATCCTGAGAGGGGGAGATACTGTAAGTGATGGCTCAATACAGCCTTTCACAAGATTTCAGGACAAGAAATTGGAGCTAGTGATGTGACTCAAAAACATCCTCCTGGGCACAAGCACTGAGAAAGCCCCCAGGGCAGGGCAGTCACCCAAGTGGCATCTCTGCCTTTCCTGGG
>NW_011494633.1:7574809-7605269 GCF_000754665.1 Bison bison bison | reverse complement strand
ACTGGGGGTGTGGCACCTGTGTCCCCACCCACCCCCACCCCTGTGCTGGACGAATAACACAGCACAGGGATGACGAAAGTCGGGAAAGAGGATTTCAAAAGATCCCCAGTTCCAGCTCCCAGTCACGGTCGGACACCCAGGGCTCCTGCATCACTGGGCGGTCATATGAGTCAACATAGACAGTCCTCGGGACAATACCTTGCCAACTGTTGGCACTGCGTGAAGTCTACCCATTAATGTCATTGTTCTGACTGTTTCCATACCAGGAACATTTTAAAACAACAAAGATGTTTCTTTCTAGCTCCTTTCCAAGCTGGGAGTTGAGAAGAAAAGACACCTGTTTGTGCAGAATGTTGTCCTCCACAATATCCCTCACTGTCTGCCCAGCATCCTCCAACCCACTCCAGCTCAGGACCATCCACAACCCAGGGGACCCTTTGCATTCTGCAATGTGGGGCTGATTTCTGGTACTAATACACCCTCTACCTTCCCCAGCTCAGCAGATTCGCAGGAAGTGTGTTCAGAAGCCCCAGTTTAAAATGAAATGCTACAGAACTTATTCGGGCTTACCACGTGGCACTAATGGGAAAGAATCTGTGTGCAATGCAGGAGATGTAAGAGATGCGGCTTCCATCCCTGGGTCAGGAACGTTCCCTGAAGGAGGGCATGGCAACCCATTCCAGGATTCTTGCCTGGAGAATCCCATGGAGAGAGGAGCCTGGTGGGCTACAGTCCATAGGATTGCACAGAGTTGGACATGACTGAAGAGACTTAGCACACACGCATAGAACTTATTTATATCGATTGAAGCCGAAAATTAAAATGTATCTGTACCAAAGAACAAAAGTTACTTAAGAAAGGAGGCTGATGTTGCTGCTCTCTGTAACAATGTCATTTCAGGGATTTCCCTGGTCCTCCAGTGGTTAAGACTTCACCATCCATTGCAGAAGGTGCAGGTTCCATCCCTGGTCGGGACATGCCTCAAGCCAAAAAAACAAAACATAAAACAGAAGCAATATTGTTACAAACTCAGTAAAGACTTTTAAAAAACAGTCCACATCAAAAAAAAATCTTCAAAAAAATATTATCATTACTGAAGATGAGAGGAAGTAGTTAAAGAATTTTTAAAAGCCCTTTTCTCCAAGAGTTTTCAACACATAATAGTCCAGGATCTATTACCATAAAGATGAGATGACTGGCCAAGGGACTCTGAGTTAGGAGCGTGGCTCGGGTGTCAGGTGGACACCGGCGTGAATCCCAGCTCTGTCCCCCACTAGCTGTGTGACTCTGGGTGGGTTACTGAACCTCTCTGAGCCTGGGTCCATAGCTCTAAAACAGGAACAGTGAGAATGCTACCTGCCTCGGTGAGACTGTTGTGAGGGTTGAATGAGACACGGAAGATCAGGTGTGATACTCAGCGTCATTCGGCATAGAGGCAGCCACTGTTGCTATTCAATGTTCACAGGGGTCTGGACAGAGGGAGGGCTGGATACTGCAGCCCTTGCTTTCTCTAGCTCAACCTCTGCTCCCCAATCAAAAAAAGAAGTGCCCCCAAGGGACCCACCACATACGGGCAGAGGCATGGCCCTTGGGAGGAAGTGGGGGCTTCTCTGTAAAGACAGGGTCCCTCAAGGGAATCTAATGTGCTCATTTGTTCATTTACTGAGTATCTGTACACCTGCTGTGTGCCAGCACAAAGGAGAGGATCACGAATTACATGCAGATGATTCCAAGATTTCAGACTGGGAGGAAATGAACCCAAGTATTTAGTGAGACACAGTCGTGAGAGGTGAGCATGGGGCATTGTAGGAGCTCACAGAGCCTAGCCCCACCCAGGTGGAAGGAGAGAGGGTGGCTGTCAGGAAAGGCCTTCTCAAGGAGAGATTTGAACTGAGTCCTGAAGAAGGAGCTGAATTAGCCTGAGAAGGAGGAGGAGTGGAGACAGGGTTCCAGACAGTGGGAAAAAGCAGCTGGCTCCCAGGGGACTCTGAACCCCGTAGAACGTCAGATGTAAGCCAGGAGAGTGTCATGTATTGGGTACCTACCAGGTACATACATTAAATCATCAAGCTCTCAGCATGCTCAGTTAGTCATGTCCCACGAACTGTAGCCTGCCAGGCTCTTCTGCCCATGGGATTCACCAGGCAAGAAATACTGGAGTGGGTTGCCATTCCTGCTGCAGGGACAACCTCTCAGAACAAGCTGCAAAATGAATACTATTTCTCTACTGCAAAGGAGGGAGCTAAGACTCAGAAAGATGAGTAACTCGCTCCAGGGGCCCCACAGACGCCCACAGTCAGGACTCTGGTATTCACCTTCAGGTCCCTGGAACCCCAGCTCATCATATTTCCTAGGTAGCCTACGGCCACTGCTCATCTTTCTTTTTACAACAATAGCTTTACTGAGCCCATAATTTGCATATGAAAAACTCATCCGTTCTACATGTCTAATTCAATTATTTTTTTTTGTTCGTTCGTAACATTCTGCAGCATCATCTCTATCCAGTTATATAGAACTTTTTTTCAATTACCAGAAATGTCCTCAAGCCCATTTTAGCCCGTTCTAGTAGGTGTTCTTGTTCCCAAAAGAGTGTGTGCGGTGGGTCCGGCTGCTGGCTGCTCAAAAGTCAATAAACAGCCCAAGTTGGTGGAAAGGAAAGTTTGCTTTATTTCAGATGCCAGCAACTGGGAGGCGGGGGATGGAGTGTGGACGGTGGCAGATGTCTGTTCAAAGGCTAATTCCCCACCTTTAGGTAACCATGGGGCAAGAGATTTTATACCCGGGGGGTGAGGGGTGGGGATGGGGGCAGCTACAGCAGAAACAGCACCGTCATCTCTGGCAGTCATCTTGACATCGGTCATCAGTGGTCTGACCAGCGTCATCCTGGGTGTTTTAGGTACGGTTAATCATCAGTTCCAGGCTCTGTTTGTTCCTATTTCGTTGAGGCCAGTTCTCAGAATGGTAGCAGCTTATGTCATGGCTACAGCCTGGTCATCATGTAGTTAACGTCTTCCACCTGGTGCTTTAGTATCTGTAAGACAGCTAACAGGATACGGCTCAGAATATTGTGTTTAGTCCTTGAGAAGGAACTAAAGGTCCTTGACTGTGCTTAATGACTACATTATTATTATTTGGTCTCCTTTGGCTGTTTTCCTTTGTTTCTGCTTTCCTCATTTCTTTGATTAAACTCATTCTGCCACGCACATTTTCCCCAAACAAAAGGCAGGCGGAGGACTTGGGGCGAGGGGGTTGGGGAGGCAAGAATCATAAGATCCTGCTGTTTCATTCTCAGCTCCAGGTCACCCGTAATCCGCTCTTCCTAAAACCTTACCTTTCCTGGACTTATTACATTAACGATATGGTACGTAGTTTTTTGAGTCTGGCCTCTTTTGCATTTCCTTAATGACTAATGATGCTGAGCACATTTTCATGTTCTTACTGGCTATTCACATGTCTTCTTTGGTAAAATGTCTATAGAGTCTTTTGCCCATTTTTAAATTAGATAGCTTTTCTCTTTATTATTATTTGTTATGAATTTTTATTGGGGTATAGTTGCTTTACAATGTTCTGTTACTTTCTACTACACAGCAAAGTGAATCAGCTATAGGTTTACATATGTCCCCTCGTTTTTTTAGATTTCCTTCCCACTTAGCTCACTTGCAGGGCACTGAGTAGAGGTCCCTGTGCTATAAAGTAGGTTCTCATTAACTGTCTATTTTAAACACAGTCTCAGTAGTGTATATTGAGTTATAAGAGTTATGCACATATTTAGGATGAAAGTCCCCAAGTACATTTACATTTTGCAAAAATTTCCCCCAAGTCTGTGCCTGGATGTTTCATTTTCATTATGTCCAAAACACCAACATTTTAATGAAACTTATCAAATTTTTTTTATTCTTGTCTGATTCATGCTTTTGGTGTTAGATCTAAGAAAACTTTGCTTAAATCAAGGTCACAAAAATAATTTCCTCTGTTTTCTTACAAAAACATTATGATTTTAACACAAACATAAAACGATGGCCCGTTTGAGTTGAATTTGGTATATGCTGACTGGTCCCATCACTTCATGGGAAGTAGATGGGGAAACAGTGGAAACAGTGTCAGACTTTATTTTGGGGGGCTCTAAAATCACTGCAGATGGTGATTGCAGCCATGAAATTAAAAGACACTTACTCCTTGGAAGGAAAGTTATGACCAACCTAGATAGCATATTAAAAAGCAGAGATATTACTTTGCTAACAAAGGTCCGTCTAGTCAAGGCTATGGTTTTTCCATTGGTCATGGATGGATGCGAGAGTTGGACTGTGAAGAAAGCTGAGCGCCAAAGAATTGATGCTTTCGAACTGTGGTGTTGGAGAAGACTCTAGAGAGTCCCTTGGACTGCAAGAAGATCCAACCAGCTGAAACTCCAATACTTTGGCCACCTCATGCGAAGAGTTGACTCATTGGAAAAGACCCTGATGCTGGGAGGGATTGGGGGCAGGAGGAGAAGGGGATGACAGAGGATGAGATGGCTGGATGGCATCACCGACTCGGTGGACATGAGTTTGGGTAAACTCCGGGAGTTGGTGATGAACCGGGAGGCCTGGCATGCTGCGATTCATGGAGTTGCAAAGGGTTGACACGACTGAGCGACTGAACTGAACTGAACTGAACTGAGAAGTAAGGATATAGGGGTTTTCTTTGTTTGTTTGTTTTACCTTTGCATATGAATGGGCTTCCCTCATTACTCAGTTAGTAAAGAATCCATCTGCAATGCAGAAGACCCCGGTTCAATTCCTGGGTTGGGAAGATCCCCTGGAGAAGGGATCGACTACCCACTCCAGTATTCTTGGGCTTCCCTTGTGGCTCAGCTGGTAAAGAATCTGCCTGCAATGCAGGAGACCTGGGTTCAATCCCTGGTTGGGAAAATGCCCTGGAGAAGGGAAAGGTTACTCACTCTAGTATTCTGGTCTGGAAAATTCCATAGTCCATGGGGTCACAAAGAGTCAGACATGACTTAGCAACTGAGCATGCTCCCCATTTAATTATCTTGTCACTTTCTTTTCTGATATAGGTCTTTAAAGTTATAAATTTCCCTCTCTCAGCTGCTTTAGCAGCATCCCATAAATTATGATATGCTGATATTTTTGTTTCATTTAGTTTAAAATATTTTTACTTTCCCCATGATATCTTCTTTGAACTATGAATTATGTAGAAGTGCTTTGTTTATTTTCCAAATATTTATGGGTTTTTTTTAGATTTCTTTCTGTTATAAATGTGTCAGTGAGACAACAAGTTGTTGTTGTTTGATCATTAAGTTGTGTCTGACTCTTTTGTGACTCCATAAACCATAGCCCACCAGGCTCCTCTGTCCATGGAATTTCCAAAGCAACAATACTGGAGTGGGTTGCCATTTCCTTCTCCAAGGGATCTTCCCGGCCCAGACACTGAACCAGTGTCTTCTGCCTGATAGGAGGATTCTTTAGCACTGAGCCACCTGAGAAGCCCACTCAGACAACACAGTTCTTATAATTTCTCTTCTTAATTTATTGTTAGATCTATTTTGTTGAGAAGATGATATACTACCCTTAACAGGATTTCCCATCATTTTAGCCTATTTGTGTCTTTGAATCTAAGCTGTATCCATTATAGATAGCATATAGGTGGGTCTTGGGTTTTTATTCAGCCTGACAGTCTGTTTCAATTAAATGCAAAGTTTAATGCATTTGTATTTATTGATATATTTGAATTATATCTCACATTTTGCCAACTTCATACCCATTTTGCTTTTCTCTTCCTTGTTTATTGCCTTCTTTGGGGATAAGTAAAAATTTTTAGTGAATCACTTTAATTTCTCTTTGAATTTTTTTTCTTTTTGTTGGCTCTAGGGATTGCAATATAATCTTAATTTATCATAATCTGCTTCAAAGTAGTATTAACTTAATTTCAGTAAAATATACAACCTTGAGCCCAATATAGTTTCATTTCCTCCCCTCTTTTGTGCTATTCCATCACGTGCTCAATCATGTCCAACTCTTTTCGCCCCCATGGACTGTAGCCCACCAGGTTCCTCTGTCCATAGGATTCTCCAGGCAAAAATCCTGGAGTGAGCTGCTGTTTCCTCCCCCAGGTTGTGCTATTATTGTCTATTTGTATATTGTATGTATCTGCATGCATGCAAAGTTTCTCGAGCTGTGTACGACTCTTTGCAAACCTATGGACTGTAGCCCACCAGGCTCCTCTGTCCATGGGATTCTCCAGGCAAGAGTACTGGAGTGGGTTGCCATGCCCTCCTCAAGGGTATCTTATTGTATGTATCAGTTCAGTTCAGTTCAGTCGCTCAGTCATGTCCGACTCTTTGCGACCCCATGAATCGCAGCACACCAGGCCTCCCTGTCCATCACCAACTCCCGGAGTTCACTCAGACTCACGTCCATCGAGTCAGTGATGCCGTCCAGCCATCTCATCCTCTGTCGGAAACACAACAACACATTGTTCTATTCATTGTTTTATACAATCTTATGCAATTTAGAGAAAAGAATAATGAGAATATACACTTAGAGTTTTTTATGTTTACCTACATATTTACTATTTTTGGTGGTGGTGGTGGTTTAGTCACTAAGTCGTGTCTGACTCTTGGCGATCCCATGGACTGGGAACCTACCAGGCTCCTCTGTTCTTGGGATTCTCCAGGCAAGAATACTGGAGTGGGTTGCAATTTCTTTCTCTAGGGGATCTTGCTGACTCAGGAATCGAACCCAGGTCTCCTGCATTGCAGGCAGATTCTTTACCAACTGAGCTACAAGAACAATTTTTTTTACCATTGTTTATTTCTTTCTGTAGATTGAAGCCACCATCTGGTATCATTTCTTTCCAATCTGAAGGACTTGCTCTAGTATTTATTGTAAAAAAAGTTTCTCTAGCAATTATTCTCTGAATATTTATTTATCTATAAATGTTATTTCACTTTCATTTTCTTCACTGGACAGAATTCTTTGTTGACA
This sequence comes from Bison bison bison, assembly GCF_000754665.1. NCBI lineage: Eukaryota > Metazoa > Chordata > Mammalia > Artiodactyla > Bovidae > Bison > Bison bison. Next base: position 7,598,283 of record NW_011494633.1, on the reverse strand, counting down.
GGTTTTTCTTTCCTTCAGCACTTTATGTCATTCAACTGCATTTCCCCCTCCATTCTTCCTAACTAGAAGTCAGCCATTAATTGTTTTATTATTCCTTTGCATGTGATAAGTTATTTTTCCTCTTGCTGCTTTCATGATTTTCCCTTTGCCTTTCACCAATTTAATTACAGTGGATCTCTTTGGACTTCTTGGGTTTGTAGATTAATATTTTTCCACCAACTTGGAGGAGATTTCCATCAGTATTTCCTCAAATATTTTTTCTACTCTTTTCTCTCTCCTTCTTCTGGGACTCCCATTACACTTATCTTAGTATGCTTGATCTTGTATCACTGGTCAATGAGAGGTCTGTTCATTTACTTTTCAGTTTTTAAATTTTCCTTTCTCTGTTCATATTGGATCATTTCTATTGGTCTAGCTGCAAATTCACAGATTCTTTCTCCCACCATCTCAAATCTACTGTTGAGTCCTTTAATGAATTTTTATTTCCATTATTATGCCTATTTTCAAATCCAGAATTTCTATTAAAAATAATTTCTATCTTTTTATTGAGTTTCCCTACATATTGTATTGCTGTCTTCATTTTTCTTTCATTCTTTAAACATGGTTTCCTTTATTTCTTTAGAAGTATTTGTTATAGCTGCTGTGCAGTTTTTGGCAGCTAAATCTAACATCTTTGGACACTCCGAAACCATTCCTATTGATTTATTTTTTTTTCCTGAATATGGGTCACACTTTCTTATTTCTTTGCATTTATTACACATTTTCTGTTGTTGAATACTAGATATTTTAGATAACATATAGTAGTAACTCTGGATTCTGACTCTTTCCCTTTTGAGGGTTTTTGTTTTTGTTTGTTTGGAAATTTGATTTATTTAGAAATTTGCCTGGACTGACCTGTGAAGTGTGGTTCCCCTGCAATTACTGACTAGTGATGCTTCTTCTCAATCTTTCTTTATTTTTAAACCTTCTTCTTAGAGGTCACCTTGTGTCTGTAATGCTTTTTATCCCCATTTATTATGTTTTTCTATTGGAACATAATTGCTTTTTTCTTTGGGATGGTTTTGGTCACTGCCTCTTGTATGATGTTATGAACCTCCATCCATAGTTCTTCAAGCACTCTATCAGATCTAATCCCTTGAATCTGTCACTTCTACTGTATAATCATAAAGGATTTGATTTAGGTCATACCTCAATGGCCTTACGGGGCTTCTCTGATAGTTCAGTTGGTAAAGAATCCACCTGCAATTCAGGAGACCGCAGTTCACTTCCTGGGTCGGGAAGATCCACTGGAGAAGAGATAAGCTAGCCACTCCAGTATTCTTGGGCTTCCCTTGTGGCTCAGCAGGTAAAGAATCTGTCTGCAATGAGGGAGACCTGGGTTCTGTCCTTGGGTTGGGTTCCCTTTCCTGGAGAAGGGAAAGGCTACCCACTCCAGTATTCTGGCCTGGAGACTTCTATGGACTGTATAGTCCGTGGGGTCGCAAAGAGTCAGACACGACCTAGCAACTTTCACTTCACTTCACTTCACTTCAATGGCCTACTTCTCTTCAGTGGTTTTCCCCACTTACTTCAATTTAGCTCTGAATTTTGAAAAAAGGAGCTCATGATCTGATCCACAGTCAGCTTCCAGTCTTGTTTTTGCTGACTGTATAATTTCTCCATCTTTGGTTGCAAAGAATATAATCAATCTGATTTCAGTATTGACCATTTAGTGATGTCCATGTGTAGAGTCGTCTCTTGCATTGTTGGAGGAGGGTGTTTGCTTTGACCAGTATGTTCTCTTGGCAAAACTGTGTTAGCCTTTGCTCTGCTTTATTTTGTATCACAAGGCTAAACTTGCCTGTTACTCCAGGTATCTCTTGACTTCCCACTTTTGCATTCCAGTCCCCTATGATGAAAAGGACATCTTTTGGTGTTAGTTCTACCAGGTCTTGGAGGTCTTCATAGAACCATTCAGCTTCAGCTTCATTGGCAGTAGTGGTTGCACTAACTACCACTCTTAGTGGCAGCTCTTTGGCATAATTAATTTGATTACTGTGATATTGAATGGTTTACCTTGGAAATGAACCGAGATCATTCTGTCATTTTTGAGATTGCACTCAAGTACTGCATTTCAGACTCTTTTGTTGACTATGAGGGTTACTCCATTTCTTCTAAGGGATTCTTGCCCACAGTAGTAGAGAAAATGGTCATCTGAATTAAATTCACCCATTCCCATCCATTTTAGGTCAATGATTCCTAAAATGCCAATGTTCACTCTTGCCACCTCCTGATTGATCACATCTAACCTTGATTCATGGATCTATGAACATTCCAGGTTCCTATGCAATATTGTTCTTTACATCATCAGACTTTACTTTCACCACCAGACACATCCACAACTGGGTGTCATTTCCGATTTGGCCCACCTCTTCATTCTTTCTGGAGCTATTTCTATGCCCTTCCACAGTAGCATGTTGCACATCTACTTTGGTATAAGCTGACCCCTTCTTTAGTATAATTGTTCTTCAGTTTATGGGTCACCTGCCCAGTGGCTCTATAGTAGGGATAATAGCAATCTCCTCCAAGAAGACTTATGCCAACATGACATGCCTCCCAGAACTGCTGCTGCCAGTGCCTCTGTCTCCACGGCAGGCCACTGCTGACTTATGCCTCCACAGGAGACCTCCAAACACTCACAGGCAGGTCTGATTCAGTTTCTTGTAGGGGTCACTGCTGCTCTCCCCTGGGTCCTGGTGTGCACAGGTTTTGTTTGTGCCCTCCAAGAGTCTCTGGCAAATATAGGGTTTGATTTTAACATGACTGAGCCCCTCCTACCATCTCATTGTTACTTCTTGGTCCTTGGATGTCAGATATCATTTTTTGGTGGGTTCCAACATCCTCCTGTAGAGGGTTGTTAAGCAGCTAATTGCAAATTTGGTGCTCTCACAGGAGAAGATGAGTCCTTCTACTCTGTCATCGTGGCATGGGTTCATTTCACATGCTAGCAAGGCAATACTCAAAATCCTTCAAGCTATGCTTCAACAGTACATGAACTGAGAACTTCCAGATGTACAAACTGGATTTAGAAAAGGCAGAGGAACCAGAGATCAAGTTGCCAACATTTTTGGCTCTCAGAGAAACCAAGGGAATTCCAAGAAAGTATCTTCTTAAGCTTCATTGACTACATTAAAGCGTTTGATTGTGTGGATCACAACAAACGGTGGAAAATCCTGAAAGAGAAGGGAATACCAGACCACCTTACCTGCCTCCTGAGAAACTTGTATGCAGGTCAAGAAACAACATTTAGAACTGGACATGGAACAACAGACTGGTTCAAAATTGAGAAAGGATTACATCAAAGCTGTGTATTGTCACCCTGCCTATTTAACTTATATGCAGAGTACATCATGCAAAATGCCAGGCTGGATCAATTACAAGCTGGAATCAAAATTTCTGGGATCAACAATCTCAGATATGCAGATAATAACACTCTAATGGAAGAAAGCAAGGAGGGACTAAAGAACCTCTTAAATGAAGGTGAAAGAGGAAAGTGGAAAAGCTGACTTAAAACTCAACATTCAAAAAAGTAAGATAACGGCATCCAGTCCCACAGTGCATGGCAAATAGACAGGGAAAAAATGGAAACAGTGGCAGGTTTTATTTTCTTAGGCTCCAATATCACTGGGGACAATGACTGCAGCTATGAGATTAAAAGACACTTGCTCCTTGGAAGAAAAGCTATGACCAACCTAGACAGCATATTAAAAGCGGAGACATTAACGACAAAGGTCTGTATAGTCAAAACTATGGTTCTTCCAGTAGTCATGTATAGATGGAAGAGTTGGACCATAAAGAAGGCTGAACACTGAAGAATTGATGCTTTTGAAGTGTGGTGCTGGAGGAGACTCCCTAGAGTCTCTTGGACAGCAAGGAGATCCAACCCATCAATCCTAAAGGAAATCAACCCTGATGCTGCGAAAGATTGAAGGAGGGAGGAGAAGAGGGCAACAGGGAATGAGATGGTCGGTTGGATGACATCATCAACTCAGTGGATATGAGTTTGACAAACTCTGGGAGATGGTGAAGGACAAGGAAGCCTGGTGTGCTGCAATCCATGGGTTTGCAAAGAGTCGAATATGACTTAGCGACTGAATGACAATAGTTGCCTTACAACGTTATATATGTTTTTGCTGTATAACAAAGTGAATTGGCTATATGTATACATATATCCCCTCCCTCTCGAACCTCCCTCCCACACCCCATCCCACCCCTCTAGGTCATCACAGAGCTGTGTTGCTTATTGTTCAGCCATATTTTGAAAGAAATTGCTTTCAAACACCTCAAGCCAATAAAAGTTCTACTTTCTGATGATGGATCTGTGTACAGGCCGATGAGCCCATTCAAACCTCACGTACCACCATATTTTACTTTCCATCTTTCTCTCTTGCTTCCCCAAGGGCCAGGGAGGTGTGGGTAGCTTGGGTCTACTCCAGTCTCTGGTGCCCATGTGCAGAAGCACCTTTCAACTTGGGACATGCAGGGAGCTCATCAAGCCCCCTACAGCTGTCACACCTCTTGGAACTCCTTGTTTAGTCCCATGTTAATCCACTGATTAATCCATTGATTGATCCAAATACAGCTGCAGGTTAACAGAACCACTGCCCCCCCAACCCATGCTCACACATGCTTTGCTTGTCACCAATATTATCACTTTAACGGACAATGTTCCAAGTCAGGTGAGTCTGCTCTGGCAGCAGCAGTTGGACTCTGGATAGACCATCCACCAGCAGAACCCTGGACAAGCATGTCAGAGACTCCCTCTGTCCTTACACAGAGCTCAGTACTTTCATTAATGAACCCTTATTTTCATCACCCTTTTTCTTTGTTGTGGGCCTGTGGTGAATTTCTATAGCACTGAAATGGTTGTTTTTTTGTCAATTTTGCCCACTTCTTTAGTTGCTATTGAAGAGAACATTTGGCAGTCACTGTACCCCACCATGTCAGAACTGAATTTTGCCTCGACTTGGGAAAACCTTGCAGGTAAAGCCTTGACCACCACTCTTCCAGGGAACCCCAGCCAATCCCAGCATCCAGAATTCCCTCTTCAGGCTTCCTTGACTATATGCTGACTCCTGCCTGTTTTTTAAGACTCCCAGGAACAGTTACTCCACCTATCTGAGTTGTCCTGATTCTTAACTGTGCCCTTCTCTTTCTGTCCGCAGCTCCTGAGTGGCAGTGTGTGCTCTTCATGAACCAGCCAAAAGGTGGCCCACGGTCCTTTTTCATGTTTGTTTCTTCCTCAACACGAAGATATCCTTGAAGCCGGGGGTTCTCCTCAAGGGTGAAAATCAGGCCTTAAGCATCATGCCCCTCCCTACCCGTCCTATACCTAGCCCAGAGCATGAATCTTACTAGAAGCTAAGTAAGTGTTTGTTGAAATAATGCATGAGTAATTGAATGAATGGTCATTCCAACAGTACCACAATCCATTGATTTGTTCACTGCTTCACTGGAACTGAAATGATTCAGTTCTTGTTTTGTCTGCACAGTATTTGAACACAGTTATTTGGCCAAGTTAGTATTAATCCAGGTTTATCCATTTCACTACACCAATGGCAGTATAAATAAGTCACTGACAGAGGCAAAGAGCAACATCAGTAGATAACAGCAGGCTCCCGTGAAGGGTAAGTCAGCTTTCTTCTCTTGGGGACAGTGAGGTTCTACATGGGTAAGTGTTTTATTGCTCTTTTGCTATGGTTCAAGTAGCCTCTGCCTTGGGCAAGATGATGAAGGATCCAGGATAACAAGGATGTGTATATTTTCTAGAATCTCCTGCATCCACTGTTCTCCCCACCCCACAGCTCTCTTCCACTCACTGGCTCCCTCAACCACAATGTCCTCCTTTCTCACCAACCCTACTCCCGCTCAGATGAGGTAGATGGAGGAGGTGATGAAGGGAGGAAGGCTGGGAGAACAATGGTTGGCAGTGAGAGGTAGGGGCTAATTGGAGGAGACAATGCGGGACTGATGTAAACTGCTTAGGACTGGATTGCTGAGTCGGGTTGGCAGGAACCAGGGTGTGGCAGGACTTATCTGCCACCTGAAGAATTTGGACTCCATCCCCTTGAAACTCATGGGGAACCACGAAACAGAAGTGGTTGACACTCTGAGGAGCCCACTCTGGCTGCAGGGTGTCCAGAAATGTTGGTGGGGGAAAGATTGACAGGCGGGTGATACTGTCATGGCAACTTGGGCTGCATAACAAAATACCATAACCCACGTGGCTTAAGCAATAGATATGTATTCTCTCACAGCTCTGAGGCTGGAAGTCCAAGATTAGGGTGCCAACATGGCTGGATTCTGGTGCGAGTTCTGGCTTGCAGATGGCTGTCCTCTCATTGTGTCCTCACCGGACCTCATCTTTGTGGTGCGCACGCAGGGACAGAGTGGGGAAAGCCCGTACTCTGGTGTCTCTTCTTGTACGGGAAACTAATATATGCCTACACACAAGGGATACTCGTGACCTCATCCGACTCAAATTACTTGCCAAAGGCCTTCCTTCCAAATACTGTTCCATTCAGAGCTAGGGCTTTTGACATTGGAATTTCGAGGGGCATAAACTTTCAGTCCATAGTAGATGCTATTTAAGGGACACCAGGGGTGGCAGGGATAATGCAGAGAAGTGGATCCTGTACCTGGAGCTGAGCTGGGTGCCATAGAGAACTAAGGAAGTGAGGACAGGCCCTGCCCGAAGGAGGTAAAATTGAGCACAAAATCAGGCCATGGTTCTCATCTGTTTCCTTCCCATCAGTGCAGCCAGAAATCCTGCCATCTGTGCTCCCTTCAGGTGCGAGGCCTGACTTCTGGTCTCAATTGTGGGGTCATATATAGGGACATTCATTCCTTCATTTATGATTGCTCAGTCAGTTGTGTCCAGCTCCCTGTGGCCCCATAGACTGTAGCCCTCCAGGCTCCTCTGCCTGTGGAGTTTTCCAGGCAAGAATACTGAAGTAGGGTGCCATTTTATACTCCAGTGGATCTTCCTGACCCAGGGATCAAACCCGTGTCTCTTACGTTGCCTGCAATGACAGGCAGATTCTTTACCACTAGCGCCACCTGGGAAGCCTGCATACGGGGACAGAGAGGGGGTTTTGCCCTGACAGTGGGTGATGAGCAGTAGCTGACGGCAGGGAGAGGGCTTAAGTGAGGCGACCAGGATCTCCTGAGATGACCTTTGCCAGGCCCTTGGTTCAGCTGCTGTTCAAGTCGTCTGAGCACCACCCGGGATTCACTTTAGAAATCACACCAGCATCTCTAAGGTCAGATGTGGCAGGCCTGCATCTGGACTTTGGGCTGCTAGCAAGTTGCTTTGGGAAAGGTTGAATTTTCATGTTAAAATCCAGATTTTTTGATGCTTCAGAAACAAACCAACAACAACAACAAAAAGACACCCAACACCACTGCCCCAGAACTGATCCTAGTCACAGCTGGAGCTAAGTAATGCCAGCCCCTTCAACCTGGGCACACTGGCCCATTTTCCACAGTCCCCAGAGTGCCTGTTTCACTGAACTAGCTGCCTTTCTGTGTGAGTATTTCTGGCCAGACCTCTATGGGTGTTTGAATCTGCAATCTTTTCTCTCTCTCTCCTCTTGTTTCTTTCCTTTCCACACTTTTCAGGATTGAGTCATGAACCCTGTATTTAAAAAAAGAAAAAAAGTGTGGATGGAGAAGATCCACTTGCAGGGTCAGCTAGGGGCAGAACTAAATCCCTCTTAACCAAATCACTTTAATTTGTCCTAAGTCAGGTTCCAAAATCCTCATTAGACCTTCCTCATTGGACTTAGCTGCTGCTGCTAAGTCACTTCAGTCATATCCAACTCTGTTCGACCCCATAGACAGCAGCCCACCAGGCTCCCCCGTCCCTGGGATTCTCCAGCAAGAACACTGGAGTGGGTTGCCATTGTCTTCTCTAATGCATGAAAGTGAAAAGTGAAAGTGAAGTCGCTCAGTCGTGTCCGACTCTTAGCGACCCCATGGACTGAAGCCCACCAGGTTTCTCCACCCATGGGATTTTCCAGTCAAGAGTACTGGAGTGGGGTGCCATTACCTTCTCCGTTGGACTTAGCTTACATTCTCCAATCCAGGACTAATAGCAACCCCACCCAGGTGAGCTGCATATAGATAAAATGAGCCTTTTTCAGCCCCTACAGCATTGAGAACACGTTCCATAGAATATTCACCCATATGCCTCTTCCTTCCAGTAACAGCTCTGGATTGCTGCAGAAATGTCCCATGGGAGAATGAATCTGGCCCTGTCTCTGGTCTTCATCCTCTGTGGCCTGTTTAATAGCATCTTCTGTGAAAAGCAACAACACTCTCAAAAGCACATGAACCTAGTCTTATTAAAGAAAATTTCAGCTCTCTCCCAGAAGATGGAAGCTCACCCTAAGGATTTTGCCCAAGAATTGTTCAAGGCTTTGATAATTGAGGATCCCAGAAAGAATATCATCTTCTCCCCCATGGCCATGACCACCACCCTGGCCACCCTCTCCCTGGGGATCAAGTCTACAATGAGAACCCACCACCCTGAGGACCTGAAACTTGAGCCCAAACTGTTGGATGTGCACAAGTACTTACAGCCTCTGGTCCACGTGGGGCGTGAGCTAGTGAAGCAGAAGGTACTGAAGCACCAGCACATTCTCTTTATCAACAGAAAAATGATGGTCAACCAGATGCTTCTACAGCAGATAAGCAAGCTGCAGGGAATGGACATCCAGATGATTGACTTTACAGATATAGGAAAAGCCAAGAAGACCATCAGCCACCATGTGGCTGAAAAAACACATACAAAAATCACAGACTTAATCACCGACCTGAACCCTGAGACCATCCTGTGTCTTGTTAACCACATTTTCTTCAAAGGTGAGGCTTATTAAGTGCATGAATTCCTGTTTTGGGTAATCTTTGCCCTTGCGTTTCCTAACAGGTTTAAGTCAGGGGAAAAAAAAGAAAAAGCCATAATTTTTGTCGGTATATCCCATTTTCTCAGCAACCAGTAGATCCAGCTTTTTAATTGACTTTGATATCACTGCATTGTCTAGCATTTTTCAGCGTCTCTTCTCTTAATCCTCTCAGTCATCTTGTTTGTGGTGCTTAAGATATTTTGGAATAAAATGTGATCACTCTCGCTGATAAAAAAGGGGAAAACAAAGAAATCTTTTTTTGCAGAGCCATGAACATCGGCTAATTCACTTGTCGTGTATGGTCTCGGATTAGTGCGAGATGAGATGCTTTCTGCAGCTGCGTCCAGTGTTGAATTCAGGGTCACACACCAGGTGTCTAAAATATCAGTGTGAATTCCTGGTCACAGATCTTGACATCACCAATGTTTCTTCAGGTGGCCTCAGTCACCCCTCGCTGGTGTCTATTTACGTCTTCTTCCTCCACTCAGTATCTCCTGTCTCCTTCTTCTATTGACTCTCAGCTGTGACCTCTCCTATTGCCCGAATGGGGACAAGAAAGCAGGTCAGGCAAGATGTCCTCCACGTGCTGTCTGAGGCACACACGCCTCTCCTCTCACTCTCCCCTTCCATTACAGTGAAGAAATAGCTGTGCCCTCAACATCCTCAAGGTGGCTCCCTTTCTGTCTTCTCTGCCCAAGGACTCCCACCTTCCTCTTAGCCCAGAGCCCATCCCTTTCTTGTCTCCTTTGCTGTTTTCTCTTCTCCTGACTTCTAGAAATGTCTCTCACCTCACCTGGGTTCACAACTTCAAACACCATCTGTACTCTATTCCCTAGTCTCTAGATTAGGCCCGGACCACCTCCCCTGAGGTCCAGATTCTAATACCTTTGGGGGGATGTTTCAAGACCCCCAAACACAATTCCCCAACCTGGCACCACCCCCAACACCCTGTGTCTCCTCATCTCAGAGAATCACAGTGCAATCTACCCAGCTGCTCCAGACAAAACCTCCAGATCCAAGAACACAAGTCATATGGGTTCTGCCTGCAGAGTCGACCTGGAATGTGTTGACTTCTCGCCATCTGAGAAGCCTATCCCAGAGGTTTCTAGCCCAGGCCAGCACTAACTCTTGCCTAGATGACTTTCCAAAGTTGATTACGCTGTTGCCATTCATGCCTGCCTCCAACCTTTTCTCCATTACAAGGCCAGAACAGTTTTTTTTAAAACATAAATCAGGTCTCTGTTTTATTCATTGCTGTAACCTCAGTATGTAGTATGGTACCTGGAACATTTTTTGAGTTCAAGAAATTTTAGGTTTAAATGAGTCAATTCATGGATATTCTATTACTGATTAAACAGGGTTCCTACCAGGACATGAATAATGTTTGTCCTGTGCATGATAAGTGAGGGAACTGCTCACAAAACAGTGCTTCCCAGCGCAGGATGCTTGCTGAAGCCACTGGGACCACCTGTTATTCATATTTAGGCCCACAGTTCCAAACTACATACCTGGGACATAAAAAGTGCTCCACAAATGATCTTTTTTTTTTTTTTTTTTTACTGCACTGTGTGGCCTAAGGGATCTTATTTCCCCAACCAGGGATTGAACTTGTGCCCCCTGCATTGGGAGCAGGGAGTCTTAACCACTGGACTGCCAGGGAAGTCCTAACATGAATGATCTTGGAGGGATCGCTTCTCTGGATATTCCAGAGAACTCTCCAGCATGATTCCCCCTTGGCAGTGGTGGTTTAGTCATGTCCAGCTCTTTGCGACCTCATGGACTGTAGCCCTCCAGCTTCCAACAGTTTTCCAAAAGCTTTATCCATATCACTCTCTAGAAAAAGCAAGTAGCAGCAACAGAACAGAGAGGACCGTGAGTCTGCCTCTAGAATCAGAAGCAAGACTAACACTTGTAGAGATTTTCCAGACCAGACCAGATGGCCATCACTCTGGGTGATGGATGCCTTTTTTAACTGGTGTGTACTTTGAATGTTTCTTAAAACCCACCGGGAATTGCATTATTTAAAATAGAATTTCACGCAGGGATGTGCATGTGTACTGAGGTGTGTGTGCCTTTCTGATAAAAAGCTTACCTCCTTGAATAAAATTAATATACTTTATTTTAAATAATTAATTTTTTGGAGTATAATTGCTTTACAATGTTGTGTTAGCTTCTACTTAACAGCAAGCTTAATAAATTTAAAATAGATTTCTTTACCATTCTTTGAACTCTTAAAACACTCAACTGCAGTAGAAATTTTCAAAGAAGGGATGCTGTGATCAATGTTTCCTGAATTATTTGATGACAAAATCCTTTCTTGGTGTTATAGTTCCAAAGGCAGTTATTTTGGTAAACATCTTTTGAGAAATACAGAGTTAAAGAAATTGTAGGGTGATTATTTTTGAAAATCATGTGTTTGCCTTTATTTCCTTTGCATCAGTCTAGAATTTTTAACTATTCTGCTCACTAGAGTCAAGGTGTCACCTTAAATGGACTGCTTCCTTCTCAAGCAGATCACCTCTGGGGACCCCAAACATGAAGGTGGTGATGACTTTTCCACCAGATCACTCTTTGACTTTTCCTTCCTGATTTTCCCAGGCATCTTGAAAAGAGCTTTTCAGCCCAAACTCACCCAGAAGGAGGACTTCTTTGTAAATGACCAAACCAAAGTGCAGGTGGACATGATGAGAAAGACAGAACGGATGCTTTACAGCCGGTCAGAGGAGCTACATGCTACGATGGTTAAGATGCCTTGCAAAGGAAATGTGTCCCTAACTCTCATGCTTCCAGATGCTGGACAATTTGACACTGATCTTAAAAAGATGACTGCTAAGCGAGCTGAACTTCAGAAAATCAGTGACTTCAGGTATGCTATTCTGAAGGAATACTTTAGATTTGAATTAGATTTTTGCTCAGCCCTCACTTCCTCTATGCAAAAGCCTTATTTGGGCGGCAAGGGTGGGCGAGTTTGGCATCTAGTTATTTCCTAGGATATTTGTAGAAAACGAAACAAACCAAACAGGAAGAATAATGGCCTGAATCCCATTACCAAGTCAGAAGCCCCTTGAACTGTTAATTATGGTTCTTTTGGTGACATGTACAATATCAGAAACCCACTTCATAAAAGATCAAGTTAGATACAGAGAGGAATGGTTGGAAAGATACATGGGAATTTCACGAAACTTACAAAATACATGAAATGCAATTTCAGGGAATAAACACAGCCAGGTCTCATGAGGGATTGGAACAAGGGACAGCAAAGTCACCTGGAACTCCGTCTCTCTTGTCACAAGTCCTTCTTTCTACCTCTCCAGCTCAGCAGACCAGCTTTCCCACACACATTAGCACACAATCCACTCACCCCCAGAATATTTTCTGAGTATCTATTCTATGCCAGAAACTGCCTGGTGCTGGGAATACAATGATTAGCCAAACACATCTCTGCTCTCATGAAGTTTTCAGTTTGGTAGGGAAGGTAGAAAGTCAACTAACAAATACGTAGCTTCAACTTGTAGAAAAGCTATGAGAGAATGAGTAGGGTATATACCATAATTCAGTGGTGGAGTGTTCATCAGGGATCTTAAGTAGGAAATGATCTTAAGGAAGTAAATGTCAAGCTAAGACTGCTGTGGTCAGACATGACTCTCTTCCGTTCAATCAGATGCTCCAACCCACACCTCACTGAGCATCTTTCAGTTCCAATTACATATTCCTGGAAGAGAGAATTGAATTGATCCAGCTTGAGTACCATGTCCATCGGGCTCCAATCAATGTGGATAAATTACATAGCGAAACTGTGATCTTCAATGGCCCACTGATCTTAATGGCGGGAGTCGGGGAATAGTCTTTGGGCAACAAATGTGCAGATTGGGAAGAAATCTGTAAATAGCATTTACTCCTACAGTTGAGAGCCACCGCAGAGTGGATCTGTCATTTTCTGCCACAGTTGTACATCCCACAGTATTCCTAGTTGGGGCAGAGGGGATTCAGCCGTGGAGGAACCCAGCTGAGTGGGTCGCTATCCAATCAGAAGCTCAACACTGCATTGACACAGGCTAAGACCGATTGGTCTGTGAGCAACCAAAAATGTTGGGTGAGAGGGCTGGCACTACACATTCTAATGTTTTGTTCAGTTGCTAAGTCATATCTGACTTTTTGCAATCACTTTCTAATACTCTCCCTTAGTTACAGAGTTGCTGATCTGTAGAAGGAGGAGTCCTCCTTTCTGTTTCAAAGATTATCATCCAAGATGGAACTTCCTCTCCTGTGAAAACTCCCTATGCTCTACCTGCGGCAAGAGGACCCCATGTCCCCCAACCCCCTCAGCATGCTTAGGGTCACCATACAGTTTAAACTGCTGCTTCCAGATGGAGGGTTAGAGGGACTCAGGGCTGGATGCCCTTGGTCTGACCTTCATCTTCTCTGGTATAGAAAGCCTGTGAAGGGAATCATTTGAATAGTAAAGTGTATTCTGAGTTAGTGGTTTGCTTGGAAATTCAACCTTGCAGCTCAGACCCTAGCATCTTTAATCTGCCCCCCACCAAGCAAGCCCTGAAGCAAACACTTCCATTACATTTCCACTAGGAAAAGATCTTTCAGCGTAAGCAAGGTGCAGCCTGTGGATGCCAGGACAGAGACATAGCTCAGCTTCCTTGTCATTTTCATTCTCAACAGACTGGTGCGCTTAATTTTGCCCAAGTTGAAGATCTCCTTCAAGATAAACTTTAAGCATCTGCTTCCCAAGATTGACCCCAAACATATACTGACTGCCACAGCAATCTCACAGGCCATCACATCGAAGGCTCCCCTGCCTAATTTGGAGGTGAGTGGGGCAATTTCTAGGGTCTCTGTTTTATTATCCACCACAGCCCTGATTGAAAATCAGTTTTTTAATACAGCAGTTATAGCTCTTATCTGCCCAGATCCCTGGGCTTTGGGGGTCCTTTCATCATTCGCTCACTCAAAGGTTATTGCTTCAAGCCCTGGAGGCATTCGAGGGTAAAGTCATGGGCCAGCCAGACAACATCTGACTCTCATACCTGTTATGTTCTCCTGACAGGGCAGTGAGCATGCCCACAGACCTGTATGCTCTACATCCACCCGCAGTACACTGTCTGAAGGGAAGAAAGCAGAGAAACCAGGAACAGTGGGCTGGAGTGCAGTGGGCAGGCATTAGAAGGGCTGGGGTGGCCTTTATGCCAAGTCCTGGATAAAGGCCAAGGGAAAGCAAGGGGGTATATGCCTCGGGACTCGTGTTCTGGGCAAAGAGACCAACCAGTGTATCTGGAGGGGATGTGAACCCGACATTTTTTAAGAACCACAAGAAAGCCCAGGCAGCTAGAGTGATGAGTGAGACACAGTCTGGTAGGAGGTGAGGACAGAAGTCAGGCAGAGCCGGGTCACTTGGGTCTCCCAGGCCCTGGATAGGACTGGGGTTTTATTTGATCGACATGGGAGACCACCAAGGCTGACATGAGTGTTTTATGAAAGATCACTTTTTGCCATGTGGAAAACAGGCAGTGTCCCTGGAGGAAGAGGGGACCCAGTAGGAAGTTTGGTGGGTAACCTAGGTGAGAGATATTGGCGGTTAGACGGGGCATTCAAGGGAGAGTTAACGGTGATGAGAAGGTGCTGTGGGCTTTTTAGACAGAGCTGGGGAGCGGGAAGGGGAGTCAGTTTGTGAGCTAGAAGAGTGGGAAACAATGGAGCCAAAGTCTGAGGCAGGAAAGATGAAGAGGGGGTGGGTCTCGGGCAGGCAGAGACTAGCTCTGCTAAACTGGAGATGCCAGTTAGACATTCGGATGCCGGGAAGCATCTACTCATGAGATAACTTTACCCACCCTGGTGGACACAGGGGTTGCCCTCCAATGACTCCGCCAAGGTCACTAACTAGCTGGCTGCCTTGTGGCTGCCCTGTAACACTTTGCCCAGAATGTAAACAGCAATCACAGTCTCTCATCCTGGTACAGCTCTTGACAAACCACAAAACACTTTCTCACGGTTTCTCTCGCTCAGTCTCCCAATGAACGCAAAGAACCCTGTTCTTTAATTGGGAGATGAGGGACCTGCTGCTCAGAGACATTGGATGGAGTTCCCAAGGTTGGGACCCCACAGGCATGCTGTGCTTCCCACGGCCCAGTGGGTATAAGTAAGTAAGTGCTCGTGGCTCAGTCATGTCTGACTCTTTCGCAGTCCTGTAGACTGTAGCCTGCCAGGCTCCTCTATCCATGGGCTTTCCCGGGCAAGAATACTGGAGTGGGTTGCCATGCCCTTCTCCAGGGGATCCTCCCAACCCAGGTGTCAAACCCGGGTCTCCTGCACTGCAGGCAGCTTCTTTACCACCTGAGCCACTAACAAAATCCACCCAGCAGATGTGCCCTGAGTGCTGGGTTTGGGAGATGTTGAGCTCTTCACAATCCAGTACAAACAATGTCATGGCCACGTTCCCCAGCAGGGCCTCCTGCAGATCGGGGGTCATGTGAGTTCTGGCACAAGCACTTTTTCTCAGAGGGCAAATTGTCCTTGGTTGGATGGAGACAAGAAAACCTAGCTCCCTGGTGGTTTTCATCACATCCTTTTATAGAAGTGTTGGAAAGGACTATCTCTCAGTTATTTTGCGGGATTTTTTTCTAAGCCTTCAGATCACCCAGACTTCCTCTCTGTTTTCTTCCCCTTTCCTCCCTTTTAAATGCGCAGACTCCTTGAGTCATCCGCCCAACCCTGAGGATGTCTGAACCCAACAATCCCCAACCCTAGTAATTGACCCCTTTTGGGGACATCTGACGTTCAAGGGCGAATTCGGTTGCTGGGAGCCAAGGGCAGCTTTCCAGGAGTGGAAGCTAGCCTTCTTCCAACTTCTGGTGGCTTTCCAGGAGTGGAAACCAGCCTTCTTTCAACTGGCATCAGCTGTCAGGGGAGGCTGCCTCTCGATCTTGCCATAGGAAATTGCTGGGCACACCCCACCCCCACTGCCACCCCCACTCCAGCCAGCTTGGTCTGGGGCTAACTGAGAATCTGTGTCTTCCAGGCCCTACATCAAGCTGAGATAGAGCTGAGCGAGCACGCCTTAACTGTGGACACAGCCATTCACACAGATAATCTGTTGAAAGTCCCAATGAAGGCAAAGGAGGTCCCGGCGGTCGTGAAAGTCCCAATGAAGGCAAAGGAGGTCCCGGCGGTCGTGAAAGTCCCAATGAAGGCAAAGGAGGTCCCGGTGGTCGTGAAAGTCCCAATGAAGGCAAAGGAGGTCCCGGTGGTCGTGAAAGTCCCAATGAACACAAAGGAGGTCCCCGTGGTCGTGAAGGTGAACAGACCCTTCTTGCTGTTTGTGGAGGATGAGAAGACTCAAAGAGACCTCTTTGTGGGCAAAGTCCTCAACCCCCAAGTTGAGTAGAGCCAGGGCCACACTGTGCAGCACAGGAACTTAGCAGGCCATGAATAAAAAGAGTACAATTCACCAGCCGTGCGTCAGAGACACTGAAACTGAGAAGTGTGGTCTGGGAATGGAGTGGGGACGGGTCTTCACTGGTCTTCTGTCCAGGAACAGAGCAGCATAAAGGGGTTGAGGGGGTCTGCCAGGGACATTTGGCCAGGATGTCTTCTATCCTGGAACAAGGCTGACATAGGCAGAGAAGCAATTCTGAGTGGGTGAGCAGGTGCAGGAGGGCTGTTTCAGTCGGGGGTTGTCTCACAGCCTTGCTTCCTGCCCAACTGGCAGTCAGAGCGTGGCCCTTCATCTGTACTTTCCTTCTACCCCCTGCCCCCTGCCCCTGGCAGCCCCAGGGAGAGGCAGGTCCCACTGCAGAGAGGAGGCTGGGAAGAGGACAGACCCCTGGGGGGCTTCCATGTGTTCACCCAGCTCCAGGGAGAAATGGGGTACCAGAGAGGTTGAAAGTCCCGAGTATGTTGACAGCATCTCCTCTGTCCCTCCCCTGGCCTCTTTCCACCTTCACAGCAAGCTTCTAATAGTAGTAGTGGTAGTCATTTGCTGTCCTGTCTCACTCTTGCAACCCCACAGACTTTAGCCCACCAGGCTCCTCTGTCCATGGGATTCTCCAGGCAAGAATACTGGAGTGGGTTGCCATTCCCTTCCCCAGGGGATCTTCCCGACCCAGGGATCGAATCTGGGTCCCCTGCATTACAGGCAGATTCTTTACCAACTGAGCTAAAACAGCCTTCTATGAGAGAGTTGTTATTGCCCCCTACCACACAGGAAGTAAAAGCAGTGTGGGAAAAAAAGGACAATCATGCACAGAATAGGGTGTGTGTGTGTGTGTGTGTGGCTGGGACTTGGGTATTACCCGGCTGGCTATGAACTTCCTTGGACATATAGAATCAAGGACTCTGATGGCAACCAGACATTTGACAAGTCAGGTCCAGAGGCCAAGGGCACAAAGACATCCAAACAGGCTGACCCAATAGTGCTACCCACGCAGCAGGACCTTGCCTAGATGGGTTAGCTCAGCGTAGCAGCCAGAGAAGACGAGGCCAGATGGTGAAATGAAACTCTTCTGGTAGAAATTCCAGGTTCAGTGCTAAAAACACAAGGCCAGGAGTGAGATGGGTGGACAAAAATGGGGCAGGGGGCACTGACTCCTGAGCCATGTAATGACGTGACCAAGACAGAACCTCCTGGGGGCCACCAGTAGACCCAGGAGCCTTGGACTGGACAAGAGAGACCTGGGCCCCCTCAAAACATGAAAAGTCCCTCTGTGGTGGGATTTAGGACACAACCCAAGGGTGTTCTGGGGATGATGTGAGCCCGAAGGAACCCCATCCACTACCAGAGGAGTCGTTTCAGGGCTAGAACTTTCATTCTTTTAACAAAGATGCCCAAGAAAAGGCCTTGCCATTGGCATTATCACTTAAACCCAAGCTACAAGAAGAGAGGCTTGGGGATGGGCCACAAGAGTACCTTGGAAAAGTAGTCCAGTAAAGAGCTAACTCGAGAGAGGAACCATGAGGTGGATTGTTTTAGAAAATGTGGAGGAAGTGGAGTCAGAAGCATAAGCAAATGGAAGCAGGCCAGGAGACCCATGCTTGGGCACGGATCATATCCAAGAAGACGCATGGCAGAGGCAGAGAGGGAAGGTGATCGTAGAGGATGTTGAGGGCCTGGTCCTGACTTTAGTGGCCCCAACCTGCAGTGGCTTGAAGCAGGTTTTCAGTTCCTTGTCAGAGACTGAGGTTAGGTTGCTGCAGGGAGAGAGCCAGCTCCTAATCACTAGACCAGTGGTCAGTGACAAGGCCCTGGCCCCTTGGCTTTGCAGAAAAGAATTCCCATAAGTACAGAAAGTACGGAAACAATTAAAGTGTTTATTTGGGGAAAAGAGTACAGGACATGTAGACAGACATGGGTAGACTCAGAGAGAGAGAGAGTGGTGCTTCGTGGCAGTTTTAATCACCTATATAGGGCGTTTCTTCTGGGTTTGCCTGGTTCTGAACCCATAGTTGGGCTTCCCTGATAGCTCAGTTGGTAAAGAATCCACCTGCAATGCAGGAGACTCCAGTTCCATTCCTGGGTTGGGAAGATGGGTCCTCTCATGTATACATGTGCATCTCTCAGTCAAGATGAGCTCCATCGAAGAGGACTACAGGTAACTGACATCACTTACTATGGGGTGGTGCCCCCTCCCTTTCTAACCTCCAAGGAGCTTTCCAGTTGGGAAGATTTTCTTGACTTTGAAAATGAGAAATATGTGGTCCCTTATCTCTTGTCTGGGCAAGGCCCAGCTTCCTCTCCTGATGGTCCTGCTATTGTATTTTTGGAGTTTTGGAGCTTGGATATTCCACAGGGAATAAACTCTATCTGCTTACCCTGGGGGAGGGGAGCATCTACCACCTGGCTCAGTTCCATTTAGCAGAGGGAGTCCATGAAGGATTTATTCAAGGTGTACTGGATGATGGTTTGATTTACACATATTGTGGAATGATCACCACAGTACGTGTAGTTAACATCTCATATTCAGAGTGATTCATAAAGGACAGGACCCAGACACACAAAACCACCAGTAATGGGTCAGCAGCTGCCACGTCACGACCCCCTGACGTCACATCCATATGTGAATGTCTTCACTCACCAGGCCGGGTCCAGGATCTCAATTCACTCTGCTGGACAGGCCAGCAGGACGCAAACTATAAAGAAAACGTCACTTCCGGCCTTCATACCAGTTCTAGGAATTGACCTGACAAATATTAACTAGGCTGCCGTGATCGTCAAACACTATTTTCCTGCGGGTAGGAGGCGAGGCGGTGCTGAAGACCCAGGGCCCCCAGCCCAGGGACCTTGCTGTGAGTACCACGCTCGTGTCTGAAATGAAGGTGGGGACGACGGCACTCTCTTTCCCTCCCCTCTCCTCTCCCTCCCCCTGCTCACCGCCCCCCTCCCCCAACCAGTCCCTCCTTCTCACTTTGGCAGAGTAAATGGCAGAACTGAGTTCCCTGAAGGAAAAATGTGATGATGTACTGCTTCTAAGCCTTGAAGCGGGAACTTCAGGTTTTAAACAACCTTTTATGAATAACTTGGCCTTTAAATTTCTTTTGAGAAACTCCCAGTATTTCTCACAGTTAGACAAGAAAACAGAGCAATACAACCCAAAGCAAAATGATCGCAAGGTCGTAGCAACTTGATGGGACATTTTATTATATGAAAGAGGGATGCTTCAGGGCCCTGGTCTGGAATTTGACCCATGCTCCTGCCACTTGTGTCTGTCTGGCCTCGAGACTCAGTTTCCCCATGCGTACAACAGGGATAATATTACAGAGGTCTTAGGTTCTCATAAGGATTCCATGAAATGACATGAAGCAGTCTTCCTCCACTGGGGCACTGCTGGGATGTGGGGCAGACCGTGCTTCCTGGCTTGAGTCTATTCTAGCATTTCCAGAGCTTTCTCTCTCCCACTAACTGCAGTTGCATCTCCTTCTCCAGACTTCGAGATGATCCAAAATATCATCCCCGCTTTCGCACACATCCCTCCCACAGCATCTGAGAACAGGCTGGGAACTAGTGACCCAATACAGCTAGTATCTCCATCTCCACCACAAAAGAAACGATAAATAGGGATACTATACCTAATTCATGGGATTCTTAATTTTCTTCTGAGATCTTTTGGGAAAAGGAATAAAGGAATAACTTTGGTGTAACTACATCCAGTCTCAGTAGAAAGGGGTGAAAATTAGCACTGCATGCTTCCTACATGCCAGGTGCTTTTATATTATATTATGTCTTACGATCCTTAAGCAACCCCACCCCCAGGGGGTAGGCATTGTCATTTGCATTTTGCAAATATCAACCAGCAGTTCAGAAAGCTTCCTTAACACAGTGCCACCCAGTGATTTAACTACAGAGCCTTGATTCAAACCCAGGCCCTCTGACTTACAGTTCAGTCCTTTGTGAAATAGAAACTCTGCAGGTCTGGGTGTCCTCAGGGTGCAATAAGTAGAAAATGGTAGTAAGTTCACTGGGATAAAAAGAATAAACTGGAAAAAGTTTTATTACAGCTGTATTTCTAATTTTATCCAGGGGCAGTCCAATTTTTAAGCTGTTCTGTTTCCCAATATGAATGAGAATCATTACTAAGTGGGCCTGTTCAATTCAGTTCAGTTTAGTCACTCAGTCATGTCTGACTCTTTGCGAATGGACCACAGCATGCCAGGCCTCCCTGTCCATCACCAACTCCTGGAGCTTACTCAAATTCATGTCCGTTGAGTCAGTGATGCCACGTACTGAGCTGCAGTGGAGAGGTTAGGACGTGGCCTTGGGGATCTGCCTGCAGTACTTTGACCAGCAAATGTGTTTCGACATAATCGATAGTGAGACTACATTCTTCCCTCCCAACAACTGGCCTTGGGGTTTAATGGGATTTTTAGGGCAGAGGTGCTATAAACCATCTGCAAAAATATGTAAATGGCCCAGAGATTGTTGGTTTGGGTGAAAGGCATTAAAGGTGCTGATTAACAACGTACTGATCAGAGATATATCTTTTGTTACTGAAACATTATTGACCAGAGTCATTTCAATATTCACTTATATAACAAAACACCAGCAATAGGATTTGGTTTCTGCAAAATCCCCTGGTCAATAGTGTGTTAAAACATAAAATATATCAGGATAGACAAACAAGGATGGGGTGGTGAGCTGTGGATGGCCGCTGTGGCATGGGACAACAGAAGGGTCAGTCCTGAAAGGAGCAAGGGGATGGGACTCCTTACCGAGGACAGCAAGGTGGGGGTGGGGGGGTGCTGAGTGCATGCTCTGTGTGGATGTGGGGACGTGTGTGTGATAAGCCTTCACCCCAAGCTGATGCTGCACTCCTCACCCTGAAGCACTTTGACCCCCTAGGGGTGGCATGAAGGCTCTTCTGGCCACTTCATATTAATAGAGTGATATTAATGATGTTATGATACTATGGATGATATTAATGGAGTCATATCAATGAGCTCCTTAAAGCGCAGGAGCTATTGTATTTGTTTCCTAGGCTGCATTAACAACCTTTCACAAACTGGGTGGCTTACACAACAGAAACGGATTCTCACAGTTTTGAGGACAAGAAATCCAAGATCAAGGTGTCTGCAAGGCTGGGTCCTGAGGCTCCAAGGTGCGAGTCTGCTCCAGGCTGCTCTCTTTGCTCCTGTAATCTTAGGTGTTCCTTGGCTTGTAGAATCATCACCCTGGTTGATCTCTGCCTTCATCCTTACATCTCCTTATCCCTGTGTGTGTCCCTGTGTTCAGTTCCCCTTTTTATAAGGACATCAGTTATATAGATTAGGGCCCATGCAACCACTCATATAGATTAGAGCTTCAGAGACATAAGAGACGCAGGTTCGATCCCTGGGTCAGAAAGATTCCCCTGGAGGAGGACATGGCAACCCACTCTAGTATTCTTGCCTGGAGAATCCCATGGACAGAGGAGCCTAGCGGGCCACAGCCTGTAGGGTTGCAAAGAGTCGGACATGACTGAAGCCACTTAGCCTGAATGCACACAACCTCATGTTAACTAATTACAACTCAATGACTCTATTTCCCAACAAGACCACTTTCTGATATGCTGAGGATTAGGACTTCAACATTTGAATTTGTGGGTGGGAGACTCAATTCAGCAGATGTCTTTCCTAAATCTCTCCATCAGTTAAGATAGAGGTTTCAGCCCCTGCAAGTGACAAGAGCTACTGGAGATAACAGAGATGGAGTAAATCTCTCTCCTCTCCCCCAACCCCCGGGCCCCATTCATCCTGTGGCTTTGCCCCGCCTCATGAGCTGCCCTCACCCATAAGGTCTCTGAGGCCGATTGTCACATCCACACTCCAGCTCACGGAGACCAGAAGAGTAGAGGGCATGCCTCCTTCTGGGACAGCCTGGCCAGGAGGTTCATGCAGCATCTTACCCCCTCCAGTAGGCAAGATGCTAGTTAAAGGTCACACCCAAGTGCAGGGGAGGCCAGCATCCCTCCTGTCACAGGGTCCTGACTTTTGTCCTATACTGTTGAGGGTCACCCCAGTCTTTGAAAGTTAATGAATGATTGAAAGAATGACTAGAAAGTAGAAAGAAAAAGGAAAGAAGGGAAGGAAGGAAGAAGGAAGGAAGGCAGGGAGAAGGAAGGCAAAGGGTAAAGACCATGGAAGTTGTTGGAGTTTATTTTGGGGAGGGGGAAGGGGGGTTAATCGTTCAGAAAAATCAGCAAAATGTTATAGATGAATATGTACATAAAGCTGATAAGGGGCTCCTGCTGTGACTGAAGCCCTGGGGGAAAGTGTCTGGAGCCAGCTTGCTCACTCCCTCCTCACCCTCTGCAGTGCCCCACTTGACATCTCTGTGGGATCCAGCCTGGATGTGGGTTTACTGTGTAAACACGAGGCTGTTTATGAAGAAGGATGACGTGTTCCCCATCTTGTTTTCAGAGGATGGGGCCAGCATGGCTGTGGCTGCTGGGAGCTGGGATCCTGGCCTCTGTCCACTGTCAGCCCCTTCCTGCCCATGGAGATAAGAGCCTGAGGGTGCCTGAAGCCCCGCGTGGTCAGCTCTCAGAGTCCCTCCCCGCCTACCAGAAAATCACACCCACCCTTACCAGCTTCGCTTTGCGTCTGTACAAGCAGCTGGCAGCAGAAACCCCAGGAAACATCTTCTTCTCCCCAGTGAGCCTCTCCAGCACCCTGGCCCTGCTCTCTCTGGGGGTGCAAGCTAATACCCGGACTCAGATCCTGGAGGGCCTTGGCTTCAACCTCACCGAGACCCCAGAAGCCGACATCCACCGGGGTTTCCAGAGCCTCATCCACACCCTTGACCTACCTAGCCCCAAACTG
The DNA here is from genome assembly GCF_000754665.1 of Bison bison bison. Classification (NCBI taxonomy): domain Eukaryota; kingdom Metazoa; phylum Chordata; class Mammalia; order Artiodactyla; family Bovidae; genus Bison; species Bison bison. Next base: position 7,575,040 of record NW_011494633.1, on the reverse strand, counting down.
GAACTGAAACTAGGCAACTCTCTGTTCCTGGACACGCAGCTGAAGCCTCAGCAGCACATTTTGGATAACATCAGGGAGCTGTATGGAGTTTTTGCCTTTTCTGCCAACTTCACAAACTCTGATGCAACTAGGAAGCAGATTAATGGCTACGTGAGCAGGCAAACGTACGGGCAGGTCGTGGACTGCCTGGAGGAGTTCACCCAAGACACGCTCATGGTTCTCTTGAATTAT
>NW_011494633.1:7564291-7574709 GCF_000754665.1 Bison bison bison | reverse complement strand
TCTTGAATTATATGTTCTTTAAAGGTGAGGACTGGCTCAGGCTCCTCCATCTCCAACCCTGCCCCTAAAAGGCACCTATCTAAAAGTTTATAGCTGTATCTTCTGGAAGTTACCTCCCTATATTTAAATACTGGTCTTATCTGTTTTTATTGTTGTTTAGTCACTAAGTCATGTCTGATTCTTGCCACTCCATGGGCTGTAGGCTTCCAGGATCCTCTGTCCATGGGATTTCCTAAGCAAGAATACTGGTGTAGGTTGCCATTTCCATCTGCAGTGGATCTTCCCAACCCAGGGATTGAACCTGCGTCTCCTGGATTGGCAGGTGAACTCTTTACCACTGAGTCACCAGAGAAGCCTTGGTCTTATATCACTACTTCTTAATTTATCAATATTTGATTTCTTTTGCCATGTTTCTTTCTGTTCTACTTTTACTCTGATTTTTTAATACAATTTACAGTTAATCTTACTTTTCTATTAGTAATTCACTATTAGGGAAATATTTTATGTTTTATATTATTTCCTATTTCAAACCTACAGAAATATGTAGAAAATTACATAAAAACCTCCATGTACCTAGAATTAACACATACTAACATTTTGCCATTCACTTCAGGTTTTTTTTAAAGTAATATTGCAGAGACATTCAATTCCTTCTTAATCCTTCCCTGGTCCCATTTTCCTCCTTCCATCCCTCCCTAAAGGCAACCAGTATCCTAGGGTTGGTGTGTATTCCTCACATCCTTGGGTTTGCACCATTAGGGTCTGAGTCTAAATCATTATTGGTTCTCCTGAGTCTGACACAGGTTTAAGTATGTGTTCAGGTTAAGGACATTTGCTGAATGAATGATTTTCAAGGTAAACTTTGGCTTTATGTTTAAGGCCTTTAGGAATGTTATTCATTCATTCAAAAGCATACCTTAAGTACTAACTATATCACAAGGACTTTCATTACCTTTTGGGGAAATCTGCTGGAGACAGTTTCAATCCCTGGGTTTGGAAGATTCCCTGGAGAAGGAAATGGTAAGCCACTCCAATATTCTTGCCTGGGAAATCCCATTCACAGAGGAGCCTGGTGGGTTACAGTCCACAGGGTTACAAAAAGTTGGACACGACTTGGCAACCACACAACAACAATATGAATAAGACAGAGTTTTCTCATTCTTGTGGAGGCCACAGTCCCATGTGAGTTGTCAGTAAGAAAAAGCACAACTACAACTCAGTAGGAAAGTGATACTCTTCTGAATAGATACGAGTGCACTGGAGTTCTTGGAAGATATAATTTTCCAGATTCAAAGAGCGAGGGAAGGCTTCTCGGAAGAGAAGTCATCTAAGCTAAGACACACAGGATGAGTTAGACATACTCAGGCAAAGAGGCTATGGGAGAAATGAATGGAAGAGGGTTCAGGTTGAAATACACTATGTGCAAAGGTCCAAGGAAAAGAGTTACCGTTACATTTTCAAGAAAGAAACAAATTTAATTAGACTGGTGCAAGTTCAGTCTGGCTACAATCTGGAAAATGATTTGGAGGAGAATAAGGGTAGAACAGGGCTTCCCTGGTGGCTCAGAGGTTAAAGCATCTGCCTGCAATGCGGGAGACCTGGGTTCAATCCCTAGATCAGGAAGATCCCCTGGAGAAGGAAATGGCAACCCACTCCAGTATTCTTGCCTGGAGAATCCCATGGACGGAGGAGCCTGGTGGGCTACAGTCCACGGGGTCGCAAAGAGTCAGACACGACTGAGCTACTTCACTTAACGGTAGAGCAAAGACAACTTAGGAGGTTCCTGAAATGGTTCAAAGTCAGATGGTGGCTTCACATAAAGTGGTAACTTTGGAGACAGAATCAGCAATACTTGGTCATGGATCGGGGGTGGGCATGAAGGGCAGGATGAGCCAGCCCCTCCCCCATCACCAAGACCAGTGTTTTCAGGAGGTCAAGTCAGGAGATGATTGTGGGTGGAGATGGTAAGTAGAAAGAAAGAAAGTACTGCACACGTGGACAGGACTGTGAGAGATCCTGCATCTCTAACCAGTGCAGCTTAGTGTATGTCTCCCCAGGCTTGCCCTTCTAGAATGTCTTCTCATGGTTTTGTGGGTTTTTTGTCCTAAGCCAAGTGGAAGCATCCTTTCAATCGTTACCAGACCCAGAAGCAAGAGAGCTTCTTTGTGGATGGGAGGACCTCTCTCCGCATCCCCATGATGCACCAGAAGGAAATGCACAGGTTCCTCTATGACCAGGAGGTGGCCTGCACTGTCCTGCAGCTGGAATACAGTGGAAATGCCCAGGCCCTGCTGATCCTCCCTGACCCAGGGAAGATGGCACAGGTGGAGGCCGCTTTGCAGCCGGAGACCCTGAAGAAATGGGATAAACTGCTCCTCCCCAGGTAAGTGCCAGAGCGGAAGGACTCTGGCTGACTTTATATGAGAAACCAGCAGGTCTTGATCAACTCCAGTTGCAAGATCCTAAGCCCTAGCCTGGCTCTCTGCACTGTCAGTTAACCAACTACGTGATCTTGGGCAATTCTTGCCATGTAGGTCTCAGTTCTTAGTCGCTCAGTCATGTCCAGCTCTTTGTGACCCCATGGACTGTAGCCCACCAGGCTCTTCTGTCCATGGAGTTCTCCGGGCAAGAATACTGGAGTGGGTTGCCATGCCCTTCTCCAGGATGTGGGTCTCAAATTTTCTCAAATGTAAAATGGGGCCATTATAACCACCACACTGGGTTGCTTGGAGGATTAATCAAATTAATATGTATAGAATATGAGAGTGGTACCTGGTGCAGGAGAAGGGCTCCCCGGGCATTAATCATGTTTACCCCTTCCTTGTGGCTCAGACGGTAAAGCATCTGCCTACAATGCGGGAGACCCGGAAGTTCCCCTGGAGAAGGAAATGGCAACCCACTCCAGTATTCTTGCCTGGAAAATCCCATGGACGGAGGAGTCCAGTAGGCTACAGTCCATGACGTTGCAAAGAGTCGGACACGACTGAGCGACTTCACTTCACTTCACTTCTTCACCCCTTCCTGGACATCTTTCTGCTTTTCCTCTTGTCTTTTTCTCCAGATAATAATTTACTACCAGAAGACAGCTAAGTCTACATAACAAATCAGATCAAGGACAATTATCCAATATTAAGAATAATTATGATTCACAAGAACAGTGGGTATTTCTTAAGAGTGGCTCTGTTTTAGTTAAAACATTCCTTAAAGAACCTAAATACCAAGAAGAACATTGTAAAAATAAAAATGCCGATCGCCAGTTTGGGAAAACTCTACCTATCCGCTTCCCTCTCACTTGCTTTTTGGTTTGTGGTTTTTCTCATAGTGGTTTTAGCCTTTTCTGGTTTCCCTAGACCACATACTCCAACTAACCCATTCTTGAGATGTTATCTTCTTTTATGGGGTACTCTGGATAAAACTTGGCCTCAAGTTCTAATTACCTCTTGCTGCATAACGATCCACCCCCAAAAGAATAGCTTGAAAAACACCCATCTAGTATCTCTCTTGATTCTGCGGGTGGACTGGGTTCAGCTGGGCGGTTCTCACTTGGGTCTCTCATAGACAGAGTCAGATAGTGGCCAGAAGTGGAGCATTGAAGTTTCCTCCACTTGGACGTCTAGAGCATGGGCTGACTGGCTGGCTAAGCTAAGAGCTTAGCAGGCATCTGTCTCTCTCCATGTAGCATCTCCATGAGGCTAGCTTGGGCTTCTGCACAGCAGCTCAGCACAGTTGATATTGCTATAAGACAGCTCAAGGATCCAAGAGGGAGCATTCTGAAAGGCAGGAGGTGAAGGCTCCCGCTCTTTTAAGGCCTGGTTTCAGAAGTTAGCCAATGTCATTTCTGCCATATTCTATTGGTCAGAACATTCACTGGCTTCAAAGGGGTGGGGTATAGACTAAACCTCTTAAATCCACCATCACTACTTGATAGGTGTCAGTCACCTTCATCCCCATGGGAGCCTTCTCTCAGCACCCCAGTGGCACAGGTACCAAGGATAGAGAAACGGTGTTTTGTGTTTGGGTAGAGATTCAAGTACCAAATAAAAGATACAGGTCAAGGACAGAGGCCAGGATTTAGGGTATTATTCCTGTTGTCTGTGACTCTACACAGCTCTGGTCAGTTTGACTCTAGCCCCATATTCTCAAGCTCCCTTGGGATGAACCTGCCCTTTCCCCCATCACAGGAGGAAGTACCATAGAATCTTCTAGACCAGGAGATTTTTTTTTTTCTTAAGAAGGGTCTGTTTTGACCTCCCACGTTGACCTTCAAAGATCAAAACCAACCCAGGTTATTTATCTAAACCTCAGTTGTTCCCTGATACCACGTGTTGTGCTAGAGAGTCACAATATCACGGTGGCATTTTAATGGGCTTCCAGACATGGAAAATTCAAGCTGCCAGGTTTCCCTTACGGAGAAGGCAATGGCACACCACTCCAGTACTCTTGCCTGGAAAATCCCATGGATGGAGGAGCCTGGTAGGCTGCAGTCCATTGGGGTCACTACGAGTCGGACACGACTGAGCGACTTCACTTTCACTTTTCACTTTCACGCATTGGAGAAGGAAATGGCAACCCACTCCAGTGTTCTTGCCTGGAGAATCCCAGGGACGGGGGAGCCTGGTGGGCTGCCGTCTCTGGGGTCGCACAGAGTCAGACACGACTGAAGCGACTTAGCAGCAGCAGGTTTCCCTTTATTCAGCTATGAGAAAGGCTGGTCTGCCCAGGAGAACTGTGCTTTCTGATAACTCCATTTCTTTATTTACATTGACTGAACACCTACTCTTATGTTGGGCTCTCTAAAAGACACCCCTCAGCTAGGCTGTACTCAAACCCCACTCTATGGCAGGACCTCCCTTCCAAATGCTGCCTATGAAATTGTGTCTGGTAGGCTCAAAAATTGGCCAATGTAATTTCTGCCATACCCTATTGCTTTCTGTCCTCCACATTTGTTTCCTTTTTATCACGGTTCAACTCACCGACTTCCCACTACCTCCCACTTCAGTTAGACATCTGTACCCTCATATTGGCCTAGGAGTTAAACCAATAAAAAATTGAATTAGCATCTCTAATTTGAATTTATTTGAGGCACAAGTTGCCAAGCTGGCTGGTAACTAAACCAAGCTTGCAGGTGTCATGACAACTGTCAAACAATAATTTCAGAGATGAATAATCCCAGGAAGAAAGGGACAGAATTCTGTGGGTCAAAGGAAACTTGTGAATATCAGATCAGATCAGTCGTTCAGTCATGTCCGACTCTTTGCGACCCCATGAATCGCAGCACACCAGGCCTCCCTGTCCATCACCAACTCCCGGAGTTCACTCAGACTCATGTCCATCGAGTCAGTGATGCCATCCAGGAATAAGACAATCTGATGGCAAAGGCATGGCAGTAACAGGAGAGAGTTACTCTGGATTTGTGACGTCACTTCACAGGCAAGGTCTCTCATCAGATCTTCAACACCCCCTGAAGTCCAGATAGGTTAGAGATGGTGTAGCTTTATTAAGGGGTTGCCAGTAGATAGGTTTAGGATATAGTTCAGAAACTGAGCCAACAGAACTTGCTCATGAATCAGATATGGAGGTGGGGCAATGTTAACAGCATTTACCTTCCATAGTTACTCTGTGACTTTAATCAGCAAAGCCTTGGAAACCTAACCCAATGTCCAGCACCTAGAAAGTCCTCCAGAAATGTGACAAAGATGAACACCTATGGCTGTGCCAGGAGTCTTCTTAGATCCAGACAAGATACTCTGTGTGGTCTGAAGAAAAGGGGTTTCTGGATTGTGGGATGTTCTGGCATAGTAGGTGGTATCATGAGAAGCCTGATTCCCCACCCCGCCCTGGGGAGCATGTCTCCCTCCCAAAGCTCAGGCTTCTCACACAGAGGGCAAGAGCAGCCTGTATAATGAGACAGCAGTGCTTCTCCATCTGATTCTCTCCCCAGCCTGCTGGATTTGCACCTGCCAAAGTTTTCCATTTCTGGAACATATAACCTGGAAGAGATACTTCCCCACATTGGTCTCACTGGCTTATTCAACTCAGAAGCTGACTACTCAGGAATCACTGGGCAGCTCAACAGAACCATCTCCAGGGTAAGGTGGTGTATGTGGGTGTGTGTGTTGGCCGGGAGGGGGAGGGTATGTTCTCCTTTGACATAAGGTTCATTTGAAAGTCAAGTGCTCCTTTTTTTCTTTTCTGGTTCCTTAATATCACAATCTTTAAGGCTTCTTTTCACTGGCAGCTCTCTTTTTACTCCCCTTTCTTCTAGACTTCTATGTTTTTCAGAGAAGCAACAGAGTCTTGAATAGAGTAGGCACCCATCCATGGAGCCAGAATTGCCCCAGGAGTGGGACCAGTCTTCTTTTTATCCTTTAAACTTCCTCCAAAGGCAGCCAGTGAGATTCTATCTACCTTTGTTACAACTGTAGAGAGTAGTGGGCATGAACAGGAAGTGTATCCATCAGCTTTGCTATAGTAACAAACAATCCCCAAATCTCAGTGTCTTCTTGTAACAGAGGTTTATGTCATTCATGTGACATATCAGAGGTGTATCACTACATCTCACTACAAATCTACTTCGCATGTCTTCTTCATTCTAGAATGTAGGTTAAAAGAGAGGCTTCATGTGGGACATGCCATTCTCATTGCAGTGGGGAAAAAACAGAGAAAACATGCAATGTCTCTTAGCACTTCTCCTCACTCATGGCCTCTGTCAAGGCCACTCATTGACTAAGACGAATCTCACAGTTAAGACAGCCGTCAGTGGGGTGGGCTCATATTCTCTTGCAGGAAGCACTGCAGGCCACAGGCATGGGCGGGGGCTGATGACAGCCTACAGGAAGGGAGAGTTCGTATTTGAGAAGAAGAATGCAATTTTCCATAAGAGGGAAGACCAGAAAGACCCTTCTATTCTTCCATTACCTTCCTAAGATAGAGTCATTAATTATCAGTTTAGTCTTTGCTAGGAATTTCATAAAGAAAGTATACTGTCTTCAATTTCAGAAAGAGCAGCTGAGATTTGGAACATGAAACTAGGGAACAGCGACAGGGTTCTGAGTGTGTGTGTGTGTGTGTGTGTGTGTGTGTGTGTGTGTACCTGCCCATCATGGAGAAAGCAAACAAGAGGAAAAAGGAATAATTTAATCTTTTAAAGGATTTAATTTATGGTAACCTTCGCTGTTAGATTTATCTCTTTACAGATCTTTTTAGAAACGAAAAAGATTGTCAAGGCCAACATTTTCAATTTAATTAAATTTAAAGCCTCAGAAACCTTCCTAAGGAGTTGTGTGAAAATGAAGTTTTAAAGGGCTTCCCAGGTGGCACTAGTGGTAAAGAACCTGCTTGCCAATGCAGGAGACATAAAAGATGCGAGTTCAGCTCCTGGGTTGGGAAGATCCCCTGGAGGAGACAATGGCAACCCACTCCAGTATTGTTGCCTGAACAGTCCCATGGACAGTGGAGCCTGGCGGGCTACAGCCCATAGGGTTGCAAAGAGTCTGACATGACTTAGCATGACTTTCCTGGTGGCTCAGATGGTAAAGCGTCTGTCTACAATGCAGAAGACCCGAGTTCGATTCCTGGGTCGGGAAGATCCCCTGGAAAAGGAAATGGCAATCCACTCCAGTACTATTGCCTGGAAAATCCCATGGACAGAGGAGCCTGGTAGGCTACAGTCCATGGGGTCGCAAAGAGTCAGACACGATGAGCGACTTCACTTTCACAAGGTTTTAAAAGAGCAGAATTCTTTTTTTTAAATTAATTAGTTTATTTTAATTGGAGGCTAATTATTTTACAGTATTGTGGTGGTTTTCACCATACGTTGACATGTTTCAGCCATGGGTGCACATTTGTCCCCCGATCCTGAAAACCCTTCCCACCTCCCTCCCCATCTCATCCCTCTGGGTTGTCCCAGAGCACCAACTTTGAGCACCCTGCTTCATGCATCGAACTTGCACTGGTCATCTAATTTACATATGGTAATATACATGTTTCAAAGCTATTCTTTCAAATCATCCCACCCTCACCTTCTCCCACATAGTCCAAAAGTTTTCTTTACATCTTTACTATCTTTCTAAATTCCATATATATGTGTTAATATACTGTATCGGTGTTTCTCTTTCTGACTGACTTTATATAACAGGCTCGTTTCATCCACCTCATTAGTACTGACTCAACGTGTTCTTTTTTATAGCTGAGTAATATTCCATTGTGTATACATACCACAACTTCCTTATCCATTCATCTGCCGATGGACATCTAGGTTGCTTCCATGTCCTGGCTATTGTAAACAGTGAAGAGCAGAATTCTTTTCACGGAGGCCAGTAGGGGGCTTGGCACTTCAGACAACCTGGTTTTGCTGAGCTCATTTTGGACACCATTGACTTAGGTGGAGCAGACCATTTTAACAATGAGGAAACTGAGACTTGGCAAGAACAAGTGCAGCTCTTAACAGAAAATGAGTCTCCAGCTTGTGCCACGTATACCCGAGTGCTTGGGAAATGCTCCTAAGAGTCGCTGTTGGCTTTTTACAGACTGGTGCATGCCTGAGCAGGCTTCCCAGGTGGTCCACTGGTAAAGAATCCACCTGCCAATGCAGAAGATGCAGGATACATGGGTTCTATCCCTGGATTAGGAAGATCTCCTGGAGAAGGAAATGGCAACCCCCTCCAGTACTCTTGCCTGGAAAACCCCATGGACAGAAGATCCTGGTGGGCTACAGGCCATGGGGTTGGACATGACTGAGCAAATATACATGCTCGTGCAGCCCTCAGCCCCGTTCAGGCCTATCTGTCTCTCCTTCAAAGAGCAAACAGCATGGCCAGGGTGACACCCCAGGAGATGATGGAGGTAGAGAAACCTGTGAAGGAAGGAAATGAAATAAAGGCCGGAGTTGCTTCCTGGGAGGGCAGGGCCTGAGTGGGGTAACTCCGCCTCCATCTCCCTGTGCTGCACGAAGTGGCCTCGCCCCCTTGAAGCGCACTGACCCCGTGCTGTCTCTGCCCCTCTACTCTCCTAGGTGTCACACAAGGCGACAGTGGACGTGAGTGAGCGGGGAACCGAGGCGGCTGTGGCCTCCAGCCTCCTCTCCCAGCCTCGGTCTCTGAACGCGACGTCGGCCCCACACGCCGGTTTCAACCGGCCTTTCCTCCTGCTCCTTTGGGAGGTGACCACCGAGAGCCCACTCTTCCTGGGAAAAGTTGTCAACCCAGCTGCTGGGTGACCATTGTGGGAGGCCAGGGGGTGTCTTGTCCGTTTTTAAAAAAACAGGAGGGCCAGCACCAACCTCCATCTCAGGGCTGCTGTGAGGACCAGTGAATCAGTGTGCAAAGATGCTAATAAAGTTGACCCTGGGTTTTGTGAACAGTGAGGAGTGATGCTTACAAGAGGGGGTTGAGCACCCAGAGCAGGGGTCAGTCATTCACTCTACTGTCTCTTCCAATCTGGAGTCAGCTGTGGCTAGAAAGTTGGCGATGAGAACAGCCTTGGGTTATAGCCTCCCTGGAGTCATCCACCAATGCTGCTACCACAGCTGATCCTTCCTGAGTGTCCTTTGGGCAAAAGTCCTAAGAAAAGGCGCAAAGGTCGTCAGGAGGAGTAAGTGAATCTCTTGCTGCTTGGTGACCCATCTTGGCTGTATAGCAAAGTGATGTCAACCTGAAATATCATTGCCTGGATGTCAGAAGTTGGTTCACTTTGAGGGGAGACTGAAGCAGGGCAGGATCTATAAGCCATGTTCTATTAAAAGAAGGGGGTGCGAGGATGGGCCAATGAAATAAAATCCAGAAACAGAGGTCAAGTGTCCAAGGACAACTCCGGATCAAAGAAAGTGGAAAAATCAATATGGCGTGGTGAGACAGTGGGCTTATGGTGCAATCTTGATCAGTGGGATGAATTTGCATCTAAGCAATGATGCATGCTTTTGGGGGTCAGCAGGCCCACTCCCACCAGTGTGTGCCTCCAGTCTTAAAAAGGCATCTGTCTGGAAGTAGTGGGGAAATTCAGAAATGCCAACACAGCTGCATGTGTGTACCATGAATGTGACAATACATCCCCACAATGAAGTTGGTCCCTAGAGGGTGACTGTGGACGGTACATGTCTAGGAAAAAGCTGTACCAATAAGAGCAAGTGGTAGAACTCCCCAACCCTCATCCTGAGAAGGTAAGACTTGAATTGGATCTTGAAAGCCAGGGAAGCCTGAAATAAAGAGAAAGAGAGTAAGACAGTCCAGGAGAGGATGGAGGAGATGTGTTATGGGCAAAGACCACCAGAGAAAAGAAAGGGAAATGTATGTTCTGAGAAAAGAAGAGAAGACCAGCTTCATAGCAATAGAAGGCTTGCATAGGATCACAGGAGAGTCACGCTGGAGAGGGATACGGAGTTAAATGTTGGAGGCTTTGGTTGCCAGGGTAAAGGGTGTGAA
>NW_011494633.1:7563881-7564191 GCF_000754665.1 Bison bison bison | reverse complement strand
GGTGTGAACTCTGTTTTGTCCACAGCGGGGAGTGGCTGTACAAGTGTGTAAGCAGATGTGGGTGTGGACGAAGCAGTGATTGGAGACTCCTGACAGGTGGGTGTGGATGAGACCAGTTGTGGTGAAGCCAGTGTGAGGGCTCAGCCAGAACAGGCATTGCACTAAGTCCACTCCCACCTCGTGCCCTGTCCTGGCCCATCCCACCTCCTGCCTCCGCCAGGCCGCCAGCACACGTGACCCCATGTCCAAACAGCCCCCTTGGGCCCTCTGCACCCCTCCCCTCCTTGCCCTGCCTGCCTATGTGGACCAT
>NW_011494633.1:7559660-7563781 GCF_000754665.1 Bison bison bison | reverse complement strand
ATGTGGACCATACTTCTCTTATTAGAAAGGAGGGGATCCCAGGAGGCCCGCCTTGTGTCCTGGCAAGCTGCCAAGCACAAAACCTCTCTGTTGCTTTGAACTAAAAATTGAATAAGAGTTAACCTTCAAAAGCTTGAAGAGCTGCCCAAATCCTCTTCAACACTGGAATTTGCTCTTGCAGAAATAAAAAAAAAATTGTTTTAAGTTAAAAAAATTAAAGTGTGCAGGTAGGTGGCCACCACGTGCGCTACATGCACCGCTATGGCAGTGAACACAGGCGCTGCCTCAACACAGATTTACTGAACACCTACTATGTGCTATGTGCCGGGCACTGTTAGGCACCGGGAACAGGGCAGTGAGAAAAGCAGACAATAAGCCCTGCCCTCATGGGGCTTACATTCCAGTGGCGGAAAGGAAACAGGTAAATAAAATAAACACTAGAGCAGAGGGTCCAACCTCCAGGATCTAATGCCTTCTGATCTGAGGTGGAGCCAGCAATAATCCTAGAAGCAAAGTGCAAATCTAATGTGCTTGAAACCATCCTGGGCACCACGAAACTTTATCTTCCACAAAACCGGTCCCTGGTACCAAAAAGTTTGGGGACCGCTGCCCTAGAGAGAGACAGCAGTGAGGATGAGTTCTCTGTGGATGAGAATGTACCCAGGAAAGTCTGATGCACGTGAAGGATGCTTGATGGTGACTGAGCAGAGCACCCAGGGATGAAGCTGAATTTCAGCAGAATGTGTTGTGTGCTCCCTTTTAGCCTTCCTACCCAGGAAATTACAGGTGGAATCCAATCCTGTCTACTGGAGAAGAGGCTCTGAATTGAGACCAAGGCAGCCAGGAGGTCTAGAGATATTAACTCTCTGCTCCAGCCTAGGCATGGTGATCACAGAACCATTGACCAACCTTTCAAGTCTCCCTCTCTGTGTCCAGTGCTCACTGTGCATTCAATACTATGGATTAAACAACATTATAGACAATTGACAGATATCAATAAATTTATTAGTTGCCCCCCTGAAATCATGAGCAGTAGTTCTGCTCTGCGACCCTCTTCCAGGTAGGGAAACTGAGGCATGGTTTGCTAGCCCAAGGCAGAGCCTGGAGTTGAACCAGGCTGTCCAGCTCCAGAGCCCATATGCTTCACCTCTAGCGCACACCTTCTGGACTTCCCCGGCGGCTCAGACGGTAAAGCGTCTGCCTACAATGTGGGAGACCTGGGTTCGATCTCTGGGTCAGGAAGATCCCCTGGAGAAGGAAATGGCAACCCACGCCAGTACTCTTGCCTGGAAAATCCCTGGGATGGAGGAGCCTGGTGGGCTACAGTCCATGGGTTCACAAAGAGTCTGACACAACTGAGCAACTTCACTTCACTTTCACCTGCCAGGAGAACAACTCAAAAGTCACCCAAACACACCTCCTTGGCTCCAATACTGCAAAGACCTGACTCCCTAGGCTGGAGAAGGGAAGGAGGGGGAAAGCCGGTGAGCAGGAGCCTTTGGGGGAGATGTTACAGGGAAAGACCCAGAAGCATGCCTGGAGGACAGAGATGTGCCCTTTCATCTGTTTAGAGCCATTTCCTGAGTCGGGGACTGATACAAAGGAAGCAGTGAAACACATTTACCAATGGAATGGTGTGAGGCGGGAGGTATGCCACCTGGTGACATTTTGAGGCAAAGCCTCAGACGTGAGAAGGAAACAGCCTGATGAAGGGCATGGTGTGAGGAACATGGGACACAGTCCCATGGGAGGGAACCCACTCCCTTTCAAGCTGGGCAGACAACCCACTCTCTCTCCTGTCTTCTCTTTTCACCTTTCCTGGGGAGACCAGTTGAGGCAGACTTCTGGACACGAGTGAATTCTTGCTACCTCCCACTGGCTGGACAACCTTGGACAAGATGCTTGATCTGTCTGTGCCTCAGCCTCTTGGACACAATGGAAAACACAAAACCCAATGTACAGGGCTTCCCTGGTGGCTCAGTGCTAGAGAATCTGCCTGCCAATGCAGGAGACATGGGTTTGACCCCTGATCCCGGAAGATCCCACTTGCCGTGGAGCAACTAATCCCATTAGCCATAACTACTGAGTCTGTGCTCTAGACTCTGGGAGCTGCAACTGCTAAGCCCATGTGCCTCAACTACTGAAGCCCGTGCACTCTAGACCCTGTGCTCCGCAACAGGAAAAGCCACCACAATGAGAAACCCACACACCACAATGAACAGTAACCCTGGCTCAGGGCACCTAGGGAAAAGCTCATGCAGAAGCAAAGACCCAGCACAGTCAAAAATAAATAAGTATTTATTTATATTTATTTCACTGCTGAGGCAGTGAAATATTATAAATATATTGTACATATTTATAAATAAAATACTTATTTTTGAATAAATAGATAACGCAAATACTGTTAAATCCATTAAACACACACACACACACAGAATTGTGAACATCAAATGAGGTCATGAGTGCAAAGCATTAAGCACCTGTTATACAGTAGGCGGAGAAGGAAATGGCAACCCACTCCAGCCTTCTTGCCTGGAGAATCCTGTGGACAGAGGAGCCTGGTGGGCTGCCGTCTCTGGGGTTGCACAGAGTCGGACATGACTGAAGTGACTTAGCAGCAGCAGCAGCATACATTACGTGCTCAATGAATGGTGGTTTTATCCCCCCCATTCTCTTGGCTCTCAAGGTTGCCCTTTACTCCCACAGAGCATAGGTCAGCTCTAGGGAGTGTCCACATCCCTCAGGTGACCACTGGTCCAGGTGTGTGATGTAAACCCTTGCAGTGAAACCATGGAGGTAGAACATCCTCAGAACCTAAAAGTGTGGATGGAGAGCCTTCAGGGACTTTGCCCAGGGAATCCGCCTGGAGGGTGAGACCGCTCTTGCTTCAGGGACATTTGCTGTGGGGAGACATTGGCTGTGACAGTACTGTGGCACCCAGGGGGAGCCGCTGGCCCAGGAATGAGGGCTGAGACTGCAGAGGCCTGCGCGGGTGAGAGCTCTGTGAGTTTCCTCTAGAAACATCATTGTTGGTGATCATTCACTGGGCTGCTTCCTCACTCCCTTCTTAAGCAGTCACTTTCAATCATCTGTGAATTGAGTATGTTTCTCCCCAAGTGTAGGTTCCAGATGTATTTAGACTCCAAACCAGACTTCGAACCATCTAGAAGACCATGATCATTTTCTTTTTTTAAATTCTTGTGTCATACGGGAATATGGTTGACTAAAAATATGTGTTCATTTCAGGTGTACAGCAAAGTGATTCAGTTATACACACACATGTATCTGTCCTTTTTCAGATTCTTTTCCCATTTAGGTTATTACAGAATTTTGAGCAGTGTTCCCTGTGCTGTGTAGTAGATCCTCGCTGGTTATCTATTTTAAATATAGCAATATGCACATTTCCATCCCAAACTCCCAAGCTCTCTCTCCCTCCCCCTCCCCCTTCCTCTAGTAACCATAAGTGGATGAAGAACCTGATCATTTTCAATGTAAGTCAACAGCTACCTAATATTTATATTTTTAAAGATCTTATCATTTTCTTTTTGGTAGGTCTTGAACCATCTCTGCCATGCCTTAGAGTGCCAGCTACACTTATTTTGCCCCGGGTTGTAGGTAAATAGGCCTTGAGTGCTGGAACTAAAGCCCTGGCCTTGTGCAGCCTGCCAGAATACACAGGACCCTGTGGGGAAAATATCATAAAAGCCACTGTCTGTCACCCTGCCTGCCAATGCAGGAGACACAGGTTCGGTCCCTGGGTCAGGAAATATCCCCCGGAGAAGGAAATGGCAACCCACTCCAGGATTCTTGCCTGGATAATCCCATGGACAGAGAAGCCAGGTGGGTTACAGCCCAGGGGATCACAAGGAGTCAGACACGACCGAACGTACATTCACACACATGCCACTTCAGTATTTTAGGCTGAAGAGGTTGGTGACTTTCTGTTCCCCCAGCTGCAGCCTTCCAGAACTTCATCCCCTCATCCAATTCACCCACACCCCTGAGAGCCCCAGTTCCTATAATAAAACCCTTTATTACAAAAACTACTCCCAGTGCCTCTTTTCCTGATCAAGAAACCAGACTAATTCACATAAAGGCACTTTATTTTGCCTTCTTTCTTG
>NW_011494633.1:7528538-7559560 GCF_000754665.1 Bison bison bison | reverse complement strand
ATTAAGTAGGCAGATTTTTTTTTCAGTGCTGAAAAGATGTCATTCCATTATATTTGACTTTCATATTTTTGGCTGAAAAGCTATCTATAATTTTTATAATCCTTTGAAGGTAATGAATTTTTCCCCCTCTGGCTGCTTTAAATTTCTTCTCTCTCTCTCTCTCTTTTTTTTTTTGGTCTTTCAACTGCTTTAAAATGCTGTCTCTACATGCTGTTTTTCTTGTCCTAATCCTGTTTGCAGTTCATGTAACTTCTAGAATATGTCATTTGATGTCTGTTTTGAAGAATTCTCAGAAATTATCTTTTTAAAAATTGCTTTTATTCCAATTTTTCCTTCTTTTTTTGGGACCATGATTATGCATGTATTAGATGTTTTCATCCTGTCTCATATGTCTCTCATGTGCTTTTCTGCATTTTCTGTTCTTTTTTTTTCTCTCTAGGCTTAATATGAATATTTTCTATTTGCCCATCTCTCACTCCTTCTCTCTTTTCCTCTGTTTGGACCGCTACTGAATACCTCTACTGAACTCTTAACTGAAGTTATTTTATTTTTAATACTAGAATTTTAATTAGATTCTTTTGTGGATTCCACGTCTGTCTTTTCTTCTGTTTCATTATACAAAATAATCAGGGTGAAAGTCTGCTTGATAGCTCCAATATCTAGAGACCTATGAATGTTTATTCTCTATTTTTCCTCTTCATCTTCAGCTATTTTTTTCTGTTATTTGTCATGACTGGTTGTTTTTATTAGATGCCAAACAATGTATATCAAAAATCATGTAGTTGTGACTATTTTCTTTCTCAAGGGAATATTTTATTTTCTTCCCTTGGGCAGAGAGAGGACAGAAAGATTCTCTCAAAGAGTCAAGATTGGGTTTCCGTGTCTTTTGGGGTCTGGTTTATTTGGCCTTCCCCCACCTAATGTAGCAGTTAGGAGGCCTCCACTGCTCCCTTCACAAGTTCGTGCACCAGTTCTTGTCCCCTGAATACCACAAGCCTGCTGAAACCTCTGTTGTTTTAGCAGGTAACTTTTGTCTGATTATTCAGTATCCTATGCATTCACTGCTCCTATATTTTTGTCTGGAGAATCCCATGGACAGAGGGGAAATTGTGTGACTCATGGAGGACAGGCAGAAAATTCCTTGAAGGGAAATTGTGTGCAGAACACTGAATTCATTTCCTTGTGGGTCTCTATTTTCTAGATAATTGGTCCCTCACATCCTACCTTCTTGTTGCTTCTGAACTCTCCTTTTTGTTTCCTCAGTCTAGTGACAGTGTTATAGGCTCTAAGCCACTGTGTTCTGCCCACTTCTGTGCCCTAGACTGGAAATCAGCACAAGTCCTAGAGGGAAGAACCAGCAGCAAATGTTGCTTCACTGCAACACACTTCCTTTCTCTCTGGAATCTTCTCCCTGTCCTTACCTCAAGCTTCTACACTGTTCTCCAGTACCTTTAATCATCTATATTTTATATCTTAGTCAGCATTTATAGTTTCCTTGAGGAAGGGTTAGTATGATTTCAGCCTCTCTCTCATAATCAGAAGCCAAATTCTTACAAAGAGAAGCCTGAGCTATGATTCCATGTGCCTGGTGGTAACCTCAGATTACATGTCCACTTGGTTGGTCCATGGAGTGAGTGCCCAGTCATTTGGTGCCCAGACATTATTCTGAGTGTTTGCGTGTGTGTTTTGGATGAAATTAACATTTAAATGAATTAAAGCAGATTGCTCTCCATAATGTGAGTGGGCCTCATTCAATTCACCGAAAACCTGAATAGAACAGGCAGGAGGAGAAGGGGATGACAGAGGACAGGATGGTTGGAGGGCATCACCGACTCAATGGACATGAGTCTGAGCAGCTCTGGGAGATGGTGAAGGACAGGGAAGCCTGGTGTGCTGCAGTCCATGGGGTCACAAAGAGTCAGACACGACTGAGCGACTGAACAATGACAGCTGAATAGAACAAAAAACTGACCCTCCCCTGAGGAAGGGAGAATTTACTTGTCTGATGGCCCTCAAACTAGGACATCAGCTCTACAGGTTTGGGACTTGCCAGCCAACATAGTTACATGAGCCAATTCCAATCAGTTAAAGATGATAGATACACAGAAAGATAGATACCTACATAGATGGTCGATGGATAGGTTGACAATGATAGATACACAGATGGATACATAAATAGATAGATGATAGATCAATAGACAGATAGTACATAGATAATGACAGGTAGATGATAAAGCTATGTCAAACCTAGACAGAGTTTTTAAAAGCAGAGACATCACTTTTCTGACAAAAGTCTGACTAGTGAAAGCCATGTTTTCTCCAGTGGCCATGCACAGATGTGAGAGTTGGATCATAAAGAAGGCTCAGCACAGAAGAACTGATGCTTTCGAACTGTGGTGTTGGAGAAGACTCTTGAGATGCCCTTGGACTGCAAGGAGATCAAAGCAGTCAATCCTAAAGGAAATCAACTCTGAATATTCATTGGAAGGACTGATACTGAAGCTGAACCTCCAGTACTTTGGCCATCTGATGTGAAGAGCCGACTCACTAGAAAAGACCCTGATGCTGGGAAAGATTGAGGGCAGGAGGAGAAGGGGACATCAGAGGATGAATTGTGGGATGGCCTCATTGACTCAATGGGCATGAGTTTAAGCAAGCTCTGGGAGACAGTGAAGGACAGGGAAGACTGGCATGCTGCAGTCCATGGGGTCACAAAGAGTTGGACATGACTGTGTGAACAACAACAACATAGATAGGTAATAGATAGATGATAGGTAGTTAGATAATGATAGGTAATTAGATAATGATAGATAATCTTTTTTATTAGTTCTTTGTCACTCTAGGGAACCTTGACCACATCATACTCATTTACAATCTCCAATAGCAACTCTACTGTGCAAGAAGACCCTTGCTAATCTAGTTGCCTCTTCTCTGAATCTCTGAACATTATAGAGGAGATTCTTATTTATTTTGTTCACTGATGTGCTAGAAATCAGTATGCTATTAAAATTATAAAGGAGCAGGTCAGTCGAGCTGGACCCAGTGACATCTGCCTCAGATCTACAAGAACTGTTTCCTCCAAAACCTAAACCCAAATCTGGAATCTTAGATGCTTCAAGACAGAAAGCCAGTGGTAGATGGAGGAGTGAGGGAGTGTGGCGGTGAGAATGTACTCAGAAAGCTGACTGAGAGGGGATATGCTTGACCTGATACCTCCTGTTGAAAGTGTGATGGCAGAGGGGTTCATGTAAGAAAGAAAGCCGTCCCCATAAGCTGAAGGAAAGGATGACTCCCTTGAAAGCCTATCTGAAGGGCTTTGACCTGGACTGACTTACTATTGTTATACGGAGATGTTAGAAAGTGAATGTTGTAGCAGAGCTCCCTCCTGGAACCAGAGATAAGAGCAGATTCCTCCACTGACATTTTAGCCCATGTAGTCTGCACCTGGGGCTTCCTGGGTAGCTCAGCTAGTAAAGAATCCACGTGCAATGCAGGAGATCCCAGGTCGATTCCTGGGTCAGGAAGATCCTTTGGTGGAGAGCATGGAAACCCACTCCAGTATTCTTGCCTGGAGAATCCCCATGGACTGAGGAGCCTGTCAGGTTACAGTCCATGAGGGTGCAAAGAGTTGGACATGACTAAGCGACTAAGCACAGCACAGCACAGTCTACCCCCGTGAGCCCAAATCCAGATCTCAAATTCAGCTTGGAGGACACCAGTTGGAAATACCTATAACACATTCAGGCTACTAAATGTTTAAATAATATCAGGGTAGTGTAGGCCCAGAAATCCATGGACTTCAGCACCAAATAGAATAAGATTAACGGAGAAGGAAATGGCAACCCACTCCAGTATTCTTGCCTGGAGAATCCCGTGGACAGAGGAGCCTGGCAGGCTACAGTCCATGGGGTCGCAAGAGTCGGATATGACTTAGCAGCTAAACCACTGCCAGTGAGGTAATACTGAATCGTGTGTATCTGTCTATGGTGATGTCTTGATCAACTTCGTGTTTGAGAGGGAAATGTTTCTCAAAGGAATTGGGACCTCTCCAATAACGAGTACTCTCAGCCTGTTTTATCACCCATCATTTATGTACCAGGAGAGAGACACTGAGAAGAAAAGATGTTGCTTCCATACCTACTGTGGTGTTTTCAAAGGCTAGCCCTGCCCCTGCTGGTTACAGACGATCACTGGTGCATCCTACAGGCAGCTCAGTGTTCCCTCCTCTCCCTTGAGACTGGGCCAAGGAGGACTTGTGGGAGGGGATGGTTGCCAGACAAAATAAGAGTACACAGTTAACCTTGAATTTCCATAATTAATCTTTTAGTATAAGTATACCCCATGCTATGTTTGGAATGTACTTGTACTAAAAAAGTACTTTATTGTTTACATATTTTATTGCTTACATAATATTCAAATTAATATTTTCTATATTTCTACTTGCTAAATCTGACAACCCAGAGAGGGGTATAAATGGTCAATATATGTGAAGGAGTCAGAAGAAAACAAAGGTTCACCAAGCTGGAGGGCATTAGGGTAGAATCAGGATTCTTTGGTTTAAAAAGGATTCAAAAGAGAGATGTGTGAGGCAGAGCCAGCTCAGGACACTTGAGTGCAGGCAAATTCAGGGTAGTCTGCTGAAAGATAAGAGACACTTGACTCAGGGGTCTCTATCACCATGGTTGACACCCAACCTCTTGCAAGACTGAGTAAGGCCATCCTAAACCAGTGGCCGGCTGACCTGCCAGCTGACCACAGATGCTGAGCCAGCTGATCCAAAATCAGCCAAGTCCAGGCCAGAACTACTCAGCCAACCTGCATGTTCATGAGCTGAGTTCTGGAGTGGTTTGTTATACAGCATAGGTAACTGATACAAAGGAGAGAAGAGGAGTCGGAATGGACCTTGTGAATTCCAGACCGAGAAGACAACATAATGAGTTGTGGTGCCTGAGTGTCCAAGTTCTCTAGGTCCTCCCCTACTCCTCTCCCTAAGGACTGAATCGGCAGGTTTTGAGGTACTTGATCATGTCCCCCAACTCAGGGGATCTGCCAGCCCTGAAGGCCCTTGAACAGGGCCAGCTGAGTGAGGGAAGCGACTTGATTCAAAAGTAAGCCATCCATTGGTTGGCTACCCATGAGTTGCCTGGCTCAAAAAGATGGGCTGGGCCTATCAAGGCCTTTCCTGGCAATTAATGAGAGCACTCAAGAGAGGGACCAGAGCTGAAAGGTCATGTGTCAGTTGTTAAAGGACACTTGTGAAATGGAGAAGCAGAGGATGTTGGTTAGAAGTAAAGGAAGCAGATACACAGGGAGACACAGAGTAGGAGAGAGATGGATGAGAGAATGGCTGGTCTCGTGACCATCTGGGCCTACCGAACCCTCCTGCAATGTAGGAGACCTGGGTTCGATCACTGGGTTGGGGAGATCCCCTGGGGAAGGGAACAGCTACCCACTCCAATATTCTGGCCTGGAGAATTCCACCGACTGTAGAGTTCATGGGGTCACAAAGAGTCAAACATGACTGAGTGACGTTCATGTTCACTTTGATCTGGGCCCAGGGAGCAGAGAAGCACTTAGGCTGGTATGAGAAGTGTGGTATTCATTGTAAGGATGTAGGACCATCTCAAAGAACCTTCCTCAAGCAGAGTCATCAGACAGGATAATTTCTCTTGCCTTCTCTCCTGCTCAGGCCCTCTCTCAGTGCCAGACCTCCTTGCTTCATTTAATCCAGTGTTGATCAAAGTCATTTGATCACAGAAATATTGTCTTATAAGACTTCTTAATATCCCATAGATTTTGTGTTTTGTGTGATCCACTTTAAGGAAAAGTGCTCTGTGGTCTGATTATGTTGTCCATTGCTCTTTTTTCTTTTAATTTTCCTTTTTTAAGAAGTGCCTGAAAAAAAAAAAAAAAAACGAAGTGCCTGAAGTGAAGAGGTTGTTGTCTTGCCCAAAATCACCCAGTTTTTTAGAGGCAAAGTTGGACTAAGATCAAGATGCCCTTCAGGCATAGATTAGGCAACATTATTTATACAATTTATACAAGAAAAAAAAAAGAACAGCAGCTATCACTGCTGAGCATTAAGTGACAGGCACTGTGTGAGATGTTCTGGGGGCTAAGAGGAAGGTGACAGATTAACCCTCTGGACTGAAGGAGAAGACCAGAGTTAGGGAGACTTCCCTGGGAGGAGAGCTTGAAACTGTGTACAAGTCCCTGTGTCCTTGTCTTTGGTAATAAAAGGCTGACTCAAGAGTAAATGATTGCGAAATGTGAAGATGTAGAAACAAAGAAGAGCTGTCAGGCTGGGGAACTGGTAACAATTTAGATTACAAATCTGCTACATGGCAGAACCCACAGTTCTTGAAAGACATAGACAAAGGCCTGACACATATTCCTAAATTGCTTTTATAGGAAGCACACCCCCTCCAGATGAAAACTGTTGACTGTAAGAACATGGACTTCAGACTGGTTGGAACCAGGAGGTTGATGATGCTGTCTCCCCATTACCTCACCACCAACCATTAGAAGAATGTCCACAAGCTGATCACGCCCTGCTCCTTGAACACTTTATGACTCCTGATTATCCCCTCCAGGATGAGACACACAGTTTTGAGGGCACAATGACAACCCACTCCAGTACTCTTGTCTGGAAAATCCCATGGATGGAGGAGCCTGGTAGGCCGCAGTCCATGGAGTCGCTAAGAGTCGGACACGACTGAGCGACTTTCACTTTTCACTTTCATGCATTGGAGAAGGAAATGGCAACCCACTCCAGTGTTCTTGCCTGGAGAATCCCAGGGACGGGGGAGCCTGGTGGGCTGCCGTCTATGGGGTCGCACAGAGTCGGACACGACTGAAGTGACTTAGCAGTAGCAGCAGCAGCCCACTGTAGCCCTGTCTGCCTGGAAAAATAATAAAAGCTACTCTTTTCTACCTCACCCCAAATTTTGTGTCCACTTTTCTATTTGGAACAAGAACAGAGGCCGAATTTTGCCAACAAGCTCCTGGCTATTCATCTCTACACCTGGACACCTGTGCCCACACCCCTGGGTAACTTTCTGGACCTGGTAAGCAGAAGCTGGACCACTGGGGCAGGGGGCTCTTGAGTCAGAATAGGCTGAATGAATTGGCAGATGGTCCATGAGCGTCCAGGACGCTGATGAAGGATCAGAGCCCCTGGAGTCAGAGAATGTAACAGAATAGAACAAACTAAGTGACTCCATATGGGATCTATTCCTTTAGCTCTAACACCTGTCCTCTGCTGCCTGTGATTAGTCATGCTGACTCTTCCCCTTCATAAAAGAATGTTGCCTATAGCCTGAAATATACATGCTATCCCATTCTCAAGGCTCTGACTTTTAAAAGTATAAAACTTTTCCATTCATATACAGACAAAAAGTTGCAGAACAGAGAATAACATTTGCCTTCTTGGAGATTTAATGAAACATTGTGACTAGACCCACTTGACAGCTGTAAGAAGAAAGGATTCCTATGATGAAAAGTTTCCAACAACCAGTCATGTGCCCTTGTTTTAGTATAAAAGAAGCCTGAATTCTAACCTAAGTAAGATGGTTCTTTGGGACACTAGTCCACCGTCTTCTCAGCTGGCTTTCTGAATAAAGTCACTGTTTCTTGCCCAAACAACTGGTCTCTCACTTTATTGGCCCACTGAGCAGCGAGCAGTAGAACTTGGTAACACTAAAGGAGGGGCTGATGTCACAGGCTCTTTGTAGCTGAGAAATTGAGTGAACATCCCCATTATGACTTTAGCCACCACCCCTGGGCCTCAGAGTATGTGCGTACAGCTTTCTACATGTTGGAGGAGACCCATCCTTGGCTCAGAAACCTCCACCAACCACAGGCTCCCTCTGCTCTGGGTCCAAACCCCCTGGAGTCTGAGACCTGAATCTCCAGGGCTGGGAGTGCTCCCTCTTCCGCCCTCATGAGTGAGAGAAAATCAGACAGGCCCCACTGGACCTGCCAGTGTTACCACTGGGAAGACACCCTCTACTCCTGCTACAGGACTAAGTCTCCACTACAGACAGCACTGGCTCTGTAACCACTAATGCGCCTCCTAAGAAGTCAGACTGACTGCATGTATCTCTGAAGGTCACAGCTTCTGTTCTCAGCCTCTCTGGGAAGGTCTCCAAATCTAACCTTCTTCCAAAAGGATTTCAAGCTGTTTATGGAACTAAATAATATGAAAGAACGTAACTGAAGATTTTAAACTCAAAGCCATTTTAAAAGTATGAAAAAATGCAGAAATAGAAGTTGTCTATCATTTATATTGCCCATACGTGTACACTGAGTTCAGATATAAGTTCTTGGCTTTTGAAGCAAAAGGAAATATATCAGTTACATGGCGTTTAGTGACTAGAGAGACCATGGAAATGCTTATTTTGTTTCTTCCTGGAACCCAGCTCCAGTTGGTCTTTATATTACTACAGTTCTTCCTTCTCTGATTTGAAAAAGCACAGAAGCACCATTCAGATGACGGATGCCTGCAATCAAAAAGAAAGGTCAAGAAGATGCCATGATGTCCACCCTGGCTGAGCTACATAAGACAATCTGAACAACTGGGCTTTGAAGTTGGAGCTCAGCTTTCAGGTGAGACAGATAGGAAACTAATTGGGGTTTGAGATTTTTCACTGTCTGCCAAGACACCGCTGCTCCGAGAGAGCTTCCCCTTAGGATAACTGTCCTATGACTGGATAAGTGGGACATACAGTGCTGTCATTAATTTTTTGATTTGGCAAACTAGACAGACCTACTCTATCAATGAGGGCTTTTCAATCTCCCCTCTCCCTCTATGCAAGCTGCCTTTATTATTAATTGTTAGTTACCTGAGCCACACATGAGCACTGTGTGTACTTCGTAAGATCCATAGAAGCAATATGAAAAATAAAATTTAGTCACCTGCCATCCAGAATGAGTCCTATTAGCCTTTGTTATATTCTGATAACATTCCCTGATAGCTTAGTTGGTAAAGAATCCGCCTGCAACGCAGGAGACCCTGGTTCGATTCCTGGGTCAGGAAGATCTGCTGGAGAAGAGATAGGCTCCCCACTCCAGTATTCTTGGGCTTCCCTGGTGGCTCAGCTGGTGAAGAATCTGCCTGCAATGCAGGGGACCTGGGTTCAATCCCTGGGTTGGGAAGATCCCCTGGAGAAGGGAAAGGCTACCCACTCCAGTATTCTGGCCTGGAGAATTCCATGGACTATATAGTCCATGGTGTCACAAAGAGTCAGACACAACTGAGCAACTTTCACTTTCACTTTCATATTCTTATAATACGTACATTGCTAAGATAAATATAAACACACCAAAGTGAGATCTTGCCATGCATACTGTTTTAAAACTTATTATTTAAAACATATTATTCTAATGACTGTATAATATTCTATTTTAAAATGTGCATACATAAGTCTTTAGTTTAAAATTCCCTTTTACAGGCTTTTAAGTTGCTTTTTAAAAACAGCAAGATGCACATCTTTTGGATATATCTATGGAATTAGAATTGTTCACTCAGAGGAGATACAGATGATAGGATATTGAAGCTTTTCTTCAGATTTTCTTTCCCAAAAGTTGTATCCGGGTAGCCAGAATTGCTTTGCATTGTGATCTTTTGTAAATCGAATTCCTATATACACATGAATCTATTGCTTCTCTTGGCTGAAGTGAACTGTCTGTATTTTTGAATCCGGTACTTCATGTGGTAATACTGTAGTTTCATTGTATGGAATAAATTCCCCATGTTATTCTTATTTTTTAAAGATTTTTAGGACTTTTCCAATAAAATGAGTCATTGAGATAAGTTTTTGAGTCCTTTTGTTAGAGTCCAAGAAAAATTCTGCTGAGATATTGATAGGAATTATACAGTATGTATAAATTAACTTCAAGAAAATGTACATGTTATAAAATGTAGTGTCTTCCAGTCAAAGAACAAGAAGAATCTCTTCTCTTATCCTCATCTGTCTGTGGCCCTAACCAACTCTCCCTTTTTCTTTTTTTCCTAAAGCTCCTTCACCTCTCTTGCTAGTATCATTCACAAGAGTATTACATGTCTCGTTGCTTTTGTAGATAAGCTCTTTCCTTCCATTTGCTGGCTGCCTTTTGTACTTTATATATGAGAACTACTGACTCAACTGGCCAATTTAATGAATATTTTGATGCATTAATCATGTCTAATTATTTTTGTGGGTTTTTTTTTTTCTCTTGGCTTTTCCAACTCTGTAACACAGGTCATTTGCTCAGAATGATTATTTTGTTTCCTCAAAGTGATTTATGCTACTCAGGGACAGATGTGGAAGACAGAATTTTAAAATTTGGATCTGCAAGTAGGATGGGGCAACAGTTAGCACTTACCCTTAGCCAAAAGAGACCTTGGGTGGAAAGGTCTCTAAATTTGGATTTTTACTCTCCCAACGCTTCCAAGTCTTTGGCTGTAGAGACCTTGATCCATCTGCCTCTATAGACAAGTGTGACTTGGGAGCACAAAACAGTCCCAGGTAGAAGTTTCTTTTTGTTTTCTATCACATGAATTCTAGTAACCTCTAAGCCCCTATACACAGTCTAAGAGAACTGCCTTCTCTTCTAGACGGAGGAAGCTCATCTGTGCTCCACTCTGCTGCCCAGCCTCTCCTGTGCCTAGGCTGTGCCTTGGTCCAGCTAATGACATTTCCACCCATGTGCTCCATCGACGCAGTGTTTGCTTTTTTTAAAGTGGTCTGCAGGGTCCCTGACCAAGCAAGCAGAGGTGAAAGAACAGGAAGCTTTTGCAGATTCTGTCTTGGATCTTGCACCGCCCTAAAACCAACAGTGAGATCTCAACCCACAGAAAGTGTCTTGGGGACAATAATGCCTGCGGGTAGACATTGACGACTGGCATACTAATGTTCTCAGTGTTGTGTCTGCCTGCTATTTCCCAACTCTGCAGAAAGGGTTTTGTATTCATTTTGCTTTTCATTTTATGTTTCTTTTACTCTCAACCAGAGGTGCTCAGGACAATCCTTTACAAAGAGAATTATTATTTCCATCAGGCCAGAGTGGAAAAAGGAAATGCAAAATTGCCTGTGGATTGTGCAAATTGTATAAAGAGCAAAAAATCTAATAGCTTTTTCCTGCAGTTCTAAGAATTTGGCAAATAGTTAAAAATAACTCTGAAAACCATTAAAATTTCTGGGAGGTATATTGCTTCCACTTTTCCCTTTCTGCGTTATAAATGGCAGTCCAAACAATGGCTTCTGGTGTTTTTGTTAATTCCAGTGCTTCAGTGTTCTTTCATTCAATTCCCATAGAAGTCTTTGCACAACTCTATTTCCTGAGTCCTCTTTCTACCTCTTTGAAACTGATGGTCACACATTTTCCATAAGCCTCCAAGACAACCTTCTACCTGCCCTTCCCAACTTCCCCCACAAACTTTTTATTCTAATCCAAACTTCTATCTTTATATGTTAGCTACAAAGAACAAGAAACAGCATAAAGGGGTAGCAGAAAACAACTATATATAGGCTGAAATCCCAGATCCACTCTTTACTAGGTGACTTTGGAAAGTTACTTAATACTTAAAGTTTCTGAACCACAGTTTTCCTGTGTATTAAGTGAGGATAATAATGTGTTCATGTTATTAACAATCTTAAAAATGAGTTCCTTTGGTTGCTAGGCCTGTGTCAAGAAATTTGCCACAGTTTGCATGCATTCTCATTTATCCCCACAGAAATTTCTGACATGGTTGCAATGATCATCTCCCTTTTGCGAAATGAAAGTGTTGATGAAATCTTAACACCCAGTACCTCAGGATAGGACTGTTCTCATGGATAGGGCCTTCAGTTCAGTTCAGTTCAGTCACTCAGTTGTGTCCAACTGTTTGCGACCCCATGGACTGCAGCTCTCCAGGCTTCCCTGTCCATCACCAACTCCTGGAGCCTACTCAAACTAATGTCTGTCATGTTGGTGATGCCATCCAACCATCTAATCTTCTGTCATCCCCTTCTCCTTCCTCCTTCAATCTTTTCCAGCATCAGGGTCTTTTCAAACAAGTCAGTTCTTTGCATCAGGTGGCCAAAGTATTGGAGTTTCAGCTTCAGCATCAATCCTTCCAATGAATACTCAGGACTGATTTCCTTTAGGATTGACTGGTTGGATCTCCTTGCGTCCGAGGGACTCTCAAGAGTCTTCTCCAACACCACAGTTCAAAAGCATCAATTATTCGGTGCTCAGCTTTCTTTATAGTCCAACTCTCACATCCATACATAACTCCTGGAAAAACCATAGCTTTGACTAGACGGACATTTGTTGTCAAAGTAATGTCTCTGCTTTTTAATATGCTATCTAGATTGGTCATAACTTTTCTTCCAAGGAGCAAGCATCTTTTAATTTCATGGCTGCAATCACCATCTGCAGTGATTTTGGAGCCCAAAAAAATAAAGTCTCTCACTGTTTCCATTGTTTTCCCACCTCTCTGCCATGAAGTGATGGAACAGGATGCCATGATCTTAGTTTTCTGAATGTTGAGTTTTAAGCCAACTTTTTCACTTTCCTCTTTCACTTTCATCAAGAGGCTCTTTAGTTCTTTTTCGCTTTCTGCCTTAAGGGTGGTTTTATCTTCATATCTGAGGTTATTGATATTTCTCCCAACAATCTTGATTCTAGCTTGTGCTTCATCCAGCCTGGCATTTCTCATGATGTACTCTGCATATAAGTTAAATAAGCAGGGTGATAATATATAGCCTTGGCTTACTCCTTTCCTGATTTGGAACCAGTCTGTTGTTCCATGTCCAGTTCTAACTGTTGCTTCTTGACCTGCATATAGGTTTCTCTAGAGGCAGGTCAGGTGGTCTGGTATTCCCATCTCTTGCAGAATTTTCCACAGTTTATTGTGATCCACACAGTCAAAGGCTTTGGCATAGTCAACAAAGCAGAAATAGATGTTTTTCTGGAACTCTCTTGCTTTTTCAATGATCCAACGGATGTTAACAATTTGATCTCTGGTTCTTCTGCCTTTTCTAAATCTAGCTTGAACATCTGGAAGTTCACAGATCATGTACTTTTGAAGCCTTGCTTGAAGAATTTAGAGCATTACTTTGCTAGCGTATGAGATGAGTGCAATTGTGCAGTAGTTTGAGCATTCTTTGGCATTGCCTTTTTTTGGGATGGAATGAAATCTGACCTTTTCCAGTCCTTTGGCCACTGCTGAGCTTTCCAGATTTGCTGGCATATTGAGTGCAGCACTTTCACAGCATCATCTTTTAGGATTTGAAATAGTTCAACTGGAATTCCATTACCTCCACTAACTTTGTTCATAATGATGTTTCCTAAGGCCCACTTGACTTCACATTCCAGGATGTCTGGCTCTAGGTGAGTGATCACACCATCGTGATTATCTGGGTTGTGAAGATCTTTTTTGTACAGTTCTTCTGTGTATTCTTGCCACCTCTTCTTAATATCTTCTACTTCTGTTAGGTCCATACCATTTCTGTCCTTTATCGAGCCCATCTTTGCATGAAATGTTCCCTTGGTATCTCTAATTTTCTTGAAGAGATCTCTAGTCTTTCCCATTCTGTTGTTTTCCTCTATTTCTTTGCATTGATCACTGAGGAAGGCTTTCTTATTTCTCCTTGCTATTCTTTGGAATGCTACATTCAAATGGGTATATCTTTCTTGTTCTCCTTTGCCTTTGGCTTCTCTTCTTTTCATAGCTATTTGTAAGGCCTCCTCAGACAACTATTTTGCCTTTTTGCATTTCTTTTTCTTTGGGATGGTCTTGATCACTCCCTCCTAATCAATGTCATGAACCTCCATCCATAGTTCCTCAGGCACTCTGTGTATCAGATCTAATCCCTTGAATCTATTTGGATCTAATCCCTTGAATCTATTTGGATCTAATCCCTTGAATCTATTTAGGGCCTTGGAAGAGGTAGTTAAGTTAAAATAAGGCCCTTAAGGTGGACCTTAATCCAATGTGACTGGTGTCCTTATAAGAAGAGGAAATTTGAATACATGGAGAGACACCACAGATACATGTGCTCAGAGCAAAGGCCAGGTGAGAACACAAGGAGAAAGCACCCACCTGCAAGCCAAGGACACAGGCCTCAGAGAAAATCAACCTGCTGGCACCTTGATCTTGGACTACCAGCCTCCAGAACCATGAAAAATAAGTCTCCATGTTTAAACCACTCATTCCGTGATATTTTGTTATGGCAGCCCTAGCAAAGCAGAACACATGGACAGGCTCAACTGTTAAAACCAAATCTAAAGCAAAAACCTGACAGCCAACCAAAACAACATCCCTTTCCAAGGACTCATGACTGTCCCTCCGTCTGCTGAGAACCCACCAGCAGTGTCTGTTTGCTTTCAGAATATAATCTAAGATGACATTTGATGGGGCTTAAAACCCAGCTGGGTTGTCTTTCTTGAGACGAGATTCACAGGCAACAAGAAAAAGCAGACTTTCTGTGTGCTGGACAGCCAGAGAAGGTCAGCAGGACTGAGGCTGTTTCTGGAACACTGGTGAAAATGGCCGGTAGATTCACTGGTCAGTTACTTGAATCAACGTACTAATAGATAATGAAGTCACTGCTTCTTTTTCTCTGGGCATTTCCCATCCTTCTTTCCACAGTGTAATTAGCTGGCGCCTTATCAGACCCAGGGGTAAAGGAAAGTTGCTCACTGACTCCAGACTCTCAGATAAAATTAATTACTTACAATTTATAAAGAGTTTGATACTGCATATAAATTAAGGTATTTTCCTTTTGTTTGAATGTTATGCTTTATTTCCAGATACTGGGTTTTATATTAAGTTAGTGTCAGGAAAGTATAAGAGACAATGTCTTGGAATGTTAATTTGACTCACAGAATTTGGGAAAAGAGGTCCTGAAATAATGTTGCTAACATGTATACTCCAAAATAGCTTTGGTCCTGCTGATCTAAGGCTGAAACTGGGTTTTCCAGAAGGCTGTTCACCTCTCACCAGTCCCTTCTGCTTTCCCAGATCCTAGGTCCTTTGGGCAGCATGACCGTGTCTCTGAGCTGGACTGGAGGCTCTTCTAGGCTCTGACAGAACCATTCCTAGGATCCTGCCCAAATCTCGATGTATGAAGCTGACACGGCTCTGCAAGCGTTCCCTGTCCACATCAGGTTAGTCCTTAGTTCAGTGTCTTTCAACCACCCTAAAGGCACCAGCCACTGGTTTGTTCTCCATGGCCTTGATTCCCAAGTCAGCACCTTGACCTGCAAATCTTCTGTCATCTGCTCCATTTTGCTTTCAGCAAAAGGAGACAATTGTGTCCTGGTATTTTATCTCAACTTCACCAACGGATCACTGCTCCCTCAGTGAGGGAATAATGCAGTTTAAAAGTGTCTGGCACAAAGTGCTACGTAAGTGTTAAGTTTGTTGGCTTTTTTTTTTAATTGGAGTATAGTTGATTTACAATGTTATGTTAGTTTTAGGTGTACAGCAAAGTGATTCAGTTATATATAATACATGTGTGTGCTCAGTCACTCATGCTGTATCCAACTCTTTGTGACCCTATGGACTGTAACCTGCCAGGCTCTTCTGTCCATGGGATTTCCCAGGGAAAAATACTGGAGGGGTTGCCATTTCCTCCTCCAGGGGATCTTCTTGACCCAGAGATTGAACTACATTAGCAGGCAGATTCTTCACCACCGAGCCACCTAGAAAGCCACACACACATATGTGTTTCAGATTCTTTTCTTTTATAGATTGTTACAAAATATTGAGGATAGTTCCATAAGTTAGTTAAATAAAAGTAAACTCTGCTCCACTTGAATGAGAAACATTGCTTGAAAGTTGCTGCTTCTCCGAAGAAGTGAGCTGGAAACACATCCCTACTTGGCGGAGGAAATCACAGAAGCATCTGTGTTCCCTTATCTGTCATCTGTGACCTTTTCACTCCTGGCTTTCACACTGGGTTTGAGACTGTTTTCAACAGGAAAACAAGGATCAAATAGGGTAGAACTTGATATTGAATGGAAAATCAATGCAGATGCTACTAGACAGCGAAGGGAAGACAGGCAGTTTCTCACAAAGGCACTGGAAATAGGTTGGATTTTGACAGACTAGGACAAACCCTGACGTCCCTTCCACGGAGAGTCAAAGGACTTGTGCTCAAGTGGTTGTTCATATAAGTCTTTTAGAAATAAAGACCATCAGATTTTTCAAGTCTTGCCACCGTCACTCTTACAGGGAGATTACAAACGAGTGGTATTTGCTAAATCCTATTCTAGAAACATGCGGCAAAGAGTCAGTAAAATCAACATGCCTTTGGTGTGATTTATTCCAGATTTAGAGAAGCCCCAGTGGCTCAGGAAATAAAAGAACCCACCTGCAGTACACCAGACACCAGAGAAGTAGGTTCGATCCCTGGGTCAGGAAGATCCCCTGGAGGAGAAAATGGCAACCCACTCCAGTACTCTTGCCTGGAAAATCCCATGGACGGAGGAGCCTGGTAGGCTGCAGTCTATGGGGTCGCTAAGAATCAAACACGACTGAGCGACTTCACTTTCACTTTTCACTTTCATGCATTGGAGGAGGAAATGGCAACTCACTCCAGTATTCTTGCCTGGAGAATCCCAGGGACAGGGGAGCCTGGTGGGCTGCCATCTACGGGGTTGCACAAAGTCGGACACGACTGAAGTGACTTAGCAGCAGCAGTGGCTCAGGAAATAAAAGAACCCACCTGCAGTGCACCAGACACCAGAGAAGTGGGTTCTACCCCTGGGTCAGGAAGATCCCCTGGAGGAGGAAATGGCAACCCACTCCAGTATTCTTGCCTGGGAAATCCCATGATCAGAGGAGCCTAGGGTGCTACAGTCCACGGGGTCCCAAAGAGGTGGACACGACCAAACACACGTGTGTGCAACAAATTCCAGATCTAGTCAGCTCCAGGGTTACCAGAGGGCCCAAGACTTGACTCTTTAGAGCTATGGGGTCTCACCTCCCTGAGGTGGTTAGAGCAACACCTTTTGACGTCGCCAGAACGTTTCGGTCTTTCCAGGGACATAGGAATTCCTTCAGTCTCTGCTGAGGAGAACCCTGAGCCCCACCTGCAGACTGGGGGGCAGGGGAGCAGGAGTGGGGCTCCTGTGACAGAGCAGGAAGTCACTGCTCCAGACAGTGGGCCGAGGAGAGGCAGGGGGTTGGCCTCATTGGTGGGGGTGGCGGGTAGCGGGGGAACAAGAAGAGGATGTCAGCAGAGGGAAAGGCCACACTTTGAGCCAGGATAACACACCCAGGACTGTACTAGCCCTCTTGCATGTATTTTCTCTTTCTTTTCTGGAATTACATTTGTTAATTAGAAAAGAAATACACAAATGGTATACAACATAAGAAGCAAAACTCTCCCCTGGAGTCCCGTGGTCCATGGAACACTCAGTGTTAACAATTTGGTTAAAAACAAAATAGCAGGGACTTCCCTGGGGGTCCAGTGGCTAAGACTTTGCAAACCCAATGCAGGAGGCCTGGGTTCCATCCCTGGAACTGGATCCCATGTGGCACAACTAAGACCCGGGGCAGCCAAATAAATAAATATTTACAAATAAAAAATGGCACGTGAAAAGTAAACAAAGTAGATCTTCTTTCTTCAGTGATAATGAAGTAATTTAAACCAATCCTCTCACTAAGGACAATTAAAATATCTGGATTAAGGATTTTTCAAAAATTTCCCTTGAAATATCAAAAAAGCTAACAGGATCACGAGGCGTATTGAGCCCAGTTCCAGAAAAAAAGATGATCATCCTGAAAGGTAAGTTGGGGCCACCATTAACAAGACAATGTTTGCTGATAGAGATGAGGCTTCTGATTTCAAAGAGATTGCTGAAAGTTTTCTGAGCAGGATTTTTGACCACCTCAGCAGGAGCATAAGTACCAGTGATCTGGGATCAACCTTAATGCAACTTAGCTCTCAAAATTATACCTGGATCAAATTCTGGGCACCTCGTCAAAACAAAAACAAAAAAAAAATCCTATCTGGAGGAAGATACCATTATCCTAGGTTATTCCTGAAAATTATTTTCAAATACAGTGTACACACACTATTCAAGATAACTGATCTGAAATATGAAGAGATAGTACAACATGAACAAAATTAAATAACAGACAAGGAAAAAAGTCTGGAATTACTAAACAAAAGCCATCAACCAAGTATGTTTCTGAAGATTAAAAGAGTCCTCTTAAAGGTCACAGGGAATTAGAAAATATGAAGTGTCATTGCACAATATTTATAAGAAATCTAAAGGATGCAGCAACAACAACAACAGCTTGTGTGTCAGGAGAGAAGTATATGAAAAGAAGATGTTCTAATATCCTGGTCTAATATCAAGGAGGAGGGTCAAAGTACCAGTCAGCGTTGTACTTGGGTAAAACCAAAGCATTCTTTGCTACACTTTATAAAGTTAGCACTAAGAGAATAGCAAAAGTGTCTATCTTCCAATCAAGCAGGGAAAAGTGAAATAATAAAAATATCATCCTACGTGGGACAAGAAAGGAGAGAAAAAGGGCTGTTAAATAGAAAAAAATAGAAAGCCCATAGAAAATGGCAAATATAAATCCTATTGTAACAGTATTCCATTCAGTGCAAGTAGAATAAATAGGAATGAGTCTTGGCCCATGTGGAATCTGAGTCCTAAGCTCTGACAGTGGTAGAGAGAGGAATGAGAATGTTTCCCAGATGTTCCTAAGTCAGTGCCTGCAGCAGGTGGGCTTCACAGCTGCCACTGGTGCGGGCTGAGGTGTACAGAAGAGAAAATCCGTGGACGCTTGAGATACGTGTGAGGACTCGCCAGGGCCTGGTCACAGGTAGTACCCAGAATCCCTGTCACAAGAACCACTGGTCCCAACAGCCACTAGATGGCACATATCCCAGGGTGTTAAAGAGAGAACTAGCAAGCTCACATATCAGGTAAAAAGGAAACATCAGGTTAGTAAGAGACATGACCAGGAAAGTGGGGAGAAAATAAAAATGAAAGTCCACACAAGGAACCAGAAAAGTAGGCAGCATGTAGAAGAAAACTGACTTGTGAATTAGACTGGAAATACAGTGAGCATTCCAAATGAGAGAGCAGAGGCTGTGAACGCCTTTTAATGGGCATCAAACTAAGATGATCACAAAATGTAGCTGAGGGCTGACTTTGTGAGTACACGGAAATCCACCTAGAAGGCTTGGAACTGCGTGATGACAACAGTTGCTGGGATTACAATGATGGGAAAGGATAAAATATACCCAAATAGTCTCATGCCTACTGTGCTGGACATTTCTTTGACAAACCCACAAGGTGTATAACAAAAACACTCAGTATGTAAAAAGTGCTTTGTTATCCTTGAAACACTGCCAGCTCTTCTATCATTATCTGCCTTGGTCATACAGAGCATTCTTCTCCCTCAATTACAGAAAAGGAAACAGGCTCTGAATGGGGAAGCGACATGCTCGAGGCCATTCAGGGAACCCATACTCTGATTCACATCTTTTCATGTCATTCTCTTCCTTTTATCACAGAAGAGACTGTATACATCAGAAGACTCAACATTGTTATGATGTCAATTCCACCAAACTGGTATAGAGAATCAATGCAGTTGCAAAAAAAAAAAAAAAAAATTGTCACTGTGCTTTAATGAATGAATTGAAAAGCTTATTCTAAAATTTGTACAGAAAAGCGTAGGAAGTTGGATAAAACAACTTTGAAAAACAGAACAAAGTTGGAAAACTTATTATAAAGCTACAATGTTGCATAAGCACAGAGCACAAATATAAACAAATAGATCAAAGGAGCAGGATAGAAAGTGTAGAAATAGACCCACAAATAAATGCTCAATTGATTTTTTACAAAGTCACAAATGACCATTCAGTGGGCAAATATTTTTTTCAAGGAATGGTGCCAAAACAATTTGACAGGAAAAACAAAACAAAACAAAACAACCTTTGATCTAGATCTCAAAACAATTTGACAGGGAAAAAAACAAAACAAAACAACCTTTGATCTAGATCTACACTTCATACAAAGTTAACTCAAAATATATATAAAAGTAACTCTAAAACTTTAAACCACCAAATTCTGAGAGAAAACATAGAAAAATTTTGTAGCATTGAATTAAGTAAAATTTCTTTGATATGACACCAAAGCACAATCCAAAAGAGAATAAAGTCAGTGGAAGTTCATCAAAATTAAGAACTTCTCTAAACTGTTAACAGAATGAAAAGATAAGACACTATTTGGGGAAAATATTCACAAATCATTTGTCTATAAAGGACTTTTCTCTTGAATATATAAGAGCTCTCAATATCAAATAATGAGAAAACAAAACAAAAATCTCAATTAACAATATGGGCAAAAGAATTTGAACAGGTATTTCACTGAAGAAGATACACAGATGCTGAACGAAAGAAATCAGACCAAAAAAAAGTGTATCATGTACAAATTCCACTTATAAAAATCCTAAAAGATGCAAAGTGATCTGACAGAGCAGATCAGTTATTCCCTGGGCATGTAGAAGACAGGGATGGAAGCGGGGTTCTACCAGGACGTGTGAGGGGTGAGTGTTATGTTCATATTCATATTATTGATTGTGGTTATGATTTAATGAGTATATACATATATCAAAACTTACCAAAGTGTACACTCTCAAGATATACAGCTGGTATATGTCCATTATACCTCAATAAAGTTGTTTTTTTAAAAAAAGGAATATGACCAGCCCTCCAGAAACTCCCACCCCACCCCACTATGCATTCAAATAATTAATTCTCCCTCAAAGGTAACAGGCACCCTGACTTCTAACAGCACATATTAGACAGTATTTGAACTTTGCATAAATGAAATAACACAATACATAACCTTTTGTATCAAGCTTCTTTCCCTCAATATTATATATGTGCCATTCACCTATGTTGTCATAGGTCTGACCAAGTTAATTGCCTACTAAGAAAAAAAATCACACTTCTCAGTGAAATATGGTAGAATCTAACATCTTCACACACATAATATACACAAAGTTCAAGATACAATCTTGATGTAATCCAAAATTACTCAACATTCAAAGAGCCAACGACTTTAAAGTAGCTAATATAATGATGCTCCCTGAGGAAAATGACAATTTTTTCACAACAAATGAAAAAATAAAGAATTTCAGGAAAGAAAAAAGCATAAGAAATAACCAAATGAAAATTTTAGTGCTAAAAAAATGCACTACCTAAAATAAAAATTCGCCAAATGACCTTAAGAGTCAAATGAAAATGACAGAGGAATAAGCCATATATAACTTGAAAATAAATCAATAGAAATGATCCAATCTGATGAAGAGAAAGAAAAGAGACTGAAAAAATTATCAGAGTCTCAGGAACCTTCGTTACAGTGTTAAAATACTTAAGATATCAAAACACTGGAGTACCAGCAGCATGAGAAACAGAGAGAACAGAACAGAAAATACGTAATGGCCCAGTTTTCAAAATTTGGTGGAAGTCATGACAGGACAGATTCAAGAATCTCAGTGAACTTCAAATGGAATAAGCAGGAATGAAAAATAAGCAAATCGTGCCTCAGCATGTGACAGCCCTACTGCTGAAAACCAAAACTAGAAAACCTTGAAAGCAGCCGGAGACAAAATGCTACATCATCATGATATGAATTTTCATAGGCATTTCATCAGAACCAGAGGCAAGATGACAGGGGAAAGGATTTCAAAACAGTCTTTTAAAAGAAAAGGATTGTCAAATCCGAATTATAGAGAGAAAATATCCTTCAAGAATAAAGGCAAAGTGATGACATTTTCAGATAAAGAAAAACTAAAAGATTTCTTTGCCACCAGAAACTACAGGAAATTCTCCAGCCTGATACCTGAGGGAAATCAGATCCTTAGGAACAAATCTTCTAAACTTGTAAATCAATGGGTAGCATAAAAACTTAATTTTTCCTTTTAATTTCTTCAAAATGGCTCTGCTTACTTAAAGCTAAAATTCTAACGTTTTCTTGTGGGGGTTAAATGTAGGTAGAATATAATGAAAGACATATAATGACTACGTCACAATGACTACAAATGTGATTTGAATGAAGATGAGGGGAAATGGATTTATTCAAGTTCAAAGTTTCTACATTTTTGTGTGAATTCATACCATATTACGGAGAAGGCAATGGCACCCCACTCCAGTGCTCTTGCCTGGAAAATCCCATGGACGGAGGAGCCTGGTAGGCTGCAGTCCATGGGGTCACGAAGAGTCAGACACGACTGAGCAATTTCACTTTCACTTTTCACTTTCATGCATTGGAGAAGGAAATGGCAACCCACTCCAGTGTTCTTGCCTGGAGAATCCCAGGGACGGGGTAGCCTGGTCGGCTGCCGTCTATGGGGTCTCACAGAGTCGGACACGACTGAAGTAACTTAGCAGCATACCATATTAACTCTGAGCCAAAAGTCCCAGTCACCTTGAAAATCCTTAATCCAAACTTCTGTATTCTCCATGGAGTGAAACCTTCTCTCCTTGGGCTCTATTTTGCTGCATAATAATTTGGAAAATAGCCTTGGGGAGAAAACTGGAGTGACCGTGGACCCAAATCGTATGCCCCCATCTCTTAGGGTTATAAGGATTGTAACCCTGCAGTGATTAGCTGCTTTTTTTCCCCTAAATAAATGTTTATCATGCTTTTGTTATGGCAGAAGGGTAAATAGAATACCAGTTCTAACCATCATGGTCAGAACCAGAAATCTTGCTAACAAAGCTGCCGACGCTGAGAATTTTGGACTTGATTCTTTTGATGAAATGAAATAATTGAAGATTTCAAGTGGTGGAGGCGATGGTAGTGGTGGTAAATGAGCACTACTCATTTTAGAAAGCTCTCTGGCCTCAGGGTGGGGGGTGGATTGAAAGGAGGGCTAAGTGACAGGCAGGGAGACTACAACCACCAGAGTTACCACGTGTTTTTTTGTTGTTCAGTCGCTAAGTCGTGTCTGACTCTTTGTGACCCCATGGACTGCAGCATACCAGGCTTCCCTGTCCTTCACTATCTCCTAGAATTTGCTCAAATTCATATGCATTGAGTCAGTGACTCAGTGTCTAACCATCTCATCCTGTGCCACCCCCTTCTCCTTTTGCCTTCAATGTTTCCCATCATCTTTTCCAACTGGGTCTTTTCCAGCAAGTCAGCTCTTCACATCAGGTGGCCAAAATATTGGAGCTTCAGCTCCAGCATC
The DNA here is from genome assembly GCF_000754665.1 of Bison bison bison. Classification (NCBI taxonomy): domain Eukaryota; kingdom Metazoa; phylum Chordata; class Mammalia; order Artiodactyla; family Bovidae; genus Bison; species Bison bison. Next base: position 7,536,363 of record NW_011494633.1, on the reverse strand, counting down.
AGTCCTTCCAATGAATATTCAGGGTTTATTTCCTTTAGGATTGACTGGTTTGATCTCCTTGCTGTCCGGGGGACTCTCAAGAGTCTTCTCCAGCACCACAATTTGAAAGCACCAATTTTTCGGTGCTCAGCCTTCTTTATGGTCCAACTCTCACATGCGTACGTGGCTACTGGAAAAACCATAGCTTTGACAATGCATGCCGTGGGCTAAGAGTTGACAATTTGCTCCCTGCTAGAATTTTACCTGCCTGATCTCTTGGTTAATCCTCACACAGCCCTAAGAGGTACATATTATATTATTGTCATTTCATTTTCCCAAGTTGAAAAATGAGGTCTGGGGACATTTCAAAAGTCAGCAAGATAACTGAATTTGTTAGTGTTTAGATCTGAGACTTGAACTCAAGTCTGCCTAAGAGGAGTTCCTGTGTTGATCTATGATCTCTATTGAAAAACTTTCATCACTGTCCACATGAAACTTGATGAGAGATTAAAATAGCAAGAATGTAAAGGAGGAGATAAACTAGAAAGAGCATTGAGAATTGCAAAGACTTGACAAGCTAACAGTGGGGAGAGCCAGGCATCTAGGATGAGTCTTGGGTTTCTGCCTTGTGCCAGAGGGTTCGATCCCTGGGTTGGAAAGATCCCCTGGAGAAGGGAAAGGCTTACCCACTCCAGTATTCTAGCCTGGAGAATTCCATGGACTGTACAGTCTATAGGGTCGCAAAGAATCGGACACAACTGAGCAACTTTCACTTTGGTCCTGGCAGGGGGTAGGAAATATACCTACAGCAAGTCTAATATCTCTTCATTTTATTCCATGATACGAATGCACCCAAATCACATGTTAAATACAACTGATATACAACTAAGAATTGAGGTACAGTTAATTCAGTGTTATTTTTACAACATTTAATGCAACTACTTATAACCATTCCAATCATAGTATCTATACATTCTCCAAAGTTTGAATGTATCCTAATCACTTAAAGAACTATGACCGCAGTGAGTATAAATCTTTAGCAGCACCTGGGCTTCCCTGGTGGCTCAGTGATGAAGAATCTGTGTGCCAACGCAGGAGACACAGGTTGGATCCCTGGTGTAAGAAGATCCCACGTGCCTCAAAGCAACTAGGCCCGTGTACCACAAACTACTGACCTCATGCTCTGGAGTCCAGAGACCGCAACTGCTGAGCCCATGGCCCACAGCTACTGAAGCCCATGCACCTAGAGTCCATGATCTGCACAGGAGAATCCAAAGCAAGGAGAAGGCTGTGCACTGCAGTGAGAGAGTAGCCCCTGCTCATCCCAACCAGAGAAAAAGCCTGAGCAGCAATGGAGGTCCAGCACAGACAAAAATAACCAATTAAGTTTTTAAAAAGTCTTTAACAACTCTTCAGATATACACTCCTACAACTGGTGGATAAGTGGAAATCATATTAAAATAGCTCATAATCATAAAATTCACTTTTAATGAGATAATTTTGCCCTTGCTCATTATAGTATCATGGTTTACATTAGAGTTGGGATTTCCAACTGGCCCAGGTAGAATCTGTTTTATTAAAAAGAATGTCTTTGGCGAGCCCCTTAGAATCTGAATTACATCCTATTAAACCCTTAGAACATTCCACATTACTTTATTCCATTGCACCTATCACAGTGGCTTATGATTATGTATTGATCAGTTTTTTCTAATCTGTCTCCCTGTAGACTCTAAGCTCCACCTGAGTAGGAAAGACATCTGTATTGCTGATTTCTGTAGCTCCAGAAAGTAAGAAATGGTGGGCCCTCAGGAGCTGTTCAAAAATGAAATGAGTGAATTAACATGTGGTAATTTACAAAGTTGTCACCCAGGTGGATGACAGAGGTAAGGTCTTGTGCTGTGCAAGGGGCCTCTCACTAGGCTCGGCATCAGGGCTTTTATTCACACAGCAGCTTGAAACAGGTGTTTCTTTAATGAAACAAAACACATGGGCAAGTACAGATGAAAAAGTGAAACAAACAGGAGACAGGAAAGCTGAAGGAACAAGGCCCAGAGGGACTGTATTCAAGGTTTCAGAGGGAATAGTGGACATAACTGGAGAGAAGGAGGAGGAAGAATACAGTGAAGTCAGGAAGAACAAGAATAAACTGTGTTCAATATCCTGTGATAAACGATAATGGAAAAAATATTAGAAAGAATGTGTGTATACACACACACACACATACAACTGAATTACTTTACTGTGTAGCAGAAATCAGCACAACATTTTAAATTGGCTATGGAAAGTAAAGTGTTAGTAACCCAGTCACGTTCGACTCCTTGCAACTGTAGCCCACCAGATTTCTCTATCCACAGGATTTTCCAGGCAAGAATATTGAAGTGGGTCACCGTACGCTTCTCCAGGGGGTATTCCTGACCCAGGGATGGATCCCAGGTCTCCTGCACTGCAGGCAGTTTCCTTACCCTCTAAGCCACCATTCTTAGATTTTAATAAAAGGAAGAAAGAGAACAGAAAATGAGATGGAGCCTATCTCATCCACTCAGGTGTCTCAGGGAAGTGGTGGGTGACCTTGACCACTAAGACCAAGCAGACAGAGTAAGAGCACACTGGGATGCTGGAGCTTCAACGAGCTGTTTCAGAGCGCCGAAAGGCAAGGTCAGCAGGAGGATCACGTGACAGCCCAGAGGTTGGAGGTGGGCATTTGTACCCCACTTGTTTGCACCAAGTAGACAGAAGTTGTACTAGGATTTTAATGGAGGACAGTTTCACAGTCAAGAATATCTTCAGGAGAAAATTCAAACCCAGCAATTCAGGAAAACTGCTACCTCACCCCTCTTTTATCCAGCAATCCTCTATGGTAGCAACCAAGAGAGTAACCGCTTCTCTGGAAAGAGGGGTGGGAGGAGAGAGAGAGAGAGCACCTTAACAGAAAAACCAGTGAGCTTGGCTTGTGGCCACAGTGTGTGCCGAATCCAAAACCAGTCTTGAGATAACCAGCCCCTCCGTTTACTCAACTGATTAAAGCATTGTTTTAATGTCAAAACAAACACATGTATTATGGAGCAAAAGGTAAAGTTTGCCAAGTTTTCAAAGGAGTCCACCTGCTCAGACCCCTGAGAAACACGCCCACTCTCCTCTTCAGCTTGGGGGAGTCTGATGACAGAGTTGGAAAATCTCTGACCCAGGTATTAATAGCTCTGAGTGGTGCCCAACCATACATATGCTGAAGAAGGGGTTCTTCTGGCAGACCTGAACTGTGCTTGATAAAGCATCGAGGTTGGGCTTCCCTGGTGGCTTAAACAGTGAAGAATCTGCCTGCAATGCAGGAGACCAGGTTCAATCCCTGGGTCAGAAAGGTCCCCTGGAGAATGGAATGGCTACCCACTCCAATATTCTCGTCAAGGAGAATCCTGTGGACAGAGGTGCCTGGTGGGCTACAGTCCGTGGGGTCAGAGTCTGACACAACTAAGCACATACACAGAGCATCAGGGCTAGTCTTCCTGATAAGGCTGCTGTCAGATTTACCTCTTTGTTTCTTTCCTTTAGAGCTAGAGCAATCCATACCAACCCCTCACTGGATCCCCATGGATGTCTTCTTGCCAAAGACCTCATCACCTCAAGGCATAAAGTTATAGATGCCAAATCTGACCAGGTTGGCAAATATAATTCCTAGCCATCCTGCATTCTCAGAGAAGAATTCAAGATCTTTTAAACATTTGTTTAAAACTGCAGCCCACCAGGCCCTTCTGTCCATGCAGGTTCTCCTGGCAAGCATACTGGATTAGGTTGCCATGCCCTCCTCCATGGGATCTTCCCAACCCAGGGATCCAACCCAGATCTCATGCATTGCAGACAGATTCTGTACCATCTGAGCCACCAGGGAATCCCAAGAATATTGGAGTGGGTAGCCTATCCCTTCTCCAGGGTATCTACCCTACCCAGGAATCGAACCGGGGTCTCCTGCCTTGCAGGCAGATTCTTTGCCAACAGAGCTTCCAGGGAAGTGCTTAAAGAATTCAAGGCCTTTTAAACATTTATTTAGAACCTGGAAGGGAAGTGATAACCAGAGCCAAGATTATCAGCGTGGTAGAAGTCCTTGGCTATCAGACCACAAGAGACACCATCCTGTCTGTCTCCTTTTTCTCCTGCCACTTTCCCTTCTGCTCTGCTTCTATTCATAGTTGTTTTCATTATATGGTGGTTTTCTGCCCTTTTTATCTCACAAGCCAGTGGAGCCCTCCAGTTGCATCACCAGTTTGTAATGAAGGCCTGAGCCCATGCTGTTGAGCTTTTCCTTTGAACCTCTTACCACACTCTCTTGAACTCATGGCATACCCTAGAATTATGTGTAACCGATTGTACTGAACAGCCCTCCCAGTTTTTGGTACAGTTTCTATTTTTTGCTCCAGAACTTTCCAATCTCCTCCTTCCAATTCTAGTACCAATTTTTCCATATAACCTAGATAGGAAGAAATAGGTGGATAACCACAAGCAAGCACATTTCTAACAGAACAGGCAGAACAGATGGCCTTCAGAAAGAACTCTAATAGCTGCTTTGAAGGAGACCAAAAGCAGGCCTCAGAGACACAGGAAAAGCAAAGAGCTACCCCAGGGGGATGCATCTGGTGGTTTCAGCACCAAGCACCCCTTTCAGCCAATCCACAACTGAGTGACCATACAAAGGGGAGCTTAGTGTCCACTTGAGAAAAATTAGAATATTTACTAGCCACTTCTATCTGCCTAATAGGAAAGCCATGAATAAATGGGAACTACCAGAAATGGTCAGTTCCCTGTGTCTTTACAACAAAAGGACACAGCAAGAACAGAAAACCTAGGATTCATAGTAGCCTGTGATACAGTTTGCATGCTAAGTCCCTTCAGTCATGTCCAACTCTTTTCAACCCCATGGACTGTAGCCCACCAGGCTCCTCTGTCCATGGGATTCTCTAAGCAAGAATACTGGAGTGGGTTGTTCGTGCCCTCCTCCAGGAGGTCTTCCTGACCCAGGGATCAAACCCACCTCTCCTGTACTGGCAGGCGGATTCTTTACCACCAAGCCACCAGGAAAGCCCGACACAATTTAAGTTCATCCCAAAAATGTCTTCTTGGCTCTCTCACATGTCTCTCACCTCTGTTCTGCACTCACAATTTGAGAGTAGATTAATAAGAATCCACATGGAGCTGTTTGAAATCCCCTTTTTTCCTAGACTAGTTCTGAACCCAGAGGTCTGAAATGATGTACCCAGTGAGCACATCAGGGGATGAAGCTCGGCCAGGGACCTTGGGCTGGTGTGAAAATCTGTGAGCTGGTGTGAGCCTCCGTGAGCTGGTGTGAACCTCCGTGAGCTGGTGTGAGCCTCTGTGAGCTGGTGTGAACCTCCGTGAGCTGGTGTGAACCTCCGTGAGCTGGTGTGAGCCTCCGTGAGCTGGTGTGAGCCTCCATGAGCTGGTGTGAACCTCCGTGAGCTGGTGTGAACCTCCGTGAGCTGGTGTGAACCTCCGTGAGCTGTTGCTGGCATTGACCAGGTGACTTGTGTGGTTCCAACAATAGAGGAGCAATAGGGTCAGACCGATTTCTGTCTAGTGGGCAGGGCTCACCTTGTGCAGCCTGGAGGTCATCTGGGGAGAAGGCACACTTCCTGTGACTGGATGCACCTGGTTCTCCCCCTGAAGGGGCCACTGAAGATTCTCTCAGAGGAGAGGCTGGCCAGTCGGCATCAGGGAGATGCTCAGCACCCTCACCCTGATGAGGCAGAGGGAGCAGGACTTCTGCAACACCTCCAAAGCTCCAACAGTAACTGCTTCAGTATCTCTGCTTTTCCACATCCTACCCCTGGGCCAAGAGGGAGGCCCCTCAGGGGTAGAGTAGCCTCACTTCTAGAGACCTGATGAGGTCACTGACGTCCGTGTGGTTTATGAACTGTGAAGGTCTGGGTTTATAAACTGTGAAGGGCTGCCTGGGACAATTGCCAAAAAAGCAGATATTTTGAAATCTACTGAGACCTGGAAAAAAAATGTAAATGAGTTAAAAAAAAAAAAAAGACATCAGATGGAGGACAATAGCCCAAAAGGGACAGGAGGCGGTCCCCGTGGTGGTGGGGAACACAGGACAGCTGGCCCTGAGCCCTGCTCACCCCCACCCCAGCCGGGTGACCTGCCTCCTGACCTCTCAGTGCTTCGATTTCTTCTTCTGTAAAACAGGGATGATTCCAGGAATCGCCAACAGACTTGTAGTGAGAATGAAATGCGTTACTACATGTAACACAGAACAGTGCTTGGCACGTAACAACTGCTCGGTGCTGGTGGTGGTGGAGAAGTCGCTCAGTTGTGTCCAACTCTTTGTGACCCCATGGACTGTAGCCCACCAGGCTCTTCTGCCCATGGGATTTTCCAGGCAGAAATACTGGAGTGGGTTCCCATTTCCTTCTACAGAAAGTGCTTAATCAATTCTAATTATTTTCATGTTTATCATTGTTGCTGTTACTTGGCCTTAGCCAATCTATTTCTGCTTTATTGACTATGCCAAAGCCTTTGACTGTGTGGACCACAACAAACTGTGGAAAATTCTGAAGGAGATGGGAATACCAGACCACCTGACCTGCCTCTTGAGAAACCTATATGCAGGCCAGGAAGCAACAGTTAGAACTGGACATGGAACAACAGACTGGTTCCAAATAGGAAGAGGAGCACATCCAGGCTGTCTATTGACACCCTGCTTATTTAACTTCTATGTAGAGTACATCATGAGAAACGCTGGGCTGGAAGAAGCACAAGCTGAAATCAAGATTGCCGGGAGAAATATCAATAACCTCAGATGTGCAGATGACACCACCCTTAGGGTAGAAAGTGAAGAGGAACTAAAAAGCCTCTTGATGAAAGTGAAAGAGGAGAGTGGGAAAGTTGGTTTAAAGCTCAACATTCAAAAAACTAAGATCACGGCATCCAGACCCATCAGTTCAGTTCAGTTCAGTCCAGTTGCTCAGTCGTGTCCGACTCTTTGCGACCCCATGAATTGCAGCACGCCAGACCTCCCTGTCCATCACCAACTCCATATGTTTACTCAAACTCATGTCCATCGAGTCAGTAATGCCATCCAGGCATCTCATCCTCTGTCGTCCCCTTCTCCTCCTGCCCCCAATCCCTCCCAGCATCAGGGTCCCTTCCAACGAGTCAACCCTCTGCATGAGATGGCCAAAGTATTGGAGCTTCAGCTTTAGCATCATTCCTTCCAATGAACACCTAAGGACTGATCTCCTTTAGAATGGACTGGTTGGATCTCCTTGCAGTCCAAGGGACTTTCAAGAGTCTTCTCCAACACCACAGTTCAAAAGCATCAATTATTCGGCGCTCAGCCCTCTTCATAGTCCAACTCTCACATCCATACATGACCACTGGAAAAACCATAGCCTTGACTAGACAGACCTTTATTGGCAAAGTAATGTCTCTGCTTTTCAATATGCTATCTAGGTTGGTCATAACTTTCCTTCCAAGGAGTAAATGTCTTTCAATTTCATGGCTGCAATCACCATCTGCAGTGATTTTGGAGCCCAAAAAAATAAAGTCTGACACTGTTTCCATTGTTTGCCCATCTATTTGCCATGAAGTGATGGGACCACATGCCATGATCTTAGTTTTCTGAATGTTGAGCTTTAAGCTAACTTTCTCACTCTCCTCTTTCACTTTCATCAAGAGGCTTTTTAGTTCCTCTTCACTTTCTGCCATAAGGATGGTGTCATCTGCGTATCTGAGGTTATTGATATTTCTCCCGGCAATCTTGATTTCAGCTTGTGCTTCTTCCAGCCCAGCGTTTCTCATGATGTACTCTACATAGAAGTTAAATAAGCAG
>NW_011494633.1:7527989-7528438 GCF_000754665.1 Bison bison bison | reverse complement strand
AGGTCAGGTGGTCTGGTATTCCCATCTCTTGAAGAATTTTCCACAATTTATTGTGATCCACACAGTCAAAGGCTTTGACATAGTCAATAAAGCAGAAATAGATGTTTTCCTGGAACTCTCTTGCTTTTTCCATGATCCAGTAGATGTTGGCAATTTGATCTCTGGTTCCTCTGCCTTTTCTAAAACCAGCTTGAACATCTGGAAGCTCACAGTTGACGTATCGCTGAAGCCTGGCTTGGAGAATTTTGGGCATTACTTTACTAGCATGTGAGGTTGAGTGCAACTGTGTGGTAGTTTGAGCATTCTTTGGGATTGGAATGAAAACTTATCTTTTCCAGTCCTGTGGCCACTGCCGAGTTTTCCAAATTTGCTGGCATATTGAGTGCAGCACTTTCACAGCATCATCTTTCAGGATTTGAAATAGCTCAACTGGAATTCCATCACCTCCA
>NW_011494633.1:7483243-7527862 GCF_000754665.1 Bison bison bison | reverse complement strand
ATCTTTGGTCATGAAGATCTTTTTTGTACAGTTTTTCTGTGTATTCTTGCCACCTCTTCTTAATATCTTCTGCTTCTGTTAGGTCCATACCATTTCTGTCCTTTATCGAGCCCATCTTTGCATGAATGTTCCCTTGGTATCTCTAATTTTCTTGAAGAGATCTCTAGTCTTTCCCATTCTGTTGTTTTCCTCTATTTCTTTGCATTGATCACTGAGGAAGGCTTTCTTATTTCTCCTTCCTATTCTTTGGAACTGTGTTCAGATGCTTATATCTTTCCTTTTCTCTTTTGCTTTTCACTTCTCTTCTTTTCACAGCTATTTGTAAGGCCTCCTCAGACAGCCATTTTGCTCTTTTGCATTTCTTTTCCATGGGGATGGTCTTGATCCCTGTCTCCTTTACAAGTGTCATGAACCTCCGTCCATAGTTCATCAGGCACTCTATCTATCAGATCTAGTCCCTTAAATCTATTTCTCACTTCCACTCTATAATCATAAGGGATTTGATTAAGGTCATACCTGAATGGTCTAGTGGTTTTCCCTACTTTCTTCAATTTAAGTCCGAATTTGGCAATAAGGAGTTCATGATCTGAGCCACAGTCAGCTCCCAGTCTTGTTTTTGCTGACTGTATAGAGCTTCTCCATCTTTGGGCAAAGAATATAATCAATCTGACTTCAGTGTTGACCATCTGGTGATGTCCACGTGTAGAGTTTTCTCTTGGGTTGTTGGAAGAGGATGTTTGCTATGACCAGTGTGTTCTCTTGGCAAAACTCTATTAGCCTTTGCCCTGCTTCATTCTATACTCCAAGGCCAAATTTGCCTGTTACTCCAGGCGTTTCTTGACTTCCTACTTTTGCATTCCAGTACCCTGTAATGAAAAGGACATCTCTTTAGGTGTTAGTTCTAAAAGGTCTTGTAGGTCTTCACAGAACAGTCCAACTTCAGCTTCTTCAATGTTACTGGTTAGGGCATAGGCTTGGATTACCATGATATTGAATGGTTTGCCTTGGAAAAGAACAGAGATCATTCTGTCATTTTTGAGATTGCATCCAAGTACTGCATTTCAGACTCTTTTGTTGACCATGATGGCTACTCCATTTCTTCTAAAGGATTCCTGCCCACAGTAGTAGATATAATGGTCATCTGATCTGGTCCCATCACTTCATGGCAAATAGATGGGGAAACAGTGCAAACAGTGGCTGACTTTATTTTTGGGGGGATCCAGAATCACTTCAGATGGTGACTGCAGCCATGAAATTAAAAGACTCTAACTCCTTGGAAGGAAATTATGGCCAACCTGGACAGCATATTAAAAAGCAGAGATACTACTTTGACAACAAAGGTCCGTCTAGTCAAGGCTATGGTTTTTCCAGTAGTCATGTATGGATGTGAGAGTTGGACTATAAAGAAAGCTGAACACTGAATAATTGATACTTTTTAACTGTGGTTTTGGATAAGACTCTTGAAAGTCCCTTGGACTGCAAGGAGATCCTACCAGTCCATCCTAAAGGAGATCAAAGTAAATGAATGTCCTCCATTTCTTAAAAATAAAAATAAAAAAATAAAGGAGATCAGTCCTGGGTGTTCATTGGAAGGACTGATGTTGAAGCTGAAACTCCAATAATTTGGCCACCTGATGCGAAGAGCTGACTTGTTTGAAAAGACCCTGATGCTGGGAAAGATTGAGGGCAGAAGGAGAAGGGGACGACAGAGGATGAGATGCTGGATGGCATCACCGACTCAATAGGCATGGGTTTGGGTAGACTTCAGCAGTTGGTGATGGACAGGGAGGCCTGGCGTGCTGCGGTTCATGGGGTTGCAGAGAGTTAGACACGACTGAGCGACTGAAGTGAACTGAACTGAATGTTGCCAGGGAGGAATACACCCTGTTGCCAGATCTTCTAATTTTCTATGCAAAAATAAAAAATCTCTTGATTTTGAATACTAGCAACTAATTTGTTTTTTAAAGAACCAGAAATCTGAATCAAGTCTAGAGTTTAGTTAACAGCAATGTAACAATGTCTGTGTCTTAGTGTGACAAGCATAGCATGGCTATGCAAAGATTCATCAATAGAAGAAACTGAATAATTGGGGACTCAATCTTTGTAACTTTTCTGTAAATCTAAAATTATTTGAAAATTAAAAGTTTATTTTAGAACTGCAGACAGCAACACACACACACACACATATGTGGGCTCTATTTGCTTCAGGGCCACCAGAGAGAGAGAGCTTTGGTAGAAGGACCCTTTGCTGGGTGCTTTAATAGGGTTGAGAACTACAAGAACAGGTTTCTGCTTTCCCACAGCTGGTGAGTAAGGAGAAACGCAGGCATTTACTGATGCAAAGACAACTAATAAACTAAATAAAGACCTGTTTCTAGGTAATGGCTAGCTTGTTTAATTGAATCAACTCTGCTGCTGATGACAATCAGAAAACCTGCATTTAAATAGAATTCTTAAAAGCATCAAAGAGATGAAAAAGCAAAATTAATTACTGGGACAGAGAGATAAGACACTGAGAATCCAGAGGCATAAGCAAGCTAAAAGCTGCTTTTACTCTTAGGGTGTGTAGGCATCTCACAAAATTAGAGCCTTGGTATTGACGGCCGTTCCCGGCCCTCAGGGGACAGCGACACTCCTGTGCCCTTCTGTACATGCATTTCTCTGGGCAGAGGAGCCAAAACAGTGCATCAGATTTTGTTTAGGAGTCCTGGACCACATATCCCCACACTCAAGTGAGTGAGTGAAAGCATGGGAGCAAGTCAACCATTTTTTGTTCAAAATCTTCCTGCCAGCTTATCGCTGATGCCTGAGCTACCACCACTGGGGAAGCAGGACAGGGAGGAGAGGGGTTCCCAGCCTTAGCAGCTTTTTCTCCTACATGTTTCATGATCAGAACTCCTCCAGAGAACAGGTCTGTGGTATGAGAGGGCAGGGAACCCTGCAGGTCTGCAGGGGGGCTGGGGAAAAGGGATGGGACCGAATAAAGGGACTCAGCTGATAAAGGACAGAATTCAGAATATGGTGACCAGAGGTTTGTGCAGAGTAGCTTCCAGACCCCTGCCCTGTCATACACAGACACCTTGGTCCCTGCCCAATCATGCATGCATGCGGGCTCAGTCATGTCTGACTCTGTGACCCTGTGGACTCTTATAGTCTGCCAGGCTCCTCTGTCCGTGGAATGTTCCAGGCAAGAACACTGGAGCAGGTTGCCATTTCCTTCTCCAGGGGATCATCCCCCAACCCAGGAATCGAACCCATGTCTCCTGCGTCTCCTGCGTTAGCAGTCATGTTCTTTATCAGCTGAGTCACCAGTAAGCCCTGCTCAGCCAATTCTGCATTATTTACTCTCTGTTTCCCTCATCCCTCCAGCAGGGTACGCTGTTCCACATAGGCAAAACTGGAGTATCCTGTATAGACTCAACCAACTCTACCCTGGAGTCCTGTCTGGGAAAGCTCTCTGCTAAGGTTACCCACAGAACTAGTGTCAAAACTCAACTGGGATGCTTGTTTTCTGATTCCAGGCCCCTTTTCTCCCCTGTCTGGCCTATGCAAAAGTCAAATGGATGCCAGAGAATGACTCTGAAGTATTATAAACATAGTCACTCTGATTTATAACATGGCTTACACTATGCTGATTGCATCTGATGAGCCGGAAATAGCAAGCATTTTAACTGCCCTAGTAATCCATGTGCATACTAGAGGCCAGCCACCTCACAGGAGCTTCTGAGTATCCCATGGTCTGGGCCACGCCAAGACAGCCTCTTCAAGGAGAAAGACAAGTCACCGCATCCTGAACCACCTACCAGGCTTCCCAGGTGGCTCAAGTGGTAAAGAAACAGCCTGCAGTGTGGGAGAGCCAGTTCGATCCCTGCGTTGGGAAAATCCCCTGGAGGAGGAAATGGCAACCCATTCCGGTATTCTTGCCTGGGGAATCCCATGGACAGAGAAGCCTTGCGGGCTACAGTCCATGGGGTCGCAAAGAGTTGGACATGACTGAGCACATGAGCCACCTACCATGGAAAAGAAGGCCCAGTGCTTTCCAAGCTTTTTGTTTTAAAGAAATCCATACTCAAGTATGGCGTTTGTAATGTGCACTGTTATTCTCTGCTTGTCCTCTCTCTAACAAGTATCTCCCACCATATACCCATTTGCAATTGTTGAATATGTTCCAGCCACATAAATTTTCCTGTAGGTCCTGGAATAAGTTCTTTCCTGTCTCAGGGGCCTTTACACTTGCTACTGTGTCATCTGCCCACATGTTTTCCCTTCAGTCTTTATCCCAGTAGCATTGACTTGACTTCACTGCTTCATAACTGATTTACCTGATCAAAAGTGGGTTACCATATATAACCTCATTGTCCATTTTAGCCCCTTGTTAATGTCCTTCATGACATAACATTTATCTTATCTGTTTATCTTTTATATTCTCTTTTCATCTTTAAAATTTTTTTATTATTATTTTTTAAATTTTTTTACCATGCCATATGGCATAAGGGATCTCAGTTCCCTGACCAGGAATTGAACCTCAGCTCCTTGCATTGGGAGCACAAAGTCTTAGCCACTAGACTACCTGGGAAGTCCCTTGTTTATCTTTCTTAAAGATTTTTAGCTACCGGTTCTTTGTCACCCCAACAATCCTCCTTTTTAAATTCTTGACAATTTTAATATCTTCATCATCAGATCTTTCCAGTCCTTGGACCTCCTCCTCTCCTCCAATGATGTTTCCTCTCTTCTAAGACACTCTATCCCATGGTCACACCCTTGATCTCTTATTTACCAATGCCTGTGATTGTCGTTATAATCACTCAACTCACATGGTCCTTTCTCCTGTCATTCTACTGGCAAAACCAAACCCTGATAAAATCTTGCTATCATCTGTTCCATGTGTGCAGCTGTACAATCGCAAGAGATGGAGAAAAACATGACTATAGTAACTGGGCACACTTCAACTTTATACTTATTATAAGCTCGTGCATGCTTGCTAAGCTGCTTCATTGACATCCAACTCTTTAAGACTCTATGGACTGTAGCCCACCAGGCTACTTTGTCCATGGGATTCTCCAGGCAAGAATACTCGAGTGGGTTGCCATGCCCTCCTCCAGAGGATCTTCCCCATCCAGGAATTGAACCTGATCTCCTGGTCTCCTTGGTCAGTCAGTTCAGTCGCTCAGTCATGTCCGACTCTTTGCAACCCCATGGACTGCAGCCCACCAGGCTTCCCTGTCCATCATCAACTCCCAGAGCTTGTTCAAACTCACGTCCATTGAGTCAGTGATGCCATCCGACCATCTCATCCTTTGTCGCCCCCTTCTGCTTTGGAGGCAGATTCTTTTATCATTAGCACCACCTGGAAAGCCCACTCTAAGTACAAGGACCCTGAACAGTACTCAGAAATTGTCCTATACATCTCTAAGTCAAGAGTACCGATTTTCCCATGATTCTTTCATACTCTGTCCTCTCTCCTAAGACTTCTAAAACAATCTCCCCATTCTGGTTCTCAGTGGATGACTTTATTCCTTGCTGCACTGAGAAAATTGACACTGTCAGAAGAGAACATCTATGAGATTCCAGCTCAACATTCTTCTACTTTCTTGCACATACGCCCTTAAACCCTTCCTTCCCTTTATACTATGGATGAAGCCTCCATGCCCCAGCCCAGGCCAACGCCTCTGGCTGTGTACCAGACCCACCTCCTTCACCAACTCCAGGACCACACTCCAGCAATGCTCCCCTCTTACCCCTGCACCATCGATGTTTTCCTCTTCACATGATCATGCCCCTTGGCTAATAAGCACAATATCTTCCTGCCAAACCATGTGGTGGGTATCCTGGGGTGCACAAAGGTGAATAAGCAGGTTCCAGAAGTCACCCTCTCCCAAATATACTGATAATGTGGCTTGTGATATGAGACAAAGGGAACCTCTGTTCTCTCTGTGGGGTGATGGGAGGTGGAGTTGGGACCCAATGCACACGCAAAGCATAGGGGGAGAGTTTTGAGCAATTTCAACCTGGTCTCTTCTGGCCATTGTTCCCCTAGGAACTGGAGGCCCCTTGCAGAGAGAGTGAGCCTGCTCAGCTCAATAGGGAACCAATCTCATCCCACAGGGAAGGGGTGGGCATCCAGGAACTCTGGATGCAAACACATAAGACACAGATCCAAGGTCACTGCAGGAGTTGGGGCGAGTGATGGTAATCTGCCAAGAAGTTGGTAGCATATCTTATCCCTGAACTCAGGTTATACATAAAACAACATGGAATGAAATTACTCAGATTTCAGAAGCTGGTATGACCTCTTCTAGAGGAGGAAATGCAGAAGAAGTCCCATTAGAGTGGGGCATGAGAGGGCGGCAAAGAGTTGTCACTATGAATTATAGCAGAGAAGAAAAGCCTTGATTCCCACTGGGGGATTAATAGCTTCTGGGAACAACCCACCAGTTGGCTATCTTATTGCCAAGGGAAAGAGAGGTCAGCCACGTAGGGGATCTTTGGAGTTTCAGCCATTTCTCAGGGCAGGGCTTGGAGTCTAATACAATTTGTAGTTACTTACATGACAATTATTGCCCAGAGTCATTGAGTAAGGTCCCAGGCTGCTGGGATCTAACCCCCTCAATCCCCTTCAAGCCTCTCTTTGTGTTTGAGATACAGATTTTGCTGGTTGACCTTGATAAATCTGCCTTGGCTATTCATCAGTCAAGTTAATTTAGTTAGCACATAGAGCACTGGTAAAGAATCTGTCTGCCAATGCAGGAGACAAAAGAAATGTGGGTTCGATCCCTGGATCAGGAAGATTCCCTGGAGTCGGAGATGGCAACCTGATGTAGTATTCTTGCCTGAGAAATCCCCTGGCGGGCGACAGTCCACAGGGTCGCAAATAATCGGACATGACTGAGCACATAGCATTTATCAATCAGTGCAACTCAGTTCCAGCCACGTGTTTTCCGTGTTCATAAAGAACTGAGTTACTTCACTGCCACAGCCCAGGCTGCAACTGGGAGGCTCATACCTTCAGGCAGATTCAGCCGAGTCTCATGGCTGCCAGAGAGCCGTTCACAAGCAGATGTCCTGTTGAAGATGTCAGTTTGATGGAGAAATAGCATCTATATATCTTAGAGGGTTTTGTAAGAGTTTACTTGGGCAGATGATTATAAACTATGACTTACACATAAGAACCTCATAGGGGTGAGCTGATGAATATCAGTGGCATTGTTCACAGAAAAAGGAAAGACAGAAAGGAAGAAGAGTTGTCAGGGAGTCTGATGCAAGATTAACAGATAAGCATAAATCAGGAATCAATCATTTGACATTTGAGCCAGCCCTCTCTTCACTTTGCCAGTTACATTACCTAACATTACATGTTCCCAAATATTTGTTCATGGTCTAAACACAATGCAATGATTCACTTGGGGAATCATTAAAATAGATCCTTTACAACTTTTATAGAGGCCACCCAACCCCAGATTCTATAGCAGAGAATTCATTATCTAATAAGCCATCATACGGGAAAGTAGAACCATCTCACCTGCGAGTAAATACTTTTGAAAAGTTTTATCTTAAAATGTAAAAGTTGAATTCATTTCCCATGAATGGACTAATAAGGCTTAGGGTCTAGTCTTACATCTAACATAAGGAATCCTTATTCTTATTTTTGGTTTTCTGAAAACAAAGCAATAAACCTGACAACTTCCAGGTAAATAAAAGATTTATTATTTTAATTAAAATGACACTTTTTTCTGACCAGAGTTCTATACTGACAAGAAGAACCAAGTTGAAACATGAGGTTCAGTTCAGTTCAGTTGCTCAGTAGTATCTGACTTTTTGCAACCTCATGGACTACAGCACGCCAGGCTTCCCTGTCCATCACCAACAGCCAGAGCTTGCTCAAACTCATGTCCATTGAATCGGTTAGGCCATCCAACCATCTCATCCTCTGTCATCTCCTTCTCCTCCTGCCTTCAGTCTTTCCCAGCATCAGTGACTTTTCCAGTGAGTCAGTTCGTTGCATCAGGTGGCCAAGATATCGGAGTTTCAGCTTCAGCATTAGTCCTGCCAATGAATATTCAGGCCTGATTTCCTTTAGGATGGACTGGTTGGATCTCCTTGCAGTTCAAGGGACTCTCAAGAGTCTTCTCCAACACCACAGTTCAAAAGCATCAATTCTTCAGTGCTCAGCTTTCTTTATGGTCCAGCTCTCACATCCAAACATGACTACTGGAAAAACCATAGCTTTGACTAGACGGACCTTTGTCAGCAAAGCATGAGGTGGCTCTAGCAAAATATCAATGTCGTACCATTCTAGTCAGGACTAATTAGGTTATGCTTCAGCAACAAACAACCTCCACAGTTGCAGTGACTAATGACAAAATTTCTCTCTCATGTAAGTTGTTCACAGGTTTGTCTATATAAACATATATATCCCATTTTCTTTATCATTTACCTGTTGACAGCCACTTAGGTTGTTAAATTATCTTGGCTATTGTGTGTAATGTTGCAATGAACATAAGAACTCAGATACCTTTTCGAGACACTGATTTCATTTCCTTGGAAATGCACTCAAAAGTGGAATTGCTGGATCATATTTTTAGTTTTTGGAGGAATCTCCATACGGTTTTCCATAATGGCTGCACCAATTTACATTCCCAGCAAGGGTGCCCAAGTGTTCCCTTTTCTCCATACCTTCTCCAAGATTATCATTTGTCTTTTTGATGATAGCCATTTAACAGGTGTGAGATGATATTTCATTGTTGTTTCGATTTGCGTTCCCTGATGATTAGTGATGCTAAGCATCTTTTCATGCACCTGTTGGCCATCCGTTTGGAAAAATGTCTCTTCAGGTTCTTTGCACATAAAATGGCCCAGCCTTGTAAATGCTGCTCAGTTCAGGTCTGTGACATCCTCAGATTAAAGGTTTTGTAGTTCCAGGGCTCTGAGAGATCCAACCTGTTAGAATCCTAGTGACTCCCAAGTGTATAGTTCTGTCCTAGTGTGATAGTTTAATACACTGAACTTAAAGTTGCCGAGGAAACTACCAAGAGCACTTTCCATTGATTTGTTCATGAGTTCAGGCATGCAGGAACTCACAGGAAATCTGCAATCATAACTTCGAAAAGTATACCTGGAGACCTTTTTCAGAACTCTCCTGAGCTCAGGAGAATCACAAATCCTCAAGAATGACCAAAGTGTTGGGCAGAAAACCAGCCACAATTTCAGAAGAGTTTATGCATTAAATTTAGAGATTATAAACATTCTTTAATTATTTCTCCAAAGGCCGTGATAGATGTGCCAGGCACTGAAATAGAGGATGGATGTGGCCAAGCACTCCCAAGTCCCTACATCTTCCTCTTCATTTCCCAGCTTCCCTTGCAGTAAGATGAGGGTCATGCAACCACCATATGTGGTAGCGAGAAAAACGAAGTATGTGGCTTCAATGCAGTCAAGAGCCAGGGTGCCTGCTCATTCTTTCCCTGCCCCTTGGAGGCCATATGCTCCTGAAAGTGTAACTATGATATGGAGAAGCAGAAGAGATTAAAAAGAGGTGGCAAGAATACACAGAAGAACCATACAAAAAGGTCTTAATGACCTGGATAACCACGATGGTGGGGTCGTTCACCTAGGGCCAGACATTCTGGAGTGTGAAGTCAGGTGGGCCTTAGGAAGCATTACTGCCAACAAAGCTAATGGAGGTGACAGAAATCCAATTGAGCTATTCCAAATCCTGAAAGATGATGCTGTGAAAGTGCTGCACTCAATATGCCAGCAAATTTGGAAATCTCAACAGTGGCCACAGGACTGGAAAAAGTCAGTTTTCATTCCAATCCCAAAGAAAGGCAATGGCAAAGAATGCTCAAACTACAACACAATTGAGCTCATTTCATATACTATCAAGTTCATGCTCAAAATCCTTCAAGATAGGCTCCACTAGTATGTGAACTGAGAACTCCCAGACGTACAAGCTAGATGTAGAGAAGGCAGAAGAACCAGAGTTCAAATTGCCAATATCCATTGGATCATAGAAAAAACAAGGGAATTCCAGATAAAAACATCTACTTCTGTTTCAGTGACATGCAAAAGCCTTTGACTATGTGGATCACAACAAACTATGGAGAATTCTTAGAGATAGGAACACCAGACCACCTTATGTGTCTCCTGAGAAACCTCTATGTAGGACAAGAAGCAACAGTTAGAATCAGACATGGAACAAAGGAGTACATCAAGGTTGTATATTGTCACCCTGCTTATTTAACTTATATGCAGAGTACATTGGAGAAGGCAATGGCACCCCACTCCAGTACTCTTGCCTGGAAAATCCCGTGGACAGAGGAGCCTGGTAGGCTGCAGTCCATGTCGGGCATGACTGAGTGACTTCACTTTCTCTTTTCACTTTCATGCATTGGAGAAAGAAATGGCAACCCACTCCAGTATTCTTGCCTGGAGAATCCCAGGGACAGAGGAGCCTAGTGGGCTGCCATCTATGGGGTCTCACAGAGTCAGACACGACTGAATCAATCCAGCAGCAGCAGAGTACATTATGCAAAGTGCCAAGCTGGATGACTCACAAACTAGAATTAAGATTACTGGGAGAAATATCAACAATTTCAGACATGCAGATGATACCACTCTAATGGAAGAAAGTGAGGAGAAACTAAAGAACCTCTTGATGAAGGTGAAAAAGGAGACTAGTTGGCTTAAAAGTCAACATTCAAAAAACTAAGATCATGGCATCTGGTCCCATCACTTCATAGAAAATAGATGGGGAAAAAGTGGGAACAGTGGCAGATTTTATATTGGGGGGCTCCAAAATCACTGTGGATGGTGACTGCAGCCACAAAATTAAAAGGTACTTGATACTTAGAAGAAAAGCTATGACCAAACTGAACAGTGTGTTAGAAAGCAGAGACATCACTTTGGAAACAAAAGTCCATATAGTCAAATCTACAGTTTTTCCAGCAGTCATGTATAGATATGAGAGATGGGCCATAAAGAAGGCTGAGTGCTGAAAACCTGTGGTACTGGAGAAATGATGCCTTCAAATTGTGGGGCTGAAGAAGACTCAAGAGTCCCTTGGACAGTAAGGAGACCAAGCCAGTCGATCCCAAAGGAAATCAACCCTGGATATTCACTGGAAGGACAAATATGATGCTGAAGCTGAAGCTCCAATACTTCGACCACATAAGCTGATTCATTGGAAAAGACCCTGATGGTGAGAAAGATTAAGGGCAAAAGAAAAGGGCAATAGAGAATGAGATGGTTGGATGGCATCACCAACTCAATGGTCATGAGTTTGAGCAAACTCCAGGAGATAGTGAAGGACAGGGAAGCTTGGCATGCTGTACTCCATGGGGTCCCAAAGAGTCGGACATGACGTAGTGACTGAACGACAACAGTGATATGGAGAAGGGTCTCTAATACCGTTGTGCTAAGCCCCTGGGATTTGAAAGTTGTTACAACAGCTAGTGATTCTGGTTGAAGACTCAGGATAGAGCAAACCAGACGTGGTTCTTGCTTTCACGGGGGTTACACTGTAATGGAAATTATGCCTGATTATATCAGCATTTTAAAGTTTAAGTCCACTTTACAATCATGCAATAAATATTTTTTGAAGTCCTACAATGTACTACTTATTCTTCTAGAGGGTGCAGCAATGGGAGAAACAATGTATCATGTTCATAGAAGACTTACAGCCCAGTAAGAGAAACAGACATAGACAATCAACAGATTATTGCAATTGACAAATAAAATCCATAATGTAAATATAGATATACTATATATTGTCATGCAGTGATAAGTGCCATAAAGACCATAAAAGCAAGTCAAGGACATTGTAATTAGGAGGACTTATGTTTCCAATGGGTGGCCAAAAAAAGCACTCTCTGTGAAGGCCCATTTAAGACAAGATCTCAGTGCAATGCAGAACCATGGAGGACACTCAGGGGAAGAATATTCCAGGCAAAGGGGCCCACAAGGGCAAATAACAAAGCCATTCTGGCAGCTCGGGCTCTGCGCCCTACTGTGGGAAATGGCAGTCCCCCAATTGCAAGGAAAACTAACGGTCAGGCTTAGGTGGGCCAACTCACATTTCTGGAAAATAATTTAGACTCTCAAATCTATATCCCCAGTGATTTTGACCAATGATATAATTTGAGTTTAAGCTGTGTCTGAGCATTTTTGAGCACATAGAGCTTATGAAACTCACATTTTGCATTCTCATGTTACTATCCATGTGGATTTCCAGCGATGGTCACCTACTGTTTGATGCCCAGCTCTGGACTTCTGCAGCCTTACATTGCTTTCCTTGCCTAATCCCTGGGTGCCTAAATGGATCCAGTGGAGCTATTAAGATACAGAAAAAATATTGTAAATTTTTATTAATATTTTTATCTCCTCCTCTTTAAAACATCTCTTTTTGTTTCATTAAGGCAAAGAAAGCATCAGAGCAGCCATAGATATATAAAATTTATAAAAATATGAAGAAGCCTATTTTAGGTACCACTTTTTGATTTTGCTAATAAAAACAGATCATCCTGTGAAACTTATTCAAACCTTTGTCACATATGTAGTCATGAGTCATGGCTGCCCTCAGCTGTTCAAGAGAACAGGTCTAACCTGCCTAGCTGACCAGATGACCAACACAATTGAATATTATGACAAAGAACCTGAACAAGGGTCTCTTGATGGATGCTGATTTTGCATCTAGAAGATGTTCTTTACATGCAGAAACACTGGATTTCCCTTATTAATGAGGTTAACAAAATAATCTGGAAATCCAGCCATGGGGAGTCCTCCTGAAGGAGGTCTCTAGTCTCTGATTAGAGGGAATATATATGGTGTGAACTGCAAGGACAAGTGAATGGCAAACTCAGACCTTACAACTTCTCCAGGCACCAGGATCAAAGCCAAAATATGACACAGCCATAGTGTGCATAATATACACATTATAACATACAGACAGAGAAGGAGGAACGCTGCTGGTGTTCCAGGGCAGAACTGGGAAAGTCCCTTAAATTATGAGTTTCGGTTGCTCATCTGTCAAGCGAGATGATAACAGGCAGGGACTATCTCACAGGGCTGTTGTGAGGCTGCCAGAGGCAATATCCATGAAGATTGTGATCTACACATCATAGGGGAGGAAAACTGCCACTGCGCTCGTTAAGGAGCTTCTAGACGCTTGAACTGTACACCATCATCAAATTCAGGCCTCCTCCAAACACTCTAGTGAGTGAGTGAGTGATAGTCGTTCAGTCATGTCTGACTCTTTGTGACTCCTTGGACTGTAGCCTGCCAGGCTCCTTGGTCCATGGAATTCTCCAGGCAAGAATACTGGAGAAGGTTGCCATTTCCTTCTCCAGGGGATCTTTCTGACCCAGGGATCGAACACGGGTCACCTGCATTGCAGGCAGATTCTTTACCATCTAAGCCACCAGGGAAGCCTCCAAATACTCTAAGGTAGGCACAATCTCTCTTTCATTGCTGGGCTTACAGAGATGAGTTTTCATAAAGTCTCACAGTTACTAACAGCTGTCTAGAATTGGCTTCATATGGAAGCCTTTGCACTCCATCAGGCAGACGTCCAAAGGGTAGTGTGTTTGGAGGAAATCCAAAGAGGTTAAAAGAGACATCCTAAGGCAATCTTCTGTCAGAGAGACTGCAAGAAACTGTCACCTATGTGAGTACAGCGTCCTTCTGTTCAGTTGATCAGTTAAAAGGAATCGAAGATGTATGTTTTTACAGAAGCAACACTTCCTTGTGAAAATATCAACACACAAAAATATGCAGAAGGAAGTTAAAGTCTCCCAGCTGGTTAGTGCATTATTCCAGATAATCCCAAGTCTGTTTCCTTCCGGAGCCCTCCATGCATATTCTTCAGTTTCTACATATATTGGTTCTTACCCTCTACATTGTATTTCGAATAACGTTGGTCTCTTACTTCTTCATGTTCAAATCGAACCAAAACACCAAGAGGGAAGAAGGTAGACAAGGGGAATCAATTTCTACTGAGTCCATGACATGCCAGTCCTTTCCATATATTCATTGATCTTACCCTAACAGTCACCCTAGGGCCCTGGAACCAAACTCTGCATTTACAGATAAGGACAGTGAAGACTTGAGGGGTTAAGTAACTTATTCACAGTGAACTGAAGCCAACTCTGACTGTCCCCAGATCCTACCTTTTTGCTTAACTCCACACTGATCGAGACACGGTTGGGACCACCATTTTTCCAGAACTCTGCATACAAGAAAGGGGAGCCCCAAGTGTCATGTGGGGGGATACTATGTCTGTGTGTGTGTGTGTGTGTGTGCACAAAGGGTTTGCCTTGGACCGCTTGAGCCACCCTAGCCTCCCTGGTGAGCCTGAGGCTCCAACCTACAGGAGGAGGCCACGTTGTCCTGAGTCCCATCCACTCAACTTCTAATACGTGAAGCCCAGTCACTTACAGAGCTTCCCCCACCTGCTTCCCTGTACCCCGGAGAGGCCAGGGGTGGAGGACAAGGACAGAGGAAGGAAAACACACATCCCACTGTTTGCTCTGCACAGACCCTCTTTCCAGGAGGCAACTGTTGACCTAGCTGTGTTTACCTTACTTGCTCAACCCTCTGTAAGGTGGATGGTTGAATACAAGGCCTCAAAATCTTTGTAATTAGAATGGAAAGTATTGATTTCACCCACTTCCTGGGGGCAATATTGGTTTTTGCTCATTTGACTGAATTATTTCATTTGTAGTTGCCTGCTGTTAAAATCATTGCCACACAGCCCCAAGGATGACCCAAAACAGGGAAATCATATTTTTTGAGCCAGACTTTTCATGATCAGTACCTCATGGAATCAATCTTCCCTTAGAACCCCATGACGGTAAAATGATCATACTCATTCCCACTCCCCAGAGAAGACGAAGCCACTGGATCCAGGTTCTCAGCTCCTGAAGACAGGTCTGGAATTTAAACTGCTTCTAAGCTCCAATCCCAGAAGCCTTTGTCTGGACATCAGGAAGGGGAGTGGGACGGAGAGAGGGCAGCTCCTTATAAAGTTCCATGCAGGAGATCCTATCACTAGCCATTCCACCCAAGTGAAATGAAAACATGGTCACACAAGACTTGCCCGTGAAGGCACATGGGAGCTTGATTCCTAATAGTCAGCATTAGAAACTGCCCATTCTCAATAGATACACTGATTGTGGCCCATCCTTAAGATGCAATTGTATTCCGCAAGAAACATGGGCAAAATTGCTGAAAGAGGCAGTGTCTTCGATGAATTTCAAAAACACTCTGTCAAACCAAAGGCACAACAAATGTCCAGAATGTATTCTCCCATGTACCTGCCCTTCTGGAAGAGGCGAGACTCGTTGACGGAGACCAAAGCCCAAACAGAAGCTACCGTGGGGATGATTGGGTGATGGATGGAAAGAAACCTCCTGGACTGAAGGATCTGTTCTTTAACACGTCAGTCAGAGTGGAGGTTATACAGATGTACGCAAATTTGAACACGTATTGAACTATACATTCAGGATTACATTTTTACCACATGTAAATAACATCTTGGTACAAATAGACTCATGAAAATAAGGAAAGGAAGTGATATCAAGGTGGTATCAACCGAGAAGAGGATTCAAGAGAGAGAATTCATTCAATTCTATAAAATGAATTTTATAGATTCATTCTATTTATTCTCTCTGAGCCTCACCTGCAGGGTGGATATGACACGATCTTTGTTGCAGAGCTGTTGGGAAGATGAGAATCTGTTCACAGTGCTGGCTCCCAACAGCCAAGCAGAGAATGGGGAGGTTTTTTTTTCTGGGCTTATGTTGTGAGGAGCTGGAGGTTGGAGGGGGATGTAGCTGGCAGGGGTAGGAGGTGTGAGGGTACATAGCTGGAGGTGGTAAGGGGACAACAGGGCCAGCTCCTGGGCAGTGAGGCCAAGGAGAAGGGTCCTCGCACTTGCTAGGCTGAGCCCCAGAGACAGCGGAAGAAGGGGACAGAGGGCATGATGCAACCCCCTTCCCTCCATGGCATTTCACCATTGTAGCTCAGCCCCCACTGTGCTGTGTGCTCCCAGGAATTGTTCCCCTTTTCTTGCAGGACAGAGGAGGTGGCAGATGGGGAAGTAGCCCTGGGTGGTGGGGGAGGCCAGGCACAGCGAGCAGAGCCACCAGACCCTTGGTCCAGGCTGTAAGGAACAACAAGCCAACCCTCTCCCCTCGGCCTGCCCATGGAGGGGGCCCCTGGGAGATTGTTCAGACAATGACTTCTGGCTGGGCTCAGTTAGACAGAACAACTGTTTTGTTCTTTAGTCTATGAAGTTGCATGCCCTATGCAAATGTTTAGCATCCTAAAGGTTTTCATACTTTGACCCTGGCAAAGCACCTTAAGTAAGCATCTGATTTTTTTTTAAAGGCTCCATTTCGACTCTCTTTCATTTAGCGCAGCTCATCAAGCGCCCTGTGAGCACCTGTTTGGGGCTCAACTCAGAGTCAGAGAGGCTGAAAGAACAGGGTCCTGGCCTCCAGTAACCGCAGTCTCTTGGTAGAGCAGAGTATGAGGGTTGCTCCTTGCCCTGTGGTCACACAGCTTGAGTTAAATCTCTCCTCTGCTGTCCTCTGGCTCTGTGACCTGGGGCCAGTTGCTTGACATCTATGAGCCTCAGTTTCCTCATTGGGAGAATGGGGATAACAAAACACCTACCATGTAGGCGTAATGTGAGGAGAAGAAGAGCTCACTCTCTGAAGTACTTAGGATCCTGTCTGGCACGCATGATATGCTCAAGAAGCATCAGCTACTAAGATAACTGTTGTAAAAGAAGTGGACAAAGTGCCGTGGAAGCAGCAGCCAGTAGGGACGCTGGGATATGGGGGTGGGGTATCAGGAAAGCTCATGGATGAGTCTGTTCTGGAAGGCTGTGTCAGACGCCTGAGGAGGAAGACAAAGGTGCTTTCCTTGCAGGATGGAGAGCAGCCTGACACAGGCTGGCAGCCTGGGAGGCAATGCCCAGCCAGGGACAAAGTGATGGTGAGATGGAGGTGTGGATGTGACTGGGCCCTCAGTCAGGGGTCAGCGCGTATGTTTTGGGAAAGCCAGATAGTAAATACTTAGGCTTTGAAGGCCACACGGTCTCTGCCCCAGCCATTCAACTCCGCACCTGGAGCATGAAAGAAATGTTGGACAATGAACAGACAGGCGCGGCTGTGTCCCCGTAGAACATTGTATGTGGAGGCTGAGGACTGACTTTCATATCATTTGTGTGTGTGTTACAAAATATTACACAATTATTTCATTTTCTTCTCAATCATTTAAACATGCGGAACCTCTCTTGGCTTGCTGGCCGTACAAAAGCAAGAGCAGGCTGGATGAGCTTGTGGCTATTGTTTGTCCCCTGTGGAGGGGACGCTGGGATGAGCCCGGGGGAGTGAGATGGGCCGGGCTGCAGAAACTACAGCAGCAAGAAGCCAGTGTTGGGGCTCCAGGAGTGAACCCCAGGACTGTAGATGGGGCAAGGGACAGGCGGTGACTAGATGGATGGAGGGTGCTGGGCGGGCACAAAAGAAAACAAAGGAATTTGAAGATTGTACGAGTTTCCTGTTGCTGCTGTAACAAAATTACTGTAACTTCCCAAAACAGCATAAATTTGTTATCTCACAGTCCTGGGAGTCAGAAATCCAAAATCAAAGGACTTCCCTGGTTGTCCAGCAGTTAAGAATCACCTTCCAATGCAGAGGACGCAGGTCCGATACCTGGTCAGGGAACTAAGATCCCACATGCCATGGGGCAACTGAACTGGTGCTCCACAACAAGAGAAGCCCGTTCACTGCATTGGAGACCCAGTGCAGCCAAAATATTAAAAAAATATATAATTTGTTTAAAAAGTTTTATCTAAAATCAAGGTCTCTGTGCGTGTCAGTCGTGTCTGATTCAGGAACCCCATGGACTGTAGCCCACCAGACTCCTCTGTCCAAGGGATTTTATAGACTAGAATACTCTGATGGGTTGACATTTCCTCTTCCAGGGAAACTTTCCAACCCAGGGATAAGACCTGAATCTCTTACATCTCCTGAATTGGCTGGCAGATTCTTCACCACTAGCAATGTGGAAGCAGGGTGAAATTCAATTCCGTCTGGAGACTGGAAGTAAGTTCTTTCCCTTGCTTTCTCCAGCTTCTAGAGGGCACCTGCATCTTTGGGTCTGAGGCCCCTTCCTCACGTCAACCTAACCTCTGTTTCTATCGTCTCCTTCTCTGACTCCAACCCTCCTGTCCCTCTTTTATAAGGACCTTTGTAATTATATTAGGCTCACCTGGATAACCCAGGATAATTTCTATCCCAAGATCCTTAATCTTAATCACATCTGCAATGTCCCTTTTTGCCATGGAAAATGACACATTCGCAGGTCCTGGAGATTAGGACATGGGCGCCTCTAGGGACATTCCTCTTTTGCTCACAAAGGTTTGGACAGAAATGGACCAAAGAGATGGAGCAGATGGACCATGAGTTTTAAGTAGATGACACCACACCATCTCTACATGTTCGCACTGGTAGTCCAGCGAGGGTCAGGGACAGAGGGACAGAGGGGGAGGGGTCAACCAAGAAGGGGCTGCAGATGAAGAGCTGACCAAAGAGGCCTCCAACTTGACGTCGAACAAAGCAGATCATATGTGGGTGGAGAGAAGCTAAAGAGGTTACAGGAGCAGAGAAGGACAGGAAGCGAGGGGCCGGAGGCTCAGACAGCCATCCACAAGGATGGTGATCAGCAGAAGAGCCCAGGCTGGGCCCAGATGCCCTTCCCCTAGGATGTAGGATGTGATCCCTGGGGCTGTGGGTGTCAGCGATGAAGCTGGGAGAAGGCAGAACTGCCCGGGGAGGTGGCTACATGACTGTTAGGGGAAGAGAGGTTTGGAGGCAGGGGTGGGGCCAGGAGAATGGGACTTCTCATGTGGCAGGTGTAAATAAATAAATAAACGAGAATAAACTGCCCCTACTGGAGAGGACTTCTGGGGAAGGAAAGCCTCTGGGGAGGGGTCTCAGCTACCTGACTAGGACACGGGAGGAGGAGAGGCAAGGGTGAGGTGATGGGGGCCTGAGCCACAGAGTGGAGATGGGGTAGAAAGAGAGGGAAAAAGGAGACAGGCTGTGAAATGCCCCTGTCTGCAGGGCCCTGCCAGCAGGAGGTGGGTCTGTCTTTGGACTCTTCGCTCTTTCTTTTCACGGGGAAAGGGAAAGACTCTCCATAGGGGGAGGGGAGGGTTGGCAGAAAGAGAACTGAACAGAAAGTCAGGACATATGATTCCAACAGGGCTTCCAGGGAACCCTGGGGTCTGCCCCAGTGTCTCCTGGTATTTACACCCGATGTCAGCTCTGCGTCCAGTGTTGCTCCTGCGTCCTGCTTATCTCTTAAACACATCCCCACTCCATCTCTCCCTCAATGGGACGACTTAAATGGCCTTGGCAGTCCTTGAGGTTTGGGTTCCCATCGGGCTGTGAGTTTCTGAGCAACTGAGACCACATCTGTTCACCTTTGCCAACTCTGAGCCAAAAGGTGATCATAATATGCAGTGAATGAATGAATAAATGAACAAGCGCATGAATCGGTGAGGAAATGAAGGAAGAGGACCACAGCAGCTGATTGTAAGTAGAGGGAAGAAGGGAGGAATAGGAGAGGAGGGAGGCAGAGGGGCCGCACCATCAGCTTCATGGTAGCTGTGCCTCGATTTCCTCATCTGTACTAAGAGGACATCACTGGTACCCAATGCACAGGACTGACACAGAGCCTGGGGGTAGTACGTGCTTGCAAAGGAGCGGCTGTGATGTGATGCAAGTGTTGAAAGATCACACACTGGAGCTGGTTTGGGAGATTGCGTTGTAAAATGAAGGCAGCAAGAGACTCAAGCAAACAGAAATGTCTAAAGTCAACAGGATAGACGGCAACAAGGTAAATCGAACCACTGCAACCCAAGGTCTGTGTTGGGCAAGCTGGGAGAGCCCTATTGCTCTCTGTTATCTGAGACACCCACGCGGGGCTTATACTTCTGAAAAACAAGTCCCAAAGTCCTTCTCAGCCTCCTGCACATCCGGCCTTCCCTGTGACGCCCAGGAGGACCTTTGCCAGCCCCAACTCTCTTCCTCGCCCAGAGAGGGTTGCTGATACCAAGTCTTGGGGAAGAAGGGAAATAAGATGGGCCTGGGGCGGGTGTGGTGTCACTGCCAGAAAACAAGCGTGTGCTTTCCAGGGTGTCAGCCAGGGTTGTGGAAAGGAGAAGAGAGATAAATGAAAGGAATTCCTTATTCCCAAAATGTGAACATCCACAAGGAAATACTTATTAAACAGGACAGGGGTTGAGCCTCATAAAAGGTGAAAGTCCACAAAGGCCAAACATTCAAAGGGATAAAGTTAAAATAAAGTGTGTAAAAAATAGTGACAATAAAAACATTCCTTTTATTCATTTTAACAAGTAGGGGATGGAGCAACAGCTGGGTGTTCTGTTACTTCTATTAATAGTAACTGTAATCAAGATTGCCGGGAGAAATATCAATAACCTCAGATATGCAGATGACACCATCCTTATGGCAGAAAGTGAAGAGGAACTAAAAAGCCTCTTGATGAAAGTGAAAGTGGAGAGTGAAAAAGTTGGCTTAAAGCTCAACACTCAGAAAACGAAGATCATGGCATCCGGTCCCGTTACTTCATGGGAAATAGATGGGGAAACAGTGGGAACAGTGTCAGACTTTATTTTTCTGGGCTCCAAAATCACTGCAGATGGTGATTGCAGCCATGAAATTAAAAGACGCTTACTCCTTGGAAGGAAAGTTATGACCAACCTAGATAGCATATTGAAAAGCAGAGACATTCCTTTGCCAACAAAGGTCCGTCTAGACAAGGCTGTGGTTTTTCCTGTGGTCATGTATGGATGTAAGAGTTGGACTGTGAAGAAGGCTGAGCGCCGAAGAATTGATGCTTTTGAACTGTGGTGTTGGAGAAGACTCTTGAGAGTCCCTTGGACTGAAAGCAGATCCAACCAGTCCATTCTGAAGGAGATCAGCCCTGGGATTTCTTTGGAAGGAATGATGCTAAAGCTGAAACTCCAGTACCTTGGCCACCTCATGCAAAGAGTTGACTCATTGGAAAAGACTCTGA
Source organism: Bison bison bison (assembly GCF_000754665.1). Classification (NCBI taxonomy): domain Eukaryota; kingdom Metazoa; phylum Chordata; class Mammalia; order Artiodactyla; family Bovidae; genus Bison; species Bison bison. The sequence continues at coordinate 7,506,751 of NW_011494633.1, read as the reverse complement.
TGCTGGGAGGGATTGGGGGCAGGAGGAGAAGGGGACGACAGAGGATGAGATTGCCGGATGGCATCACTGACTCGATGGACGTGAGTCTGAGTGAACTCCGGGAGTTGGTGATGGACAGGGAGGCCTGGTGTGCTGCGATTCATGGGGTCACAAAGAGTCGGACACGACTGAGCGACTGAACTGAACTGAACTGATTGTCACTTGAAATGCAAAGAGTTGCCCTCTTTTTCTCCAGGTAAGGGTGGAGACTCAAATTAAAAGCTGTGAATAGGTCAGATAGTTTCAGAAAAAGCAAGAATTGAACCACACACACAGAAAGTAGCCATGGACATTGGGCACAGAAGGAAAGAAGGTCCCCAAGGGTGTTGCAAGCTGGTAGAGCTGCGAGATGCCAGGATGAAGTGAACTCATCCTGATGATGCAAACTCGGTCCATCTCCTGGAATCAAAAACCTGGACCACACAACTAACCCTGCTAATGTAAATGAGCTATGAGAAGACGGACGTGGCACCAGGCTTGCTAATAGAGCAGGCCTGTCAAACATCCCAACAGCTTCCCTACATTTAAGCCTCATGACAATCATATGAACAAGAGAGATTCTAAGTATGCCCATTTAACAGAGGAGGGAACTGAGGCTCAGAGAGCTGAAATGAGCTCCTCCTCTAAGTCCAGGTTCCCTGGCTCCAACCACCCCTCACCCAACTTGGCCCTCTGCCCCTCACAGGTGCTCAGAAAGATGTAATTGCCCATGGCCCTCTGACCTAAGGAAGCAAAATGAGCCCAGCCCCCAGGAAGGGGATTGGTGGCCTTTAGGCAGAAGCTTGAATCTGAAGAGGTGTCCCTGGGCAAACGCGCTAGCCCCTCCCTCCAAATCTTTCTCCTGCTCAGATCCTGGGATTCATCTGAAAGGTTTTCCAGGCTCAGAATATCAAAGATAAAATGTGTTTGGCATTGACTTAGGGCCCATCTCTGCCTGAGACTGCCCTCGGTCTTGTGTGTTATCATTACACTGGCTCTTCACAGTTCTGGTAGCAGTGGTCATTCTTATTCCCCAACTCACAGAAGAGGAAATGGGGGTGCAGAGAGGTTAATTAGCTAAGATCTCATCAGAGAGTGGTGGAGTAAAGGCTTAAATCCAGGTGCTCAGCCCCCGAGCCCATGCCTGAGCCACTGAGCCACAGTGCCCCCTGAAGAAGGGAGCCGGTGCCTGGAAGGGGGCTCCCATAGTGAGTATCGGGGGTACATTGATGTGTCTGTGTGTGTGCCTGGGGCAGTCAGTGTAGGCTAGGTCCCACACTCTCTGGGAAACTGCCAACAGATGTAGCATCCCTGAAGTGCTCCATCACTCTCTGGAACAAGCAGGGCCTCTGGTCCTTCATCTACTTGATCTATACTCCTCCCCTCACTCCCTTCCTGCTGCAGACTGCACATTTCACTGTCATCTTTCTTTCCATCCCTCTCCCATATCTAGGCAGGATTATGGTGGGGACAGGGTCTCCCCAGAGACTGCCGATTCGCAGCCATCCCACAGCATCTTTCTAGGATACACTCATTCCCAGAGAATCAGTCTGGATACAACAATCAACAGTTCCAGAAGTAACCTAGTGGACTTTCTCCAGTTTGGCTTCTGATTTGTGATTGGAGAATGGCCACTGGGTGGATCCACCCCAGGCATTCTGTGCTTGCCCATTTTCCCGGATCATCCCACCCCTCATTCCCAGGATGCACGTCCAGAGGAGCTCTCTGCAGTGTGAAATACTAGAGAAGTGGGCAGTGGGAGGATGGGGAGACGAGGAAGGGCTGAGCATGGAGCCCTGGACTCAAAAGGAACAGGTCCCAACCCAGAGCCCCTCACTTTCTTCCAGGCCCTGCCTCACGCCCTTTCTTCAATCCTCCTCCAAGTGCCCCAGTCCCCCCGATGTCTTACATCCCTTCTTCCTGCAGCCAGTGTCTGTGACACACCCTCCCCCCTGAACACAGCCCATCTCAGTCTCTGCAGGGCTCCCTGTGTGCATTTCAGAGGTGGCTCAGGCCGCCTCCCTCCATAGGTGGCCCTGGAAACCTGCCAAGACGTTGATGCCCGGCTCTGGGCCCAAAGGAGACACCTGTCATCCCCTTTAATCTGCTCTGCCAGGTGCAACCAGCCCGCTTACAGAAGCTCAAAGGCACTGGGTGATTCATCCTGGGTCACACGGCCAGACAGAGCAGGGCAACAGGTGACCCACAGGACTACCGCCTGGGCTGGGACGGGCTTTCTGGCATCTGCCTGGCTCCTGGCAGCTTTGTGCAAGGCAGCTTCCTGCCCAGGGTCCCCACCCCTCCCAGACCTGCTGCCTGAACCACCCAGAAGCTCCTTCCTCCTGCGCTGGCAGAGCCTGGGCACCGCGCTCAGGGCATACACGGCCTCCAGGAGCTCCAGGGGAGGAGGAGTTCCTTCTGCCACAAGAACCTGGCATTGAAGGTAAGGGGGATGGGGGGGCACCTTCCCACCTGCCCCAGACCACCAGGCTGAGAAGCACTAAGTGTGGCAACAGCCTGGACACTTGCCGACGCCCACTGAGTGCGAGAGCTGAGAGGGGCAGCCAGGCGTCGGGGGAGGCCATTTCACAGATGGGGAAACTGAGGCACGGGGAGGGGAACAAATGTCCAGGAGGTACAGAGGGCAGACCTTGTTTCATCACACCCTGGGTCTTCAAGCTATGGGTGAGTGCAGAGCCCTGGGTAAGAAACCCCTTCAGCCAGCTCAGGGGAAGAGTCAGTGTTCTGAAGCCAGCTTGTAGAATCGGAGAGTCCAGAGAGACGGGAGCGGAGAGTACTTCCCTCCCTGAGCTCGTTTCTGCTCCTATGTAGGGGGTGGTACACACTCCCCTCACAGGGACACTGAGAGGACTCAGTAAGGGAAGCCTGGAGGGAAGCTCCTGGAACGCTCCCCTCATCCTTAGACCACCCACCTAGAATCACACCAGGGAGATCCACGGGCACAGGGCTCAGCATGTGCCCCCGATGCTGGGCTCTGAGCTCTGAAACTGCTGCATTTAATCCTCGCAGCAGCCCAGCGAGGTACGAACTGTCACATCCCCATTTTACAGATGGGGAAATTGAGGCATGAAGCGCTTAAATGACTCCCCTGAGATGTCACAGCCAGTGAGTGGGGATGCTGGGTTCCCTGGTCTAAACCTGTGTGCTAGAGGAACCTACAGGCTATTCGCCAGGCACAGTCCCATAGCTGGGGCCAGGGGATGAGGGGTGGACAAAGACACATTTGTCCACTGACTCAACAAATACAGAGTGTACATGGTGTGCCAAGGGAGTGTAGGGCGGTGCACACAGCGTGATGCCAACTGCCTTAGGCTTCTAAATGGACTCTAACCCACTGAAAAGCCCAAGGCGGCTGGCATCACACTGTGCACCGCCCCAGTAGGGCCCTACTGGCCTCAATCCCACACTACCACCCTGGCCACCACCAGTGCCCCCAAAAGCCTGCCGAAGCTCCTGGATGGGGCCACAGGTCCCAGGAAAATTCAGGCAGCCTGTGGATTGAGTTAGCTGGCCGGAAGCCAGGTCCAGCGGAAACAGAAACAGGCCTGAGGCTGGCCAGGAATTGCACCTCCTCCTACCTGGAGAAGCTTGGTGAGCAGGTGTGAGCAGAGAGCTGTGCAGATCAAAATCAAGAGCCTAGTGTATGCCCGGTGCTTTACGTAAGTGATTTCCATATCCCTAACAATGAGCTGGAAGTGGGACCTCCAAGGCCTTAGGATGCAAATGAAACTACCCCATGTTTCAGAGAGATGGACCAGCTTGCCTGAGGCCACACAACTCTTTGTAGATTTACTCTCTGACCCCGGGCCTGTGCCCTCGCCACCCTATCATCCTTAGGTAGCTGTGTCAACTGCAGTCAGGACCCATTTTCTTTCCAGGGAAGGCAAGAGAGGTTTTGTGTCTGCTTGGTGACTTTAGGTAGATGACCAGTTTCTCTATCTGCCAGCTGAGCTCTACCCCTTGCATCTTCAGCAGTGGGCCTTTTTGTTTGTTTATTTGTTTTTGGGCTGCGCTGGATCTTTGTTGCTGCTTCCTCTAGTTCTGGCAAGGGGGCTACTCTAGTTGCTGTGCACGGCCTTCCCATTGCAGTGGCTTCTCTGGTTATGGGTCACAGGCTCTAGGGCACAGGCTCCAGCAGTTGCTGTATGGGGTTAGTTGCCCCACAGCATATGGAATCTCCCCTGACCAGGGATCGAACCCACGTCCCCTGCACTGGCAGGCAGATTCTTAATCACTGGACTACCAGGGAAGTCCCAGCAGTGGGCCTTTCAAGGTGGCTCCATAAATGGTAGCTCTTGCTACCGATTAAGCAGCAACTGAGAGCTCCCCAGTGGATTGAAGGCCAGCAAAAGGCATGCCGTCCCCCAGAATGTCGGCATCAGTGCCACCCCAGCTTGGACGCAGGATGCTGCGGTTTATGAGCTGGGCACAAAGATTCTCTCAGGGATATGGTGCACAGGGCTGCGTGCCGCCCAGAAGGAGCACTGATGGATGGCGTGAGCAGGCAGTTCAGTGTCCAGCTGATGGACTTAGTCCTTATTTGTTCCTCTGATAACTGGGCTGACCTTGGTTAATGTTTACCAGCAGCCTCCCCCTTCGCCCCTCTGGGTCCAGTGCTTAAATACGGGGAAGGACAGGGCTCTGTCTCCTCGGCCTCAGTCACCAGCCCTGACCTAGGACAGTGAATCGTAAGTATGCCTTCCACTGGCCAGAGGCCTCCAGGACCCTGCACTCCCCGGGCAAGCCTTGGGGATGCAAGGAGGATGGAGCAGGCTGGAGCCGGGCCACCTGTTGTCATAGTAACAGCAGCCCTAGGGGTCCTTTCCTGCTCCCCAAGCCTGTCCAGGGCCTCCCCAATTCCTCCCGGTGACTAAAGTGGCCCTCTGCGAGCGGAAGTGGAAGTAAGGGGGTGGGGGCTGGCTTTGGCATCCAGCGACCTAGGAGGGAGTATGTATGTTTCTGCTGGCACAGCTCCTGTATCTTTCCCGTTGGTGGTCTTCTGTAGGTCTCGCTGCCTCTGCATTTGCTCGGGTGTGTATCTTTTCTTGCTTCTACAAATGAGAATGATAAAGGCTCAGGGAGGGACAGTGAGTAGCCCAGGTTCACAGAGCAACCTGGTAGGGAAGCCAGGTCGGACCAGAAGCTCTGAGTTTCAGCTGTTCATCATGCCTCCATTCTCTGCAGCAGTGCCCAGAACAGAACCACACCAGGTCTCAGCCTGGAGTTACAGAAGTGGGCCCCTCTGTGCACAGCGGGCCCCTGGCCATCCTTGTGTGCCACGGAAGATGGGGAGCTGAGGAGGGCACTATCCTGGGGGGTGGGCTTTGAGCTGTATTCCTGAGCCCCCACTCTGCACAGGCAGCCTCTATTTAAGCCTCATGGCAATCCTCTGAGGTAGTTACTGTGGCGTTCCCATTTTACAGATGAAGACTTCTGGGACAGGGAGGTTCATCCCTTGCTCCCAGTTACACCATCTAGGATTCAAGCTTAGGCTGAATCCCCTCCAGAATCCCCGCTTCTGCCCTCATGCCCACTGCACAATCATCCCTTCAGGTCTCAGGCACCAGCTGGGGAATGGGAAGCCTGGTCTGGCTTTGAGTCACCTCTGATGCTGGGTGACCTTAGACAGTTGCTCATCCTCTCTGCCCTTTTGGGCAAAGCATAGATAACCTTGGCCCTCCTGCCCCTACCCCAACTCCCACTAGCTTTGATCTCTGGACTTTAGGAAGGATATGATTTTTCCATCACTGGTGTTTGGAGATGGAGTACAAAAATGACCCAGGCCAAGGCAACCAGACTCTTTTAGAGGATCCTAAAAGAGCCACAGTGTCAATAACAACTGATGCCTCCTGAGAACTGACAGTGTGCCAGGAATTTCTTGGCACTTTGCACCTATTTCTTTTGCATAATTGTCTTTTAGGGGAAGTACACCCATATCATCACTGGGAAACTGAGGTTCAGAGAGGTTGAGTAACTAGTCCAAGGTCACAGAACTGATAGCAAATTGAGCGTGGGCGTCCTGGCCTCATAGCCTCTAATCTTAGCCACAAAGTGACGCTGCCTCTCTTTGTTCAGCCAGGCCACCTCTGAGGTTTTCTGTTCTGAGGCCTCTACCTTCAGCTTTGTATACAGAGAAGGGCTAAATGCCAAATTCAGGAATCAAAACACCCAGGATTAAATTCGGTCTTGTAGAGACTTCCCTGGTGGTTCAGTGATTAAGACTCCCCACTTCCACTGCAGGAAGCACAGGTTTGATTCCTGGTCAGGGAACTAAGATCCCACATGCTGCACACACAAAAAATTAGTTCTGTAAGCCGCCAGTTCAGTTCTGTGATTTTCAGTAATTTATTTTATTTCCACAGCCACTGATTTCTCCATCTATATTGTTGTTCAGTGGCTCAGGCATGTCCCACTCTTTTGGATTCCGTAGGCTGCAGCACCCCAGGCTTCCCTGTCTTTCACCATCTCCTGGACTTTGCTCAAACTCATGTCCATTGAGTTGGTGATGCCACCCAACCATTTCCTCCTCTGTCACCCTTGTCTCCTCCTAGCCTCAATCTTTCAGCATCAGGGTCTTTCCCAGTCAGTCAGTTCTCTGCACCAGGTGACCAAAGTATTGGAACTTCAGCTTCAGCATCAGTCCTTCCAATGAATACTTAGGACTGATTTCCTTTAGGATGGACTCGTTCGATCTCCTTGCTGTCTCCATCTATAAAATGGGGCTAATAATAACTCCCACCTCTCAGGGTAAGCTCTGAGGGAAGATGAGACAGTACATGGATGCCTGCTATTCACGAAGTGAAAAGAGGAGGAGGATGCTCACGCTGACATTTGCTAAGAATAGGGTCTGGCAGCTAATAGTCAATGAATAAAGACCTGGAGAATTGAACTGAACATTTTCTAAACTCAGAGGCCATTCTGTGCAGAGCAGGGTTCCCCTCTCTGGTCCTGAGCAGTGTGGCTAACTGGCCTGGAAGAAATCTGCCAGCTCTCTAGCTTGAACCCTCCCTGTGCACAGGTAGGGCTTCCACACCTGCTAGATGCCCACCCACTCATAACCTTATCCATTCTTCACATCTGCCTTGCAAGAGATTCTTTTCTCCACTTACAGGAAGGCGAGGCTCGAAGAAGTGCAATCACTTGCCCAAGGCCACTTACCTGTACGTGGCAGGGCTGAGTCACCCTGGGCTTTACCCAGGTGTCGATAGGCTGTGACCTTAGGTCACAGTCACTTCCCTAGACCCCACTGGGTCGCTCTTGATCACCGTTTTATGTCCTGGGGGAAAGAAATGGCATGAGATTAGGCAAAGGGACAGCTGATTCATTGTCCCCGACCTACCCCAGACTCCGGAAGTGTCATTGTGACATCTTCATTCTGCTGATTTGAAGTTTGGTCCCTGTACCTCTGGGCACTTCGCGGTTTCCTCTCTCATCTCTGGTCAGCTCCCCAGCACTAGGATTTGGGGATTAGGGGGAAGGGACTTCCTTGGATAAAAGGGAGAGGAGAGAGAGGTCTTGGGCCCCCGAAGTTCTAAGGAACAGACTGGGAGGCAAAAGGAAGCCAACAGAGTCTCAAGACTGACGTCACAGTGTTCGGGACCTAATTCTGACACTCACTGAATTGACCTGGAGACACACTGTCCTGTCTATAGTTCGAGAGGTGGGGAAACCAAGCCCTGCTCCAGCCAGCTTTATCCCTGATTCACTGCATGGCCTTGGCAAGGCTCTGACCCCTTCCTGGCCTCAGACCATTTACTGTAAGACGAGGAAGCCAAAGGAGGTGATGTAACCCCCAGGCAGAAGGATGGGGTGGGGGCAGGGAGGTGCTCACCCCAGCTGTAGCCCCTCTTCCCCTCAGCCGCATGTCAGCCTTGTTACCTTCTTAAGGTCAACATCCCTCTTGGCAGGAGGGCACCTCGCCCTGTAACCCCATGGGAAGTTTCAGTCCATCTTGTTCCACCAAACCCAGATACCCCTCTAATTAAAATTCCAGCATTGGTACACAGGGACCTCATTTAGGTTCCCCCTTAACCTCAGTCTATACAGCTGGGCAGAGTGAGGCCCCAAAACAAGTAAATGCTTACCTAAGGCCAAGTGGACAGAGGTGGCCCTGTGTGGACGAGAAGCCACAGCCTCTGGCTCTGAGGCCAACTGGCATATGTAGTGTCCCCCCGGTGCAGAGTTCAAATCCCTCATCATCTCTGAGCCTCACCAAGATGGGGAATTTCCATCAACCGTGAAGGACCACACCAAAATCCGGTGGGGAGGTAGCGAGAAGTGCAAGGGCGATGGAAATATACAGAATTAATCTCAGCATCATCTTCAGCTCTAAAACCACTGGCTAGTTTACGAAAAATATAAACAGGTCTTACATAATCTGTGGTCTCTATTTGGGTTATTTAGAGGCCTGAAGTCCAGAAAAAAAAAAAAAGGTAATGGAAAGAAACCAGTTTTGGACTTCATCTTGTTGTTTATTGGAAAGAAACTTTAAGTCCAAGGGGGTAAGTAAAACCCAGCATTCCTTGTTTCCAACTGTTTCCATATGCCAAGTTCAAGAGCTCCTTTGTCTTTGTATTTTATTAAAATGATGTTTTAGTTATGTGACTAATACCAATAGCCAGCTCTGTGGCTGCAGGCACACCCTCTCCTCTGCTTGGAACTCAGTTCCCTTATCTGGGAAGAGAGCAGGTGGTACTTAGGAGACCTCGGCGTGGTGGCCCAAGGCAGGGGTCTGTGTGGAGTGGAGGGAGCTCTGTGGGGCAGAGCTGGTCCTGTGTTGCTGCAGGAGACGCTGACTTTAATGATCACTAGATGGAGCCTGACCTTGCTGGGCCACCCACAGGCCTTGCCATTCTCTGCTGTCTCCTCCGACCAGCCATGGAGCTCATCTTCCTCTCGTCATCCTCTGAGGGCTTCTGCTTGCCCATCTACCAGGCTCTCCTTCAAGCCATCTTCTCTCTTAGGTGCTTTCAACGTAAGGTGTGGAGTCTAGACTTAGTGAAGATCTTACTTTCAAAGATCCCCCAAATCTGACTTTCTACCTGTGACAAAGTGAGGACCAGAGAGACTAAGCAACTCATCCAAGGTCACACAGCTGGTGGTGGCAGAGACCTAGATTAGAAGCCAGGTCTGTCTGAAAACGAAAAGATGCTTTTCCAACTCTTACCCACCCCACCCCGCCCCCCACCCACACAGAGACAAATTCCACTTGGCTGGAGGAGCCAGGACCTTCAGCACCCACAAGCATGTTGAGCAGAGCTGGGACAGAGGCAAGCAGGGTGGGTGGCAAAGCTAACCGTCAGCACAGTCCTGTGACTGAGGCCACAGACTCACTGTGAGGGCAGCCCTCCAGCTCAGGAACATCCACTAGGGGCTGAGGTTCACTGTGTGTTGGGGTACCGCCCCCCGCCCCAGCTGGGTTTCCTTACAGCTCTTCTGTGTGTCATTGAACCAAGATCCCTCCCACTCTGGGCTGTCACCTCTCTGTCCATTAGGTAACAGATTTCAGTGGAAGTCCTCCTAGGGCTGTTCCCGATCCAATCATCCCTGAGTCCAATTCCACCCACCTCCTGGGTCATTGTCCACTTCCTGTCCCTCAGTTTCCTCTTCCCAAAATAAGGGCAGCAGCACTTACACCTTGGGGTCATTATGGATATTAGTGGGGCCATCGAGAGCGTGGACTCCAGACCCAGATGACCTGGGAGTGTGATTCTGATTCTGCTACTTGTCTGTCCTGAAACCTTGGACAAGTGACTTAACCTCTAGGAGCCTGGTCTCATCTGTAAGCCCAGGGGTGTCGCATGACCTACGTCAGAGGCCTGTTACCAGAGCATGGTGAGATAAGACAGTAAAGAGCTTAGGATGGAATTTGGCATGCAATAAGCACCATCAAGTCCCTGCCATTGTTCTGAGTCTTTCAGTGACGCTGACATAGAAGAATGTTAGTCATATAGATCCTCGATAAACTGGTTGCTTTGACCTGGCATCAGTCAGTGGCCAAGGGACTCACTGTATGGTCTGATCCAGGCATGGTACCCTTCTCTCTTGCAGGATAATGGCACTCTCCATCACGCGGGGCCTTCTGCTGCTGGCAGCCCTGTGCTGCCTGGCCCCCATCTCCCTGGCTGGAGTTCTCCAAGGACACGCTGTCCAAGAGACAGATGATACATCCCACCAGGAAGCAGCGTGCCACAAGATTGCCCCCAACCTGGCCAACTTTGCCTTCAGCATATACCACCATTTGGCCCATCAGTCCAACACCAGCAACATCTTCTTCTCCCCCGTGAGCATCGCTTCAGCCTTTGCGATGCTCTCCCTGGGAGCCAAGGGCAACACTCACACTGAGATCCTGAAGGGCCTGGGTTTCAACCTCACTGAGCTCGCAGAGGCTGAGATCCACAAAGGCTTTCAGCATCTTCTCCACACCCTGAACCAGCCAAACCACCAGCTGCAACTGACCACTGGCAATGGTCTGTTCATCAATGAGAGTGCAAAGCTAGTGGATACGTTTTTGGAGGATGTCAAGAACCTGTATCACTCCGAAGCCTTCTCCATCAACTTCAGGGATGCTGAGGAGGCCAAGAAGAAGATCAACGATTATGTAGAGAAGGGAAGCCATGGAAAAATTGTGGATTTGGTAAAGGTTCTTGACCCAAACACAGTTTTTGCTCTGGTGAATTACATTTCCTTTAAAGGTAAGGTTGCGTAACCAGTCTGAGCTTTTTCACACAGAAATACCCCCAAAATATTCTCCAACACTCAGTTCTTAACTTTCCTGGCAGCACAGAATGGGATATAGCCGTGCCTCTCTGCATGTGTTATTCAATTTTCCACACATGACCACTAAAACGTCCTGTATTCACATAGGGTTAGGGAATTATGGATTAAACAAAGTACCTTCATCTCTGCAGGACTTTTCAGAGCCCTAAGTGTCCTAACATGCATTGCAAATTCCTACCTTGGAGAGGTGTATGATATGCAGTGCCTCCCAAAATAGAGTCAGAAAAACAAATCCCGAACCACACTTCTGACAACTGCAGTGCAGAGAAAGTAGTGACACCTTTGGAGTCAGGAAGACCAAGATTTAAATTCTTCCTCTACCACATGAGACTCCACGAAATTGAAATTCTGGATCCTATACCAGCCTTGCATTATTCTCCCCCAAAGTCTTTTCTGTAGACTGCTGGTTCACTTTAGACCCATTTTACAGATGGTAAAACTGAGGTTTGGGGCTTCCCAGGTGGCTCAGGGGTAAAGAATCCCCCTGCCAATGCAGAAGCACAGGAGATGCGGGTTTGATCCCTGGGTCAGGAAGCTCCCTTGAAGTAGGAAATGGCAAACCCCTCTAGTATTCTTGCCTGGGAAATCCCATGGACAGAGGAGCCTGGTGAGCTACAGTCCATGGGGTCGCAAAGCGTCGGACACAAGCACACACGCAAACCTGAGGCTCAGAGAGAAGTACCTCACCAGGAGGCTCAGGGCTCCTTTATTTCCCCACTGTTACTAAACCTTCTCCCACCCTTGGCTGATGTCCGCTGTCTCTTCTCTCCAGGAAAATGGGAGAAGCCCTTCGAGATGAAGCACACCACAGAGAGGGACTTCCATGTGGACGAGCAAACCACTGTGAAGGTGCCCATGATGAACCGCCTGGGCATGTTTGACCTCCACTACTGCGACAAGCTCGCCAGCTGGGTGCTGCTGTTGGACTACGTGGGCAACGTCACCGCCTGCTTCATCCTGCCCGACCTGGGGAAACTGCAGCAGCTGGAGGACAAGCTCAACAACGAACTCCTCGCCAAGTTCCTGGAAAAGAAATATGCAAGGTGATCTCCCAGACAGACCGACCTGGGAGCTGCCACATCTGGTTCAGTCAGAGGGTGGGGGGATAGACCCACCGACCACGGCCATGACCGCTGTGTGTCTGCTTCCAACAGAGGCCAGAATGCATGCACGTGGTACCAGGCAGACTCCATGGGAGGGCTGGTGCCCAGGGGTGAGGAGTGAAAGTCCTGTCCTTGAGGACGTCCTCCCCAGCCTGGAAACTGCCCGTTCCTGGTGCACAGGGAAAGCAATGTCAAATTCATGTTGTTGGCAAACCCAGAAAGAAGAGGATGGACTTTTTGGCAAAGGTGGCAGTTGAATGTAGATTACAGGATAGAGTGTGGATTACAGGCTAAAAAGTCCACGGCAGGATGGGGGCGGGGGAGGGGAGGATAATGCTGAAAAAGCCAACGCCCAGAGCAGGAAACTCCAGCACCTGTTTGAGGCTGGTTCTGATTCCTCTGTCATTAGATGAGTGTGGTTCGACCAGGTCCCCATCATGCACTCCATATCAGTACCTGTCTCTGTGTTTGTAGATATGCCCAGGCCCGGATGAGCAATTTTATCATGTGTAACATAAAACAAAGATGAAAATACAGAAAAGTACTCCTCACGCCCTCTACAGACATCACTCAGGACCTACCACCACACCCCACAGTCCCCTGGGATCCTGGCCCTGGGGGAGTCCCAGTCTAGCGGGTGTGATGAAACCCTACAGGGAAGTAGTGAGTACAGTCCTTCCAGAAGACACCCCAGATCTCCAGGAGGCCTTCTCAGAGGAGGTAGCCCTTGAGAGGCTCTGCAGGACAAGAGGATGGCCCTGATTCTAATATCCTCTGACCCTGGGCATAGAGGAACTAAAAGTGGAATAAACCAAAGTGTGAGAGCAGGGGGAGAGGGCACCAACTGGAAAGAACAACCGGAAAAGGAAGCTCTTTCAACTCTGTGACTTTTTTTTTTTTCCACGACAGTTCTGCCAATTTACATTTGCCCAAACTGTCCATTTCTGAAACGTACGATCTGAAAAGTGTCCTGGGCGATGTGGGCATCACCGAGGTCTTCAGCGATAGGGCTGACCTCTCAGGGATCACCAAGGAACAGCCTCTGAAGGTGTCCAAGGTGAGTGTGTCCCTGACGTCTGTAGGTCAGAATGCATGCGGGGCCACAGCTCTGGGGCGAGGCTGAGGAAGGGGCAGAGGGATGCAGGCACGCCAGCAGACCAAGGCCCCTGAGGAATGCCATCGCTCCACAACGACGGCAGTGTGGTCAGCTGACAGAGGGGAGGAGGTGGCCTCAGGTGCTTGGAAGTTGTGGCACTTACTCTCCGTCTCATCCTTGTCCAGGGACTTCCCTTTTTTGGGCCCCTATAACCCCCTACTTACAGAGAGAGACTTAGGCTCGGGGATTGCCAAGACCTTTTGGCCCCTGCATCTGAGACTCCGGGAACTACTGGCGAATCACCGAGTCAGTGATTTCAACCAAAGATGCCGTTTATTCAGGGGAATTACAGGTGCCCAAGAAAACAACTGCGGTTCAGTGTTTGTGAACGGAGTACTTGGGTGGGGACAAGGCACATGAAAGCACCCCTCAAAGTCCTGCTCCCCAAGGAGCTTAGTATCTGGTTCCACAAAAAAGAGGGGAGCCAAGGAAACAGAAGGCAGGAAAATCTCTCCCCCGAGGTGATGGGTTGTTTCCCAGGAAGGCTGGGGAGGAAGAGGCTGGGGTACCCTCGTGGATCAGACAGAGGCCTTGCGAGCATCCCTCGTGTGTCCCCTGCAGGGCCAGGTCGTGGATCAGACAGAGGCCTTGCGAGCATCCCTCGTGTGTCCCCTGCAGGGCCAGGTAGACAGCGATGGGGAAAGACAGGAGGCGAGGAGAGAGGCCAGAGGGTGCCCCACCCTGGGCGAGGCGCTCCTCCCTGCCTGGCTCCCAGGCCTGGGTGGGGGCCTGTCTCCAGTCCCATGTGACCTCGTTGCTCTCCCGCCTTCCAGGCGCTCCACAAGGCTGCACTGACCATCGATGAGAAAGGGACAGAAGCTGTCGGGTCCACGTTTCTGGAAGCCATCCCCATGTCCCTTCCCCCAGACGTCGAGTTCAACAGACCCTTCCTCTGCATCCTCTACGACAGAAACACCAAGTCTCCCCTCTTCGTGGGAAAGGTGGTGAATCCCACCCAAGCCTAACTGCCTCTCGGAGCTCAGCCTTCCCCTCCCAGGCCAGGTCCCCCCACTCCCTCCATGGCATTAAAGGATGACTGACCTAGCCCGAGCTTGCGTGTGGCGTGTCAACCCTTCGTCCTCTTGCATCTGAGTCTTTCTTTGCATCCCCAGGATGTGTGTGGAATCTGGGCCATGGCCCTCCTTCATGTGTCCACTGCATTGAGATGCCTTAGCATTTACGCTGCCCAACCCCGTGCTCGGCCAGGCTGAAAGGTCGGCTGAATCCCACAGCTTCCTGCCTCTCCCCCAGTCACTACAGAAAAGCTCCAGGCTTTCCGGTCTCCTCTGGGGTCCCCAGGGGGAAACCCCACAGGCTCGGAATCCAGCCCATGGCCCCCACCTCCATCCAGCGTCCACCGGGTCCTCCTGCTCAGCCCCATCCCCACTGGTCTCACTGTGGCCCCCACTTAGAGCTCCTCATCTGCAGGCTGCCACTGCTTCCAGAGTCTTCAGCTCACACGGGGACACTGGGCTGCAGCGTCTCCAGCAGTAGAGATAGGAATCGGGTCCTCTCCTTGTCCCACATCATCACCTGAGCCAGGCTTGGACACTGACCGCTCACAGGTCTCTCCTGCCAAAGGCTCTGGTTGGTGTTTGCAGGGGCCCTTTCCCATGAGGCTGGACTGGGAACACATATTTCTGTCCTTGTCACTCCATCTCTGCGCCAGGACCCTCAAACATGCCATTCCTAGAGGCAGGTCTCATCTCCCCGGTGAAGAGAAGGTCCCAGTCTATATCACTTGTTCAAACTCCCCCAGGACGTCAGCCGCACCCCCCGCAAGATCACTTACCCTATGCCCTCTTGTAATCCCTAATCACCTGGCCAAGTTGCCCTGGATGGCTCTGGAAAGTCCTGACAATGATTCCGAAGTCACAGGAGGGGAAATAGAGCAGATCATCGACCCCCAGTCCCCCTGCCCCTGCCCTCCCTTAGCTAAGCTGTGTCAGGGGCCGTATTTCCACCAGTCTTGCTCCTGTGTTCCTGCCCCGGAGCCCTTCCTGTGGTCTCTGGCTGGAAACCACAGCTCCCAGGCCACAGTTAAAGGATGTCTCAGGAGCAGACCCTTTCACTGAGGGCCACATGGCTCCTTCCCACCCCCCAAGGCCCTGCAAGAGGGCTGCTGCAGTCAGAAGGCCTGGCTGGACCCCAGCCTGAAGGAGCCAGCTCCCCAGACTCTCATGGGAATACACTTGTCCCGGAGAAGTACTGCCCCATCCTACACACATCCAGTGATCACCATCTAGCTTCTCGTTGGGATGAGCGCAAAACTAAAGAACAGGCTTGAATCACATCAAATGTATACCATGCAAGTCAAAAGGGCCACATCTGTGCAATTTCACAGAATTGAACATAATGGATGAAGATCAGACCATTTCCCAAATAAGCCTCACATCTCTTGAGTTTTCTCTGCCTAGAGACCTCCAACTTCCACAAATTCAATTAATGACATGACTATCACCCAGCACCCAGAATGAGGCCAAACCTGAGGGTCTAAAGAACTTGGATCAAGTCCAGACTCTGCCACTTCCCGACTGTGTGATTTTAGCAGTCATCAAACCTCTCTCAATATCCTCCTCAAATCATATTTTGAGGTGCTGTGAGGTTCACATCAGAGTACTAAAACAGCTTTTTAAAGGACAACAGAGGAGGGCGCTGGTGTAAGGGACAAGGTTTGCTGACTCTGAGCTCCTTCGCTAAGCCTGGCTCCCTGGGAGGAGCCGTGCACACACTTTCCTGCTGAATCCTCACGGCAGTCCTGTGATGCTGAGAGTGGAGTTGCTCTGCTCTTCTGTGCGGCCCTGTGTGCAGATGAAGAAACTGAGGCTCAGAGAGGCTCGTCATCTCTTTCAAGGTCATGGCAAGTGGCAAAGTCAGCTTTAGAGGCTCTCCCTATTCCTCCAAACCCCACCACATCATACCAGATGGACTACACAGGACCTGTTCAGTCACTCAGTCCTGCCTGACTCTGCAACCCCATGGACTGCAGCACACCAGGCTTCCCTGTCCTTCACTATCTCTTGGAGTTTGCTAAAACTCATGTCCATTGCGTTGGTGATGCCATTCAACCATCTCATCCTCTGTCATCCCCTTCTCCTGCCCTCAATCTTTCCCAGCATCAGGGTCTTTTCCAATGAGTCAGCTCTTCGCATCAGGTGGCCAAAGGATTGGAGTTTCAGCTTCAGCATCAGTCCTTTCAATGAACACCCAGGACTGATCTCCTTTAGGATGGACTGGGTGGATATCCTTTTAGTCCAAGGGACTCTCAAGAGTCTTCTCCAACACCACAGTTCAAAAGCATCAATTCTTCAGCGCTCAGCCTTCTTCATAATCCAACTCTCACATCCATACATGACCACTGGAAAAACCGTAGCCTTGACTAGACGGACCTTTGTTGGCAAAGTAATGTCTCTGCATTTCAATATGCTCTCTGGGTTGGTCATAACTTTCCTTCCAAGGAGTAAGCGTCTTTTAATTTCATGGCTGCAATCACCGTCTGCAGTGATTTTGGAGCCCAGAAAAATAAAGTCAGCCACTGTTTCCACTGTTTCCCCATCTATTTGCCATGAAGGGATGGGACCGGATGCCATGATCTTAGTTTTCTGAATGTTGCGCTAAATTCCTCCTCAAACCATGAGGGGTGCTGGGGCCCATGGCACTTGCGTAGGATGCCTCTGCAAGGAAAAGAGCTCCGGGATCTGCTGGAATTCTTCCCACCAAAGGTTAAAGAGCTCACAGCTTTGAGCAAGCAATGTGGCATGCTTCCCAACACTGATGTTCTGGGAGAGTACAGGCTACTTGGAGTTCCTGAGAGTCCAGGGAATTCACCTAAGATACAGTCATTTCACAAAAAAAGTGGCCCGTCATTACATAAGTCTGGACTCTGGTTGACAGAGACCCAGTTCAAACTAGCTTAAAACCCCAGAGCAGATTTCACTGGTGCATATGGGAACCAACAAGGTCCACTCCCTGGGGGCAGGGGAAGGGGCACCTCCACGGGGCCAAAGGTCAGGGCAACCTTGTCACAGGGGGGACAGAAGTGTGCCGCAAGCCAAGCGGGATAGTCGTACGCCTCAGCGTTGCCTATTCTTTAGAGCTTTTAGATGTAATCACCGCCTAGTCTGATCCTCAGAATTGGTCCTTGAAGGATGCAGCTGGGACTCCTTGTCCCCAAGGTATAGATGGGGAAATGTGATCCAGCATGTTGGAAGACCTGCCCAGCACAGGCTTGAAGGCAGGTCCCTCCCTCTTCAGCTGGGGCTGCCCTACTGCCGTCTGTTCCCCAGTGCATCTCAGACCTTAGGAAGAATTCCAACCTGCCGGTCTATGCAGGGTCCAGCTCACTGCCCTAGCACCAGCTAAAACACAGCTGCTGGGGGTTCTAGACTGCTCTGCACCCCCAGGCAGGGACTCAGCTCTGCCATGAGACGGATGGGAGGGAAAGACACAAGCATGGGCTCAGACAGAGCCAACGTGGAAGGGACATTGACACCTCCCCATCAGTGGCAGGGGAAAAGAAAGTAAACCCATTAGATTTTCATCATAAATACATGAGCCTTTAAGGTTAAGTGCTAGATCTGCCCCCTCTGATGGGGTCATCTGAGCCTCATTCATAAAATGAAGATGAAAAGGATGCGTCTGCCTTCTCACACATGTGTGCTAGTCTAGAAATGGAGAATACTGATTACATGTTGATTTCCATTCCAGGAGATCTCCTGATCCTCTCCACAAGCCCATGGGGTGGGCATGAGCTCTATAAGAAAAAGCAAACCTTTTCTGGATATCTGTGCTCCCTGGGACAGGAGGAGACCCAGACCTCACCTTCAAAACATGCTGGTCTATGACTGTGGATAATGGGTGATGAATGAGGTTGTGACATTATGATTAATACAAATAAATATGTGTATTTCATCTTCATGCCAGTTCTGGCACAGAGATCCTAAAACCCTTGGATTTTCCTAACTGATGAGCGCCAGAAAGGTGTTTTTTGTTATATTAATAAGGTGACATTTGGAAAAACCCCTAGGTCACCTAAGGATGGGGGTTGTGGCCATGGAAAACTAACCCCTAATCTCCGGGATGGGGAACAGGATTGGGGATCCAGTTCAAACAACAAAAGTCATACTGGGGCTCTGAAATAACCTAGAGGGGTGGGAAAAGGCGGGAGGTAGGAGGGAGGTTCAAGAGGGAGGGAACATGTGTATACTTATGGTTCAGTTCAGTTCAGTCACTCAGTTGTGCCCAATTCTTTGTGACCCCATGGACTGCAGCATGCCAGGCTTCCCTGTCCATCACCAACTCCCAGAGTTTGCTCAAACTCACGTCCTTCGAGTCGGTGATGCCATCTAACCATCTCATCCTTTGCCGTCCACTTCTCCTCCTGCCTTCAATCTTTCCCAACATCAAGGTCTTTTCCAATGAGTCAGTTCTTTGCATCAGGTGGCCAAAGACTGGAGTTTTAGCTTTAGCATCAGTCTTTCCAATGAATATTCAGGACTGATTTCCTTTAGGATTGACTGGTTAGATCTCCTTGCAGTCCAAGTTACTCTTCAGGAGTCTCCTCCAACACCAGAGTTCAAAAGCATCAGTTCTTCCGCACTCAGCTTTCTTTATAGTCCAACTCTCACATCCATACATGACTACTGGAAAAACCATAGCTTTGACCAGACGGACCTTTGTTGGCAATGTCTCTGCTTTTTAATATGCTGTCTAGGTCGGTCATAGTTTTTCTTTCAAGGAGCAAGCACCTGTGGGTAATTCATGTTGACATATGACAGAAATCAAACCAATGTTGTAAAGCAATCACCAATCAATTAAACATAAATAAATATTCTTTAAAAAGTCAGTGAGACTGCCCTATTAGTAGGCAAGGGTGTGTGCCAGCATGGGACAGTCTATGGGGTGAGTCCAGCTCAGCAAACCTCCTGGAGGAAGAGAGAATTTCCATTTCCTGCATGAGTAGCTCTCCATCAGCCCGTCCTGAGCTGACACAGTGAGTGAAGCTGGCCCACCTTGACAGAGAAGGAAACTGAGGCACAGACAGGTTTGACTTCGATTTGCCAGGGTCAGCATTTGAAGGCAGGCAGTTGAGGCTTTGCAGTTCTGCCTAGCACGGTCGGTGGAGAGGGTGGATTGACATGGTTTTCTAGAGTCTTTTCCTGTGTAGGTTATTACAGAATATTGAGCTGAGTTCTCTGTGCTATACTGTAGGTTTTTGTTGATTATCTATTTTATATATGTGTGCTGTGTTAAGTCGATTTGGTTGTATCTGACTCTTTGTGACCCTAGGGACTGTAGCCCACCAGGCTCCTCTGTCCATGGGATTCTCCAGGCAAGGATACTGGAGCGGGTTGTCCTTTCCTTCTTCAAATGAACTTCCTGACCCAGGGTCGAACCACCTGTGTCTTGTCTCCTGCATTGGCACACGGATTCTTTACCGCTGAGCCACCAGGGAACTCGGTGTCTTATATATAGGGGTGTGTACACATTGGGCCTCCCAGGCAGCTCACTGATAAAGAATCTGCCTGCCAAGCAGGAGACACAGGTTCAATCCCTGGATCGGGAAGATCCCCTAGAAGGAAATGGCAACCCACTCTAGTATTCTTGCCTGGGAAATCCCATGGACAGAAGAGCCTGGCAGGTTCCTGTCCATGGGGTCTCAAAAGAGTCGGACACAACTTAGTGACTGAAGGAGAGCAACAATAAGTGTCTATATGTGAATTCCAAATATCATTGTACACTTTAAACTTCTGTAATATTGTAAGTCATTTATATCTCAATAAAGTCGAGGTAGAGGAAGTAAATGTAATAAAATAGTTAAAGGCAAAAAATTTAGCCACAAACAACTTGATGAAAATATAGCTGAATATTTAACTCAAAAATAAAAAAGGGTCCCAGCACACTGGAGGCCCCTGTAATAACCAGGCTGGTGGGAAGCACTGTTTCAGGGTTACAGTTCTCCTTCTCCGGCACTCCCCAGGCTACTCCCGTAGCCTCAGTGGTCTTCACCCACGTGTCTCCCCTGCAGAAGGCGGGCACGAGGCCCCTTGGAAGGGCCCCCACTCCCATGCCACATTCTCTAAAACACTTCTCTGTCTCAGGAAATTTTCCTTTCTTCTTTTTTTGTTTGTTTGTTTTCATTTGTGTTCTGAGACAAATAAGATTATTTTCCTTTTCTTTGTGTTTTGTTTTTTATTTTTTGAGAAGATTCTTCTTCCTTACCTTGTTCTTTTAAACTCCAGCCAGAGCCAGAGTTCTGGACCTCGCCTTGTAGATTTCACGCTCCCCTTTAACCCAGCTAGCTCACTGGAGAAAGGAGATGCCCTTTCATCCCCTTTCCCCCTGGATAGCCTGTCCCCCAGATTTTTCAGAGGACGTCCCGAGGTCTCCCCCTCTGCTCCCCAGCCCCACCTCCTGCTCCGTGGACCCTGGCCTTGATCTCGCTCTTGGAACCCCTCCTCTGAAAGGTGGAGGTGTATTCATTAACTCCTCAGATAACCCTGCTAGCTTTTCTGTCACCTCCTCCCCTTTCTTATCTGGGTTCAAGGGCCTGTCTTCTATCTGCTTGCCCCTTGTTGATCCTAAAAGCTTTAGTTTGCAAAACCCACCACCCCCTACCCCCAGGAAGCTCAGGAAAGGCTTCTCTCTGGGGGCTGGGGTTGCATGTGACTGTTGAGTTTGAGCAGCCTTGACACTCAGGGGCTGTTGTCAGTAAGTCTTAAAGGTCGTGGTCATCAGGCTCCTGGAAGCCCAAGGACCACAGAGGCATCTGAGCGCCTAAGGTGATAGATAAAGAGATTTTTGTATGGTCTCTCAAACCTGTTGCAATAGAACCTGGAATCCCTTGACAAGCCCCCCAATGGTGACTGCAGCCATGAAATTAAAAGATGCTTACTCCTTGGAAGAAAAGTTATAACCAACCTAGACAGCGTATTGAAAAGCAGAGACATTACTTTGTCAACAAAGGACTGTCTAGTCAATGCTATGGTTTTTCCAGTGGTCATGTATGGATGTGAGAGTTGGACTATAAAGAAAGCTGAGCACTGAAGAATTGATGCTTTTGAACTGTGGTGTTGGAGAAGACTCTTGAGAATCCCTTGGACTGCAAGGAGATCCAACCAGTCCATCCTAAAGGAAATCAGTCCTGAATATTCATTGGTAGGACTGATGCTGAAGCTGAAACTCCAATACTTTGGCTACCTGATGCGAAGAGCTGACTCATTTGAAAAGACTTTGATGCTGGGAAAAATTGAGGGCATGAGGAGAACGGGATGACAGAGGATGAGATGGTTGGATGACATCACCAACTCAATGGACATGGGTTTGGGTGGACTCCGGGAGTTGGTGATGGACAGAGGCCTGGCGTGCTGTGGTTCATGGGGTCACAAAGAGTTGGACACAACTGAGTGACTGAACTGAACTGAAGAAGAATGAACACCCCAAACTAACTGAGTCCATTAAACACTTTGGCCCCAGTGTGCAAATTCAGTTGGGAATCGCTTGGCCCAAGCCCATTCTGAAATGAGAAAAGTCTCTTCAACCAGGATGAAGGAGGCCTCCCAAGTGGGTCTCGTGCTCCAAGCCCTCCCTCCCTGCACAGAGCCCCCCCCGCCCAGGGGCGCTCTGACCCCAGGGGACCCTGGGCAATGCCTGGATGATTTTTGATTGTCATACCTGGGGCTGGGGAGGGGTTACTGGAATCTAGTTTTATCCAGGATGCTGCTAAACACCCAACAATGCACAGAACAGTGCTTCACAGCATAGAATTTTCCAACTCATAACTAGTACTGAGCTGGAGACCCCTAACTCCCTGTGGCCCCAGCCCTTAGAAGCAGCCAAGCTCCCCCTTCAGGAGGCAGTTATCAGATGAATGGCCCCTTATACACAGAGCTGCAGACCAGAAATATAGAGATCTGTCTGTCTCAGCTCTGTTTGACCAACTGCGTAACCCTGAGCATGTTAATGACCATTTCTGAACTTCACTTTTCACATCCTGTAAAATGAAGATAACAAAACTTGAGACAAAATTAATGTCTATGAGTGCCACATGGTTGAGGATTCTCATGTGATCTATTTCAACAGCCTTCTCCTGGCCTAGAACATTTTAGAATCTGAGGACCATCAGCTCCATGCTCTAGGGGCTTATAAAGTGAGGGCTGTAAGAGTTGCAAGAAAAATGGGAGATGGAGGAAGTGTGTGGAGTTAGGGAGAATCTGGGCTGGAATCAGGGAAGACGGATTTCTCACCGCTCTTCTGTGTTCTGGCTGTGTGTCATTTGGCAAGATCCCTCCTACTCTTGAGAAGCAGCCTCCCTGTCCATTAAAAAACAGGGTTCAGTGGAAGTCCTCCTAGGTCTGCTCCAGATCCAATCATCCTTGAGCCTGATTTGGCCTGCTTCCTGAGTAATCATCCACTTCCTGAGTTCCAGTTTCCTCTTTGAAAACTAGGGACTGTAGCACTTACACTTTGGGGTCATTGTGGATGTTAACAGAGTCATCAAGTGTGTTGACCCGGACGACTGGAGGTGTGATTCTGATCCTGCTACTCATCTGGAACCTTGGACAAGTGACTTAACCTCTAGAAGCCCTGTCTCCTCATCTGTAAGCCGAGGGTTGTCTCATGACCTGCAATACAGGGATGTTCCCAGAGCGTGGTGAGATGAGACAACGAAGGACTCAGGATGGACCTTGGCGTGTGGTAAGGGTTTCCCTGGTGGCTCCGACTGTAAAGAATCTGCCTGCCACTTAGGAGATTGGGGTTTGATCTCTGGGTGAGAAAGACCCCCTGGAGAAGGGAGTGGCTACCCACTCCAGTATTCTTGCCTGGAGAATTCCATGGATGGGGAACCTGGTGGGCCACAGTCCATGGGGCCGCAGAGTAGGACACAACTGAGTGACCAACACACTACAAGGGCCATAGTCTCTGCTGTTGTTCTGAGTCCTTCAGTGATGCTGACATAGGAGAGTGCTTGGCACACAGATGCTCAGTGAACTGTGGTTACTTTGACCTGGCACCAGTCAGTGGCCAAGGGACTCATTGTATGGTCTGACCCAGGCAAGGTACCCTTGTCTGTCCTGAAGGACAAAGACATTCTCTTTCATGTGGGGCCTCTTCCTGCTGGCAGGTCTGTGTGGTCAGGTCCTTGGCACCATCTGTCAATCGAGCCCTAATACTTACAATGTCCCACACTTCTCCAAATTCACCTTCAACCTGTTCCATAAACTGGCCCTTCAGTCCAGTGACATCATCTTCTCCCCAGTGAGCATCAGATAGCCTTTGCGATGTCTCCCTATGAACCAAAGATGATACTCACACACATATCCTGAATGGCATAGGCTCAAAGTTTAAGAAGGTACCTAAGGCTGAACTATGGATGGAGGTTCGTGACATTGTACAGGAGACAGGGATCAAGACCATCCCCATGGAAAAGAA